>NC_139600.1:12645996-13188496 GCF_946808225.1 Silurus aristotelis | reverse complement strand
ACTCTATCGGCCGGTTTTTTTCAATTTTTTATTATAAGTAGGAAATATCTTTAATCATTCATCTGCTCATGCATCTTCAGTAATTGTTTTCCGTCTTTACCATACAAGCTGTACGTTTAAGTGGATCGAGAAGCATGCATGTTTTCACGAGTTTGAACTTGCATTTACAGTGTATGATTTACATAAAAAGTAATACATAAAATAAGACACATTAAAAAAAAAGAAGTAGAAGAAGAAGTAGAATGTGAAGCTCTAAGCTATGAGCACACAAACTGGAGATAAATTGGATTCAAACCCTATAAAGACACAAAAAGTCTGGTTCCTCAGGGTGTCTGATCTACTTAAGAAAGATGTGTTGATGTGAAGCAACACAATTCCGAGACCACGACTGAGCAGGAGTCATGGTTCTGGGATGCTATGCTGCGTCAGGGCCTAAACAGGGTGAATTCAGCAAGAGAGTTTACAGAAGAAAGCAAGGGCAGTGCTTTGTCATCTGAAGTTTAATATGATTTACATGATGCACCAACACAAAGGACCACAACACACTCAAGTATGAATCCAGCCCATGGTGTGAAACTAAACCTAAAAAACAATGAAATAATTGTATTTTTAAAATAAATGTTATAAAAATTTTATTGGTCACATTCACAAATACATGCAAAAAAAATTTCTATCTGTGACCTCATATACAAAATAGAAAATACTGAAAAATATTGTTTACATACATCAGAATTTGTTGAATTTGAATCTGTAATGATAGGAAGAAACAAATATAAAACATGTATAAAATATAAAATGCATACAAGGAAAACTGAGACTGGTGGCATAAACAGTAATTTAAAAACATTGAATAAAGTGAGTGGTGGCTCCAGCGGTTAAGGCGCTGGGTTGCCGATCGGAAGGTCTGGGGTTCAAGCCCCGGTATCGCCAAGCTGCCACTCTTGGGCCCTTGAGCAAGGCCCTTAACCCTCTATGCTCCGGGGGTCCCTTACGAGGGAAATATCAAGGTCCGTGACGTCGGAGTGACGTGGGGCCGCCTTCCCGTGGGCTCACCACCTGCAGGAGGGACCGTAAGGGACGGTGCTGTGAGGATTGGGCAGCAGTCGAAGGCGGGGGCCTGCTTAGACTGCTGCCCCCGCGACCCGAATTACGGATAAGCGGGAGAAAATGAATGAATGAATGAATGAATAAAGTGAAGTGTTCTGTATATCTGTAAAACCAGGCTTAGTAGGTGCTGTGAAATTCTGAAGTTTAATGAGCTCTATCTAATTCTCTGTGTTGCCATTTCTGGAAGCTAAAGCTCCCCCTGATCACAACAGAAAGAAGAGTCCATTGTTAGAATAGTTTGAGGACCTTCTCTATGTTTCTGGTCTATCTATCTTTCTCAATCTCAAGTATTGTTTAAAGACTATAATCACACTCTTGATATCATCCAAATGATGATGGGTTCCCTTTTGAGTCTGGTTCCTCTCAAGGTTTCTTCCTCATAACATCTAAGGCAGTTTGTCCTTGCCACAGTCACCATGGCTGCTCTTCAGGATAAATACACACCATTCACCTTAACTGTTAAATTCTGTAAAGCTGCCTGGAGATAGTGTCTGTTGTGAAAAGCGCAATAGAAAAACTTGACTTGTTCTTCATTCAGCACCACTTGCTGTAGTAGGCCTGAGAGTTAATTGTGAATGTTACACACAGCTGATCTCACCACCCTCTGGAGAGCTGCCTATGCTGCGTGGTGCTATTCCCAAACCAGGCTGTGATGTTTTTTATTTTTTTATTAGGGTGGTCTCGATGGTGCATATAAAAGGCTGAACATGCAAGAAATGTTTGTAAAGAGTGAATTAAAATCTGTCTTCATTGTATGAGTCGTACTTTAAATGTTTGGTGGAGGTTATTCTACCTTTTATTCAAAGAAAATGGTTTTAATCATTTTCTCAATCAATGTATTCAATATCAAGCAAGAGAACTGTAGTTTAAACAGAGAAAGCATTCCTTCCTTTTCTTCTTCTTCTTCTTTTTATATTATTACCTTCACCTGGTCCTGGATGAAAATCTGACCATATAATTATCAAAGAATTGCAGGTTATTCCAAAAGGAGATTTGAGTGTGGAAGAACACCAGTCTTCTTCAGATAAGATTCCACAACCTTTCTGTAGAGGTCATTTTTCCTGGCTGCATCGCAAGCGAGAGACTGGCAGGAACAGGAGAACCTATGAGTGCTGTGCAATGCGTCTGATTTGCCCGATCAGGTTTCATAAAGGAATGGAATTCTTTTAGCAGAAGTTTGGTTCCTAGCAAACTATGACTATGACACAGTCTATGTGCAGGTTTCCATGTATGATGTTGCAGAGTTCTGCAGAAAGTACTTCCTGCCAAGAATCGACCACTGATGATTGGTGTGCTGGAGCTGATAGCTGACTGGGTTATAAACAAAAATGTCTGTAACACATTGTGTATTAGGATTGCACAGTCAACACTTTGAAAAGGTCAGTCCTGACCTTTCTATCCACAAGCACAGATTTATTCAGAAAGACTCGCCATGAGGCACAGCTGTCCTTCTCACTGGACCCACAGCAGTTTGAAATGCAGAGGTTGATGAACTGCTGCAAACTCAACAACCAGAGATGGTTGCTGACTTCAGAAGTGATCACACCCCACTGAACATTAACAGCTCCTCTTTGGAGATCATCAAGAACACTAAATTCCTTGGTGTTCACTTGGTGGACAACCTTACCTGGTTCATCAAAACCAGCTCCATTACAAAGAAAGCCCAGCAGCATCTCTACTACCTGAGAAAGCCGAGGAACGCGTTCTACACCGGGACATTCAAGAGCATCCTGAGCAGATACGTCACTGCCTGGCTTGGGAATTGCTCTGTCATGGATCACAAAGCCATACACCAGTTTGTGAGGAGAATTGAGAGGATCATCAGTGAGACACCCTCCATCATGGACATTTACACAACAAGATGTATCTGCATGGCCAACAGCATTGTGGCTGATCACTCACACACACACACACACACACACACACACACACACACACACACACACACACACACACACACACACACACACACACACACACACACACACACCCCTTCACCCAAAAGCATTCAAGCCCTCATGGTCAGACTGTGCTACATTTCTTTCCACAATTATTGGAATACTCAGTACAAAGGGACAGGAATGACAGACTTACACACACACACACACACACACACACACACACACACACACACACACACACACACACACACACACACACACACACACAAATAAAGTCAGTAATTGTTTTTTCACAAATTGCTCTTAAAACACTCTGTTTTTGTGTACAGTATTTATTATTATATGAACAAATTATTTGCACATTTCTACTGTACTGCTCGGAGCTGCAGGGTCTCAGTGGCTACCGTCTTCCTGACTTATGTTGTGTTTGCACTAAATGTTGCACACATGCACTTAATGTAGTGTTTTAATTAGTTTTGTGTTTTGTTAAATTTTATTTTACATAGTCTTATGTAGCACCTCGGTCCTGAGAGGAATTTAATTTACCTGCGTACTACACTGTATACTTTACTTGATTTGATATTTCACCTGAGAGATCCCCATATATTTCCAAGCCAACAGGGATATAATCTATGCAGCAAGATCTACCTTAAGATCCTAATACAACACTAATTTCACCAAGCCATGATGCATCATTATAAGATACCCAAAACACCTAATTAGTCTCTTCTCAACTTTCAGGAGCAGCAGCTCTACTCCCAGCGTTTTCCTCGACTGTTGAACTTAAAACTGTCTCACACCCCTTGCCAAGAAACGTCATTTCTCCCAGCTGTACTTATAAACCTATTCTTACAGTAACTACTCACAGGTTGTGAAACCACAGACCCAAACAGTGACTACTACTGGTTTTGTCTCACACTTTCTTTATCTAATATTAGTTAATTCAATCCAAACACCCCACCATAGCCAAAGTCTCACACACTATTCGAGGAATAACCATAGCGATTGATGTGTCTGTTTTCAGTTTTCTTTCCTTATTGCTTTTCTTTTAATAAATTCATATCCCATGCTGATAAAGTTTTGCTAACATCAACAAAATTTGTTGTATTTTATTTGTATTTTACTTACTCCCGATCTGTTGGCTGTGTGTGCAAACCTTCTGAAAAGGTTCAATGACATTCATTTTGTATAAGGTGCTGCAAATAATTTATTTGAATATTTCTGTATAAGACTGAAGAAATAAAGCTATGAAGATAAACTTTTATTAATCTCTCATGAGAAAATTAGTAGAACAGCAGCATAATAGTAAAAATGTAATGTGTTATAAGGACAATTGCATAATTTTATAGTATATTAGTTATAGTTATATATTGTGCTAAATCTTTTATCAGAAATGTGTTTTAGAATTATTTTGTTTTATTCTATACACTCTCAGTATAGGCTCGTTTTGTTACAGCATTTGTGGCATAAGGCTCTGGGGCACTTTAAAATCCTCACAGAAATAAGAAAACAAAAATAACAAGGTACTGATTTAGTTAGTTGATGACTTTTGGCAAATGTATGAGATAATGATACAATAAATAATTAACCCACTTCCTGTATTTCATTTTATTATTTTTCAGCCTTTGCAAAATCATTCAAATTTTGTTGCTGTCAGGTCACAAAAAAGTTCCCTAATAGAGCTACAATGTACAAAGTGGCCCTTCTCCGTGCCCTCAGCATGCCTGATGACTTGTAAACTAATCGGTCTAAGGACACTTGCGTTTGTCCCACTGTGACCCCTTCTATAGGGCAGGTAATAAGGTTAAGCAAACTGAGACAGTAATCCTGACATTCTGACAGTGCATTCAGTGGTAAATTCACAATACTTTCATCTTCGACATCGATAGAAGTGAGGACTTATAAAAGTTCACTATAAAAGTTCTTAGGAATTTAAATGAGTGTAAATGCAATTTTCTTGAATTCTGAAGAATCTCACTAGAAGGCTTAAGTCATGCTCACTACTTTTACCCTTGTGCTTAATAAATTAATAGATGATTAGACAGATGGATGGATGGAGAGACTGGATGAATGATTAAAAGACAGATGGATGGATGGAGAGACTGGATGAATGATTAAAAGAACAAACAAATAAACAAACATGTGACATTAAACATGTGACATTAAATAAACATAAACAATATATACAATATCTTCTTCTTCTTCTTCTTCTTCTTTCGGCTGCTCCCATTAGGGGTCGCCACAGCGGATCATCCGTCTCCATACCACCCTGTCCTCTATATCTGCCTCTTTTACACCAACTACCTGCATGTCTTCCCTCACCACATCCATGAACCTCCTCCTTGGCCTTCCTCTTTTCCTCCTACCTGGTGGCTCCATCTTCAGCATTTTTCTACCAATATAATTCATGTCCCTTCTCTGCACATGTCCAAACCATCTCAATCTCGCCTCCCTCACCTTGTCACCAAAACATCCTACATGTGCTGTCCCTCTAATAAACTCATTTCCAATCTTGTCCATCCTCGTCACTCCCAACGAAAACCTCAACATCTTCAGCTCTGCTACCTCCAGCTCCACCTCCTGTTTTTTACTCAATGCCATTGTCTCTAATCCATACAACATCGCAGGTCTCACCACAGTCCTATAAACTTTCCCTTTCATTCTTGCAGATACTCTTCTTTAACAAATCACTCCTGTCACTCTTCTCCACCCACTCCACCCTGCCTGCACTCTTTTCTTTACTTCCCTAACACACTCTCCATTACTTTGCACTGTTGACCCCAGGTACCTGAACTCCTCCACCTTCTCCACCTCTTCTCCCTGCAACCGCATCACTCCACTGCCCTCCCTCTCATTCACACACATGTACTCTGTCTTACTCCTACTGACTTTCATTCCCCTTCTCTCCAGCGCATATCTCCACCTCTCCAGGCTCTTCTCAACCTGCTCTCTACTCTCACCACAAATCACAATATCATCTGCAAACATCATAGTCCAGGGAGACTCCTGTCTGACCTCGTCCGTCAACCTGTCCATCACCACTGCAAACAGGAAAGGGCTCAGGGCCGATCCTTGATGCAGTCCAACCTTCACCCTGAACCAGTCTGTCGTACCTACTGCACACTTTACTGCCGTCACACTGTCCTCATACATGTCCTGCACCACCCTCACATACTTCTCTGACACACCTGACTTCCTCATACAATACCACAACTCCTCTCTCGGCACTCTGTCGTACGCTTTCTCTAAATCCACAAATACACAATGCAGCTCCTTCTGTCCTTCTCTATACTTCTCCATCAACATCCTCAAAGCAAATAAGGCATCTGTGGTGCTCTTCCTCGGCATGAAACCATACTGTTGCTCACAGATGGTCACCTCTTCTCTCAGCCTGGCTTCCATTACTCTTTCCCATAACTTTATGGTGTGACTGATCAACTTAATTCCCCTGTAGTTACTGCAGGCCTGCACAGCTCCCTTATGCTTAAAGATGGGTACCAGCACACTCCTTCTCCATTCCTCAGGCATCCTCTCCCCTTCCAGAATCCTGTTAAACAATCTGGTTAAAAACTCCACTGCCATCTCTCCTAAACATCTCCACGCTTCTACCGGTATGTCATCTGGTCCAACCGACTTTCCATTCTTCATCCTCTTAATCGCTGCTCTCACTTCCTCCTTACTAATCCTATCCACATCCTGCTTCACCAACTCCACATCCTCCAACCTTCTCTCTCTCTGATTTTCCTCATTCATCAGCTGCTCAAAATACTCCCTCCATCTTCTCAACACACTCTCCTCACTAGTCAACACATTTCCCTCTCCATCCTTTATTGCTCTAACTTGCAGTACATCCTTCCCAGCTCGGTCCCTCTGCTTGGCCAATCGGTATAAATCCTTTTCTCCTTCCTTAGTGTCCAACCTCTTATACAGTTCCTCATATGCCTTTTCCTTGGCTTTCGCCACATCCCTTTTAACCTGCTGCCGCATCTCCTTGTACTCCTGCCTACTCTTCTCATCACTCTGTCGATCCCACTTCTGTTTTGCCAATCTCTTTCCCCTAATGCTCTCCTGCACTTCCTCATTCCACCACCACGTCTCCTTGTCTTGCTTTCTATTTCCAGATGTCACACCAAGTACTTTTCTAGCTGCCTCCCTCATCACTCCTGCAGTAGTTGCCCAATCATCCGGCACCTCTTCACCACCACCAAGCCCCTGTCTGACCTCTTCCCTGAACCTCACACTACACTCTTCCTCCTTCAGTTTCCACCATCTTATTCTTCTTTCAAACCTTACTTTCCTCCTCTTCTTCTTCGCCTCCAAAACCATCCTACAGACCACCATCCGATGCTGTCTAGCTACACTGTCCCCCGCCAACACCTTACAGTCTCCAATCTCCTTCAGGTTGCATCTCCTACACAGAAGATAATCCACCTGTGTGCACCTTCCTCCACTCTTATACGTCACCCTATGATCCTCCTTCTTCTTAAAAAACGTGTTCACCACTGCCATTTCCATCCTTTTAGCAAAATCTACCACCATCTGCCCTTCCACATTCCTCTCCTTAAAACCATACCTACCCATCACCTCCTCATCACCTCTGTTCCCTTCACCCACATGCCCATTAAAGTCTGCCCCAATCACCAATCGTTCTTTCCTAGGTACACCATCTACCACTTCATCTAATTCACTCCAGAATCTTTCTTTCTCCTCCATCTCACAGCCAACTTGTGGAGCATAGGCACTGATGACATTTATCATCATCCCTTCAACTTCCACCTTCACGATCATCACCCTATCAGAAACTCTCTTCACCTCCACTACACTCTTACTGTACGCTTCCTTCAGAATCACCCCTACACCATTTCTCTTCCCATCCACACCATGATAAAACAGTTTAAACCCACCTCCAATGTTCCTGGCCTTACTCCCTTTCCACTTGGTCTCCTGAACACACAACACATCTACCTTTCTCCTCTCCATCATATCAGCTATCTCTCTCCCTTTACCCGTCATAGTACCAACATTTAAAGTACCAACCGAACCTCTACTCTCCTACACTGCTCCTTTTCCTGCCGTCTCTGTAGACGCCTTCCTCCTCTCCTTCTCCTCCTTCGGCCAACAGTAGCCCAATTTCCACCTGTACCCTGTCGGCTAACGATACCTGTGGCGGTCGTTGTTAACCCGGGCCTCGACCGATCCGGTATGAAATTCTCATTTGTGATCCGCATATTTGATTTGGCACATGTTTTACGCTGGATGCCCTTTCTAACGCAACCCTCCCCATTTACCCGGGCTTGGGACCGGCACTAAGAGTACACTGGCTTGTGCCCCCCTAATGGCTGGGTTTAAACAATATATACAATATATACAATATAATTAGAAATGAAAAGTTGCAAAAACAAACCCTCTTACTTTTCTTTGCTATAAACAGACTGGAAATGTTTGTCTTATCCCAGTCAATACTCACTGTATGTCAATACTTACTGGATGTGTCTCAGTTGTGTTTTCATACAATCATTTGTTTCAGCAGCTCCAGCAATCAATTATCAGTTCTTAGTAGGTGAATTTACATTTAGACTTTTTTTTATTTGAAAAGTATTTTAATTGGTGAATAGTTGATGAAATAATGAATGAAAACTGCTGGATGCAGTCTTTGTGAACTCTAAATCCCAGAATCCCCTGCTGAAAACTAGGAAGCTGAGGTCAGATTGGAGAGTCAGGGTTAAGGGCGTTACACAAGGGCCCAAAAGTGGCCTCTTAGCAGTACTGGTGTTTGAGGTCTTGATAAAATGTTAAACTCCGTAACCCTCGTGTCACTTGGTTAATTGTAAATGGCTAAAATGGATTTTAATCTGAAGCAACATTTATATGAGGTAGAATTCAGACTACTCGAACATCCAATGATTTGAATTTTTCAACTAGAACCACCTTTATTAAATTGATCTTAAAAAGAAACTTCCTCAAATATTTTTACTTTTACTTTACTGCATTATATATATATATATATATATATATATATATATATATATATATATATATATATATATATATATATATATATATATATATATATATAAATAAATATAATGCAGTAAAGTAAATGTAAAAGTAAAAATGCAATATTTTTTTGCATTTTTTTTTTGCAGGTTTTATGGATGTGGTTGGTTTGAAAGAGGCAGATGTAGAGGACAGGGTAGTGTGGAGACAGATGTTCTGCTGTGGTGACCCCTAATGAAAGCATCAGAAAGAAGAAGAAAAGGAGAATGAAAAAGATGTGAAATATGACAATGGTATATATAAAGTACTTACCATTATAAACACGTTAGTCTGCTTTTTACTCATAATTATAACTAACATGTTTAAGTTAGTTAGTTGTACTAGTCATACTGACCTCTGAACCATGTTCACAGAACAAGATTCCTATACTCTGGATAGCACTTATTGAATTTGTTCATATGAACACACTTAAATAGTGCATGATTTTAGACACAGCTCAATGCCATTCAATCCTATCCACAAATGGTAAGTATGACTGCAGGTTTTGATTATGACCAAGCAGCAGTACACTTAATACAACTCATCAGTTGTTAGATGACCAAGACCAATTGATTAAACAAGTGGAATCAGGTGTAGGGCTCCTGCTTAGTTTGAATGAAAACATGCAGCCATCCAAGAAGAAGATTGGAAAATCATGCCTTCTTACAAATTAGCAATAATTTAAAAACATGAAACCTGAATCAGATTATTAACCATATTGTCACATCATATACAGGGAACCTGAAGTAAAAGAGTAAAGACCAAAGCACAAAAGGAGCAAAATCTTTGTTTTAATGAGCTGTTACAGATAATACAGTGGAATACAGTTAAGAACTTTAATTCTAATTAAATTCCAACTAATCCACTGAAAGAAATTCCAGCTTTGATTACTGGAGACAATAAAGAAAAAATTTCTAGAACCAGTATAATTTCTTTTTAATGATTTTGGATAGAAGATATAGTGCAAGTGGTAGCTCAGTGTTTACGATGTTGGACTTCTGATCAGAAAGTCGTGAGCTCAAAACGGAGCCACACCAAGCTTCTACTTGTTGGCCCATAAAGAAAGCCCTTAACTCTCAATTGCTCTGTTGCATACATAAGATAATTGTAAGTAAACAAAAACTATGATGTTTTTTTTTATGTCAATATGTTTTGAAAACTAAGTGTGAGACTCTGGGTTGTTTGCAATATCAGGTTTTTCTGTTATACAGATCAATAAAGACAAATCATATAAGCATATTTTAAATTTAGTACATAGATGCCAGATACAAATTTTGCCATATGGGTGCAAACCTGACTAAAAACCAATGGTTTATGGTGGTGAATAAAGTGCTGTGCTTGTGAATATAAAGTTATCTGTTCCCTGTTGCCCTATTTGCTCCTTAACCTGCAACTGTGAAACACCCTACTTGAAATTGGATTCGCTTGTAAGCTGTTTTGAATAAAAGCATCTGCCAAATAAATAAATGCAAATATAAACTGAAAACAATGCGTTCTGGGAAACAGTCTTCCCGCTGGATAATAAACCCACAGCACACCTGGAAGCATTTTCTTGTAAACAGACAGACGAAATATTTCCACAACCAATGTAAACACACAACCTTCCACTTTAGTGACATCATCACAAAAGGGAGTTATAGAAGTCAGCATGTAGCACACATTACCTTTGAATGACCCTTTCTTCCTTTCCACAGGTTTACTTTTTCTATCAATTTATTTATAAAATTGTATCTAAATCTGTCTAAACTTTCCCACATAACAAAAAACAACAACAGAATATTTATTACTAAAGAACGTTTTGCGATATACACAGTAACTACAGAAATTTCACCGAAACAGTGTTTCTTAGAAGCATTTAACCCTTTTCATATTTTTATCTTAATTTGAATTATATGTAATGAATTTTCCTAATACTAATACTAATCGTTTCTTGATGCAAACAATTTGCTTTTAGAATTTACAAAACTAGTTGAATAAAGATTACCTGTGTGAAACAAACAGCATCATAAAACCAAAAAAGAAAGTTAAAAAAAAAAGTTTTTCGGGTCTTGGCAATCACTATTAAATCCATGATTGAAAAATGGAAAGAAAATGGCACTGCCACAACCGCTTAGAGGAAATTCCCGATCACTAATATAGGCCTTATTCTGGCCAGTAGTAACTTTTGACATGATTCTTCCAATACCATGCTTTAACTGAATGTGCACACTTAATATTCGAGTACAGTTGATCAGTATTTTAATGTCTAAACTTTCTTTCTTTCTTTCTTTCTTTCTTTCTTTCTTTCTTTCTTTCTTTCTTTCTTTCTTTCTTTCTTTCTTTCTTTCTTTCTTTCTTTCGGCTTCTCCCATTAGGGGTCGCCACAGCGGATCATCCACATGTTTGATTTGGCACATGTTTTTACGCTGGATGCCCTTCCTAACGCAACCCTTCCCATTTATCCAGGCTTGGGACCGGCACTAAGGCTTGTGCAACCCTAATGGCTGGGGTTGGTTCCCTGACCGGGGATCGAACCCGGGCCGCAGCGGTGAAAGCGCCGTATCCTAACCACTAGACCCCCAGTAAACCGATTTAATCTATTCTGTGTAATTCAAAATAAGGATGTCACAGAAATTGAATTGTATGGAAAACTAATGTGATCGATAAAAAATGGGTAAACCTGCATTGACTATGCTGACATGTCCCATATGTGTCAATGAATGCTGGATTAGACCAGGATACACAAAACAGTTACTAAATACGACTGAATGTCGAATTATGTTCTGTTTTGGTATTACATTTATAGCATTTAGCAGATGCCCTTATCCTGAACAACTTACCTGAGAAGTTAATGGTTATTGTGTTGGTCTTAAAGGCCCCAGCAGTGGCAGCATAGTCGTGCTCGGATTTGAACTCATAACCTTTTGATCAGCTTTCCTACATTTGATCTACTCTACCAGGTGTGAAATTGTATCATAGTCATTGCTTTTTGCTAAAGTGTGCTAAAGACTTATATGTAGCAGCATTTGTTGCAGTGTCTTTGTTCTGGATCAATTGTATTAAAGGACATGCCTGGCTACGAGAATACCAAACTCTGGATCTCATAATTTCTGAAGGTGTTGATTTTTTCTTGTAGCTATGAATCTCCAGGTGTCAATTTCAATATGGAAGTAGTGACATCTTGATAATGTAATAGCATAAAGTAGACTACTCTGCAGAAAACCATTGGTTCTTATCTGACCTCAGACCAATGGATGACATTTTTGATTGGTTATTAGACCTAACTAATAAGTGGCATACTAGCAAAATAAAATACCAGGGAAAAAAACAGAGAAGAAGATAGTAAGTGAAAAGTTGTTACACAGTAAAAACTTCAACTAAAACATTTACAAATGGTTTTAGGTTTTTAAGGGATCAAATGCTAAAAAAAAAGCATCTTAGATTTCGATTGTATGCACATGTCTGACCTCAAATCATACGAACATTACTGATACTTCAGTCAAAGACCCACAATTCCTCTTCCTAATGGCCAAATGTTTTCATTTGAAAACCGTAAATTTTTCATCAGTAGCTTCAGACCATCACATTCCAGCTGCAGCTGCATCTCAATATGACTATAATCTATAGACAAACATCCACTCTGCATTTCTAGTTCTGTGATGGTCTGCTTGGGAAAGATAAACCTCTACTGTTTTTATATGTAAAGTGGGGAAAGTGAAGGTTATGGGAGAGTCAGGGTCATCCCATTATCATTCTAACATTTTACAGCTGCCATATTAAATTGACTTCAATGTCTTCGTGTTTTGTAGCACTAATATGCCACGGTGGTTATATACAAGATGATCTTATGTTTAGAACCTAGAACAACCTTGGTTTTGATAGTGACACACACACACACACACACACACACACACACACACACACACACACACACACACACACACACACACACACGTGTACACACACACACACATATATATATATATAATATTTTAGAATGACACAAATATATGTGTATGTATATATATATATATATATATATATATATATATATATATATATATATATATATATATATATATATATATATATATATATATATATATATATACACACACACACACACACACACACACACACACACACACACACACACACACACACACACACACACACACATATACACACATATATATTTGTGTCATTCTAAAATTTGCCAGAGTAAACATCAACATTGGCTTCATCTAGGAATCACAATAATTGATATGTCTTAATTATAATGATATTTTTTATTCAGTTATCCAAACCAAATATATTTACAGCTTTATAATCCACAAACTTTGTGTACACAACACAACGCTAAGCTTCTACTAAAAGAGTGTCTGTAAATAACATCTGTGGGATACAAGAGAGATAACTGCAGTAAATCAATTAAAAAAACTGGATTCTGTCACTATTACAAGCGATAAACAAACAAATGCTTGATTTCAGAGCTTGAATGGTGCAAGTCTCCTCTGGTTGCTGTGAATGCATATGCGAGGAACTAAGCAGCTGGATAACAGATGGCGTAAATAAGGCTGCACTGCAAACAAACATCACATTTTTCCCACATGAGTGAAATTCCAAAGAGCGAGAATGCAATGTTTATGCTCAACTCAACAAAATAGCTACGAACAAAATTGCATCGCAACATGGTTGATGTTTAGTGAAGGAAAATAAGGCTAAATAATTAATTAGCATCATGAATAAACAGAGACTGGATAAGAGTAAGAAACTGGCTGCCTCTGATTTAACATTGACTAACAAGAACTGATCTTTCAAAACATAGCCGTCGCTTTGCCATTCAATCCTAAGCACAAACACAGAGCGAAATTTTTCATCACCAGGTTTTACCTTGATTTCTATCCATTCAATTACTGGTTAAAGTCTAATTAAACATATATAAGTAAGGAATGTTTTCTTATGTAACAAAAAAAAATCATAAATCCCATTAGCTTCCAATTAGATTAGAAAGACATCAGTCTTTTGATATCACAGTAAGAACAATAATTAATTCTAATGCTTTTAATACAAACTGAAGATGTTTGAGTACTAAGTACATTTTATGCTTAATCTTTTTTTTTATGTTGAGGTTGTAAAATTTTTTTGAAATTATGATCAAAAAATAACACCACAAACATGAATTCAATTTCTCATTTAAAATGTTCTCATATTATATTTCCTGTAGTTAATATACCACTCCAACACATCATAGATAGATAGATAGATAGATAGATAGATAGATAGATAGATAGATAGATAGATAGATAGATAGATAGATAGATAGATAGATAGATAGATAGATAGATAGATAGATAGATAGATAGATCACGTCATTCATGCTAGAAGGAAATTCACATATTACAGGAGCACAGAGAGTAAAAAGTATACTTTACGTAATTTAACCAACTTTGTGTTTCTGTCACGAAACTGTGGTTATGTAAAAAAAACAAAACTCTATTATTCATGCTTTTCTTTTATTGTCTCATGCATTGCTCATGCAGGATGTTTTCAATTTGTCAGACTTTTTCTTCCTTCAATTATCATCTGAACAGACATCAATAGTCTACCGCTGTGTTATTAACGATGTGGTCAAAAAAAAAAAGAAAAAAAATTCCTGTTAATTATTATGTTATTAAGATTTAGTCATACACAGCATTCCTTTATATATTCAACGAGAATTGTTCGCACTGCTTTCCCCTTAATATGTTGGTAGTTGGTAATAATTAGCAACCCCTTTATTAAAGCCATGACTAGCACATGAACTATGTTGTGTGCAGATGTTTAAGTCTTAAACTAAACATCATTGAAGGGTTCTCTCAGAAAGTTTATGCCAAAATCAGAGTAATATATCTGAAAATCATATTCTCAAAAACACAAACAAATAAATAAATAAACAAACAAATAAACAAATAAATAAATAAAACACAAAATATTAAGTATAAACTTAAGGGTTATAAAAAATTATATATAATAAAATATATATAAATACATTTCAGTTTAATCTTATGAACATTTTTACAGGTAATCATCGAATGAATAGGTTTTAAAACACATTTGATGCAATGCATCTGCACCGCAGAAAATGCAAACTACTTCTAGTGCACTTAAAATGCATTAATTCACATTGCTGAACATCTGTAAGCTATGACAATCAGACTCAGTGACCTCGACCGCATTAGTGATTGCAGGACACAGAGAATGTCCATTTCCTGCCACCAATCTGGAGGATGCACACCATTCCTTTTTACAGACACCCACACCCACACACACACACACACACACACACACACACACACACGAGAGAGCAAAACACAACAGAAGCAAGCCTAAGCAGATGTTCCTAATCAAATTCCTTAACAAGAAAATAATTTTCAACAGCAGCAACAACAACAACAACAACTAGAAAGCAATATAACAGATCAAATTGTTTCCAAATTCAATTCTCTGCTATAATTTACATACCAAACACTCCTCATTGATAGTCCTTGCACCTTGATACTGGGACCAAAGTAACACCGGACAAATAAAATACAAAACAAAAGAATAAAGCAATCTTGCAGTCTTCAAGCTTCTAACAACAACCTAGAACTTTTCTACTTCCTTGTCATTGACCACCACTGTGTGGAGTTGTGGAATGCAGTCTAGCCGTATCTGTATCTGTTTTAAAGCTTTAATAAAGGCAAATAAATAAACCATATACAAATTGATTTGAAGTATTTCTTATTTGGTGGTTCACAGAAAAAAGAAACGTGTTTACTTGCTCAATATTTGATAAATTGATGCAATGTTGTATGCCTGATTTAATTTTATTTTTGTATAGTGGCATAATAATAACAATTTTGAGCATATTACAGTTTGGAATGAATTTTGCAAGGAAAACTTTTTGACTTGTTAGTCTTTTTGTTACATTTTTAATCTTCTATTGTTTGTAGAAAGGAGTTGGCCATTCTGTTTTAACATAAGTGTAGGATTATGTAAACTGT
Source organism: Silurus aristotelis (assembly GCF_946808225.1). NCBI lineage: Eukaryota > Metazoa > Chordata > Actinopteri > Siluriformes > Siluridae > Silurus > Silurus aristotelis. Next base: position 13,172,448 of record NC_139600.1, on the reverse strand, counting down.
TGTAACAGAGCAAAACAGCCACACAGAACCCAATGAGAAAATGCTAACATTCTATTGTCACATTACATCATTTGGAATACTGGAAAATTTACAGGGAAAAATTCCGAACAGTGAAAACATTTGATTTATCAATTTGTATAATTAAGCACCAAATTATAAATGAATTGGTTGTTAAATATTGGCATGAATTGAAAAAGGAATGCATTAGCGTTTGAATGAATTGTTGTTAGTAAAAAGCTTAGCATACAAATAAACTGTGTTCGTTATTGCACATAGGCTGCAATATAAAGACTATAACGAGCAAAAACAATAAAGGAGAATGAATTACTAAATAAATATATAAATGTCCGTTTCAGGTATTAAGGAAGTATGTACTCATTATATTAGGTGTTGTAATTATAATGTGCATATAGGACAAGCATGAAAAAATATGGGAACTTTAACTTTATATCCAAGTCACTCCAAATCAATGTGCAGTAATACTTAAATAATACACGCTCTAAATGATCAAAAGGCAGCAATCAGTTTACAGCAATCAAGAGCGGTTCAGACGTACTCTGCTCTTTGAGAAGAGCGCCACCTACAGATTTATTAACAATTTAAAATGGCAATAATGCTAACAAGGGATTTAAAAATTTTAAGAAAGCCCTGACTTGATAAAAATAGCATGCTTTAAAAGCCTAGTCGAGATCATACACCAATCTTAGTTCACGTTGAGATTTTTGTTATAGCACCGACATGCAAAAAAAGGAAAAAAGAAAATTAAAAAAAATGGCACAAAATGTTCTGCTACTGTGGCTGAATTGCTGAGTAGGTTACATTCACTGCATTATCAAAAGAGGATGAAAAACAAAACACTAAGCTGGGGTAGAAATGCTCTGTGTGTGTGTATAAATGTAAAACATTGTTGTCTTTGTTTCAGTCATCAGATGTCCACTTAGGGTGAGTCCATGCCATAATAATCTCAGATTCATTTTCCTGGCTCACAGGAGTAAAATGTAATACGATGTCTTGTTTGTTCTAAGGTGTTCTCCTGATCATCTTGGTTGCAAATAGCGTCTAACCGTTCTGTGTAAACTCTAGAGACTGGTGTGTTTATATCTAGTACCAACAATGCCAGAGTCAATGCCAAGTCACAGAGATTTTTCACACGTTAATGGTTGTTTTAAATTGTATCTAAAGAATTTTACACACTGCACAGCAGCCACATGATTGGGCCAATTGGGTAACAAATTTATTACCACATAATTTAATTGTAACATCTAAAAGCTTTATTGCAGACTTATATTGATGATAGCAATCATTATCCAGTTCAAAGTCTTGTTTTTACTGAAAGGAATAATATGGCAAATACAATAAACCTACATAACTACACAGAATTCGGCTAAACTTTATACTTGAAAGTAAAACTTTTATTTTTTACAATTTTTCTCGATAAAAATCGTGCCATTTAGTTCTCATCCATATATTTATTTAGATTTATTTTTCAGATTTGTATTTTCATTGATATGTGTTCACCTTGTATTTGAAGGGATAACAATAAAATTCACATATTTTCGATCACGTGATCATCTAACTCATTTGCATTTGCACTTACGATGATGTGATCTACATATTTTAATTGATCTAAAATAAATAAAATGACTACAATAAACTATGACAATGGTTTTAGAGAAAGAAAGAGATAGAGAGAAAGTGAGAGACTTTAACAGGAAATAAAGGAGACAGGAATAGAAATGAAGGAACACTGAGAACTTTTATTAAATTACCTTATGGACAACAGGCTTTTCTAAGGTCATACTGCATCACGGTATTTCACCCAGTCGAATGGAAAAACAAAACAACTTCACTGTGCTTTGACTCAATATGTTTTTTTTTTTTTCTATTTATTTATTTATTTTTATTTTATCTTTCTCTCTTTAATTTTTTCTCAGCGCAGTTTTAAATGTGTATTGATAGTGATATTTATTTATGTTCTCATTCAAAATAAAGGTTATTGCTGTGTTATTACATTTGGTCAAACTCAACCTTGAAAACATTTAAAGCACTAAAATAAATATTTCAAGCACTTAAAAAAAAAATACATATTTCTATTTACGACCTTCAGGACCTTCCTTAAGTCAAGAGCATTCGTGGCATACATTTAAGTTGCATTCCATAAATTAGCAAATAGTTTTATGCAAAAGTAATACAAATTGGTGCTTTTTTAATTATAAGATGTTTAATAATAAAATTATATATTTTTATATATTTGTTTAGACTTAATCGAAACATTTTATGTCACCACATTTCAAAACTACCTCCTTTATAAATGACACATAATGCATTTTCTTTTTGAACATATTGCAGTTGACCTCACATGGCATACGAGGCATGCTGTCAAGTCCGATTAGGATCGACCTACAAATTCACAAAACAAATGCATGTGATCTCCACAGCGACTGAATCAACGTTTGAATACTTGCTACTCTGTTTAAATAGAAACAGATATGACCAGCGCTTTAGCGTTTTCCGCATTGTTTAAAAATAAACAATTTACAATTTAGAGTTTTATAGGAGAATAGAGAGCATGATATTCTTATTATGAATTATAAAAGACCAATATAAAAATCAGGACATTCCCTCTGTCACACAGTACACACAGTAAACAGAAACTGGAATGCATTTCCTTTCTTGACATTCTTCTAAAGTAAATTTTAAATTATGAAGGTAAGTGATGTACATGCATCTGGCCATCCACATGAAGTAAAACAAAACATAACTCATCAGACCAAGCCTTCTTCTATGGTTCAGTTCTGATGCTCTTATGCAAGCTTTAAGTGCTTTTGGCGGTGGACATTTGCACTCTGACCAGGCTTTGGCTTTGCAATGAGCCTTGAGCACCCATGACCGGTGTCCCTTAGACCAATTTTGGTACATACTAACCACTGCAAACTGAGAAAACCCACAAGACCTGTCATTTTGCTGTTTGAAAAAAACCTACTCCCTGACAGGTGCCATAATAATGAGAAAATCACTGTCCTGGTTGGTTTTAATGTTATAGCTGGCAGGTGTATATGAGCTAGTTCCTGGCTCATTTAGCTTATACAGATTTCATATAGAAGTGTCCCAAAATGTGAAATACAAGTGCTAATAAAGGTGAAATGGGAGCAGAACCCATTAGCAGTAACAAGAAGTTTTAAGAGAAGACTTTCTAGATTTTGGGATCTTACTATAGGGCTTTGTGATCATTCAGCCACAAGAGCATTAGTGAGTGTGGCAGCGGGGGCGGGGCCGAGCGCCGGTTTGTGAATGAAGGGCAGGGCCGAGAGAAGATAGGTATGGAATTGCCTCAACTGAAGTCTATCTAACCTCATGTGTTCTCTATTTCAGTGATCAAAGGAGGCATTTAAGGAGGAGGGTGTGTGTGTGTGTGAAGGTGTGTGCGTACGGGTGCCAGAGACTATGCAAAGGGACCAACCAGTCTTTGCTAATGGTATGGATTCCATGATGCTAATACTTCCTCACTCCTGGTTTTCAAAACCTGTGTAATGATCCTTGGCTTGTAGGAAAATTAGCAAATGATTGACACATAAATGAAACTTTATTTGGAAATATGTTCAGTTTGACTGACAGTAGGATGAATATAGTATTTCATTTGAAGCTTTAATTTGATTTGCCCCTTTGTATTATAAAACATTCTCTGTGCTATTTAGACCTCTGATGTTGAATGCTGGTCTTGGCTAGTTTTCCTTTTCTATGTAAAATGTGCTTTTCTAACACTGGAAAGCAGTGACACTATTTATTTGCTAAGAAAATGTATTCAAATAGTCACTTTGTCATTGCATAAGAAATGTACGTTTTTAAGAAACTTCTTAGAATAATGTGTTTTAGGCATTTATTACATACTGTAGGTCTTCTGTTTTAAATATAATACTTTGTACTTTCTGTGAAGATAGATAGATAGATAGATAGATAGATAGATAGATAGATAGATAGATAGATAGATAGATAGATAGATAGATAGATAGATAGATAGATAGATCACATTATTTGAATTGACATACACATCCATCATAAGGCTGAATCATTTTCTTCTTTTTTGTATCACCAGTGTGATCATTTTGATAAACTGCTTTTTGTTAATGGATTGTATAAGTTACAAAATTATAAAATTATGTTTTATCTCTAAAGCTATTAACTGTGAAAACTATAGTTTGTATAGTAAAACTGTAAATAGTTTGAAGAGGTAGAATTTTTAAATATTCATATTCAGATAGATAGATAGATAGATAGATAGATAGATAGATAGATAGATAGATAGATAGATAGATAGATAGATAGATAGATAGATAGATAGATAGATAGATAGATTAATTTACATTATCGTCTGTTTTCTAATGTGTTCGTTATGTAATGTGATTTTTATCTTCGTGTCTTTATAATAAAGACAAGATAATATTGTGCATGCTGAATGTTGTTTATGAAATTGAACCTGCACACTGAAGGCAAGCTGTTGAACTCATTCACTTCCTTACTGTGCTGAAATTTGAGGATGGTGTGAGAATTTGTTTTTGTTTAAATATGAAGGCTGGAGTCTATGAAAAAGCAGAAGACAAATGGAAACCAGTCGATGTATCCATTGTCATAGTTTTTCCATGTTTGAGAAGAGAACAGGTGAAGCAGGCAGGCTTTTTCCAAAATTGTGTGTAACCACTAAAGATCCTAAACTTCATATCTGAAACTTCTCAAGGAACACCAGCTTTTCGATTTTTATAGTACAGGTATGTTTTTATTCTCAATGCTTATCTTTCTTGTTGGAACTGTTTTTTTTTTTTTTTTTTCATTTAATTAATACCATAAAAACCTGTAAAATTAATAGCAGTGGGTCTAAAACTAACCAATTAAAGATATTCATTGTTTGCTGCTGAGGATCCCCACAACCTTTAGTTTTTTTGGTGAAGAAAAGCAGCAAAAAAGCAGTAAAACAATTATTAGCAATAAGCTGACACCTAAAAAATAAATAAATAAATGTATCAATAATAAAAATTTTTTTATAAATGTTATTTTGTACTTAAGATTGCAATGTTTTTTCTACTCAGCTACTCATCTATCATGAAGCCAAATCTATTTCTTATTCTGTGTCTCAATGGTGAGAGAACTTTTTGAACATTTAGTTATTTGATTGTATAGGTTACAAATTTATAAATAATTTAACACACATTAAAATTGTTTTATCTCTAAACGTAATAATTATATTACTGATTACTGAAATGTGTTGCATAGAGTTAAATGGATTTTAAATGGATAATCTTTTATGATTTAATGTAATAAAATAAAAATATCAGTATTTTGCTCTCTACCATCAGTGTTTTTTTATTTTACAATTGTACAAGTTTATTACTGTCCTCAGCACATGTGTAGGGTTAGCAATTTATTTGTATTTATTTGTATTCATTTTTTAACTTAACTTGATGGTTCGATTAGGTGATTGTATTGGAGTTTGATCATTTATATATTTAGATATTAGGAATATCTGTATTTAATTATTCCCCAGTCAAAATTATTGTGTTTCATAAGCTAAAATTTTATCAACAGGTATTTTCCCAGTTACTGTATCAATTCTTAGAACCGTCCCTCACAATTATGATCTGGTGACAACAACGATGACGTGGTCGTCTGCACAGAATTACTGCAGGATAAAGTACACTGACCTGGCAATAATCCTAAGTGATACTGATAAGCTAAGACTGAAGAAAGTAGCAGAAAGTAAAGGACTAGCAGCACCTGCATGGGTGGGAGTGTACAAGGAGATAAATAGTTGGATCTGGTCCTTAAACAACCTCCCACTGTCAAATGTACCGTATAGTAATTGGGACTCTGGAAAGCCTGATAATTATGGTGGAATTGAAGCCTGTGTTATTATTCGTACAAATAGTCAATGGAATGATGAAACATGTATTTACCAAAAAGCCTTCATTTGCTACAATGGTGAGTCAATATCCTTGAAGTGATTTGCTTAGTTTTTTTGTATGATTGCTGTTTATTTATTTATTAATTTTTACATTTTGGGATTATCTTATAATATTTTTTGTGAAGACAGATACCGAAAAAGTAACTTTTATATTACAGCTAAATTCAGTGGTGCTGCCAGGTTTATTGGTATTAGTAGTCCTACAATGTCCTGGTTTGGTGCTCAGACTTACTGCCAAACATATCACACAGACTTGGCCAGCGCACTTAACAGCTCAGACAACGACATGTTAGGGGTCATGAGCGCTAGTCAAGGTGAAAGCTGGATTGGGCTAAGGAGAGACACATGGATGTGGTCAGATGGAACGTTCGCTTCAGGCATTTCATGGGCTCCCGGGCAACCTGACAATTATGTAGGAATTAAGAGATGTGCAGCACTTTACAATGGACTGTACTATGATACAGACTGCAGCATCTTGTTTTATTTCTTCTGTGACACAAGTGAGTTATTCCTTTATTATTCGTTATTATGTTATAACTATACTATACTATACTATACTATACTATACTATACTATACTATACTATACTGTACTATACTATACTATACTATATTGTGTTATGGTATAATGTCTAGGTTTATGTTTAAGTCTTATAAACACCTTAATTTATAGTTATTTGGAGTGTTCAGTACCTTCTGGGTAAAATGCCTTACATACATTTACTGTACCACTATATCAACACAACCTCTCTTTATATAATAAAGTTAAGGGATGAATACTTGATTCATTAAACCTCACATTTTTGAATGCAGCACAAAGCTTATGATAAAATGTTGGTACTAGAAAGCAAATACGAGGAAGTTCAAATTAGTCACAATTTTTATATTAATGCGAATGTCAAGTTAATCAGTTCTACGATTGAAATGTTACAGAAAATTGAATCCCATAAACAAAATATATAGATAATCACATCAAACACATAAAGGAATATGCAATTAAAGTAAATGTAGAATTTGAGCTCATTAAGCCACTCACTAGTTGGAAATGAAAACTATTGATACAGCATGTATGTGTTTATTCCACAGATTTCCCAACAAGGAGCCAAACAGTGGAACTGCAGGTGAAGTCTGATGGGAGTGTGTTTGATCCTGCAGTGCAGTCATCCATTTTAGACCAGGTGAGGGGCATCAAGTCTTGGAAATGCCCTTGTTAAAGTTTCTCCTCTCATGCTTATTTATTGGCTTGTCTCTACATACAAACCTGATTCCAAAAAAGTTGGGACACTGTACAAATTGTGAAAAAAGGAATGCAATAATTTACAAATCTCATAAACTTATATTTTATTCACAATAGAATATAGAAAACATATCAAATGTTAAAAGCGAGACATTTTGAAATGTCATGCCAAATTTTGGCTCATTTTTGATTTCATAAGGGCTACACATTCCAAAAAAAGTGGCACAGGCAGCAATAAGAGGCCAGAAAAGTTAAATGTACATACAAGGAACAGCTGGAGGACCAATTTGCAACTTATTATTAAGTTTTAAATATTAAGATGGGCAGGGGATCACCAATTCCCCCAATGCTGCAGCAAAAAATGGTGGAGCAATATCAGAAAGGAGTTTTTCAGAGATAAATTGCAAAGAGTTTGAAGTTATTATCATCTACAGTGCATAATATCATCCAAAGATTCAGAGAATCTGGAACAATCTCTGTGTGTAAGGGTCAAGGCTGGGAAACCATACTGGTGCCAGTGATCTTTGGGCCCTTCGACGGCACTGCGTCGCATACAGGAATGCTACTGTAATGGAAATCACAACATGGGCTCAGGAATACTTCCAGAAAACATTGTCGGTGAACACAATCCTCCGTGCCATTTCGCCGTTGCCAGCTAAAACTCTATAGGTCAAAAAATAAGCCATATCTAAACATGATTCAGAAGCGCAGGCGTTTTCTCTGGGCCTCATTTAAAATGGACTGTGGCAAAGTGGAAAACTGTTCTGTGTTCATACAAATAAAAATTTTAAGTTCTTTTTGGAAAACTGGGACGCCATGTCATCCGGACTAAAGAGGATAAGGACAACCCAAGTTGTTATCAGCGCTTAGTTCAGAAGCCTGCATCTCTGATGGTATGGGGTTGCATGAGTGCGTGTGGCATGGCCAGCTTACACATCTGGAAAGCCACCATCAATGCTAAAAGGTATATCCAAGTTCTAGACCAACATATGCTCCCATCCAGACGTCGTTTCTCTTACAGGGAAGACCTTGCATTTTCCAACATGACAATGCCAGACCACATACTGCATCAATTACAACATCATGGCTGCGTAGAAGAAGGAAATGGCCAGCCTGCAGTCCAGATCTTTTACCCATAAAAAAACATTTGGCGCATCATAAAGAGAAAGATGCGACAAAGAAGACCTGAAACAGTTGAGCAACTAGAAGACTGTATTAGACAAGAATGGGACAACATTCCTATTCCTAAACTTAAGCAACTTGTCTCCTCAGTCCCCAGACGTTTGCAGACTGTTATAAAAAGAAGAGGGGATGCCACACAGTGGTAAACATGGCCTTGTCCCAACTTCTTATTTTTTTCCTTAACATGATACATTTCTCAGTTTAAATATGTCAGTTAAATATGTCTCAGTTTGATATGTCATCTATGTTGTGTTCTGAATAAAATGTTAAAATTTGAAACTTCCACATCATTGCATTCTGTTTTTATTTACAATTTGTACAGTGTCCCAAATTTTTTGGAATTGGGTTTGTATATAAATTAAATTACATTGATTGCAACATACCTTACATTAAATTGTATAATTAAATTCTGATTCTGATGATCAGATAAAGCAGAAACTAAAGGAAAATGGCATGCTGGAGAACACTACAGTGACCTGGGCAGTACAGCCAGATGGAAACATCTTCTACAAGAAAAAGAAGAATGATCCTTAACATCCCCTACAAGAATAATAACTGACTGCAGTTTTATTTAACTGATAACACGCCCTCTTTGCTACCTTAGTCTTAAAGTCACTTTTCATGTTATGGCAAAAATTGTATATGTAACATGTTTCTGCTGCAAAATTTTTTGCTTTTAGATACAGAATGCAATAAATCATGTATATGTGTAATTTGAAATCTTAAATAACGCAATAACTATCATTCCTGTAATTTAACCACTACATTAAGAAATCTTTCTTGTTTTGTTTGTGTTTTTTTCTGAACATATAGGCGTGATATTAAAATAGATAAATATCTCCAATAAACAACTTAAAACATAAACCTTTTTGTGATCGTGATTATTGTCACAACAGGTGCATGAGGATGGATACAAACAGACTATAAAACGTAAAAACACGCTAATAAATGTAAAAACCTGGGACAATCGTGTATCAGAATTGTAAAATGAATGATGTTTAGGTGAAAATACTACCAGGTGTAACTCTGTCATAACCATGACAGCCTCTTCTCGACTATCTGTTTGCTGGTTAGCACCTGCTGATCCATCTTCTTGACTTGGAGAAGTCTGGAAGTGCTGCTCTTTCTCCACACAAAGCTCAAGGGGATTCTGATGTTGGGTCTGATTTACTATGCAAAGGAACCAACCAGTCTTTGCTAATGGTATGGATTCCATGACGTTAGTTCGTCCTCACTCCTGGTTTTCAAATCCAGTGTAATAATCGTTGGCTTGTAGGAAAATTAGGAAATGATTGACACACGAATGACAATTTATTTAAAAATTTGTTCAGTTTGACTGACATTGGGATGAATATATTATTTCATTTGAAGCTTTAATTTGATTTGCATCTTTGTATTATAAAACATTCTCTGTGATATTTAGACCTCTGATGTTGAATGCTGGTCTTGGCTAATTTTCCTTTCCTATGTAAAATGTGCTTTTCTAACACTGGAAAACAGTGACACTATTTATTTGCTAAGAAAATGTATTCAAATAGTCACATTGCACTTTGTCATAGCATAAGAAATGTAAGAGTGTAAGAAACTTCTTAGAATAAGGTGTTTCAGGCATTTATTACATATTGTAGCTCTTCTGTTTTAAATATAATACTTTGTAGTTCCTGTGAAGAGGTGTCATTTTTAAATATTTATACTATCCATCAATCTATCTGTAGATAGATAGATAGATAGATAGATAGACAGATAGATAGATAGATAGATAGATAGATAGATAGATAGATAGATAGATAGATAGATAGATAGATAGATAGATGCATTTACATTATCTCAGTGTCTTTATAATAGAGACAAGATAATATTTTAAATGCTGAATGTTGTTTATGAAATTGAACCTGCACACTGAAGGCAAGCTGTTGAACTCATTCACTTCCTTACTGTGCTGAAATTTGAGGATGGTGTGAGAATTTGTTTTTGTTTAAATATGAAGGCTGGAGTCTATGAAAAAGCAGAAGACAAATGGAAATCAGTCGATGTATCCATTGTCATAGTTTTTCCATGTTTGAGAAGAGAACAGGTGAAGCAGGCAGGCTTTTTCCAAAATTGTGTGTAACCACTAAAGATCCTAAACTTCATAAACAAAACTTCTCAAGGAACACCAGCTTTTCGATTTTTATAGTACAGGTATGTTTTAATTCTCAATTCTTATCTTTCTTTTTAGAACTGTTTTTTATTGTTTAATTTAATTAACATAAAAACCTGTAAAAAAAAATAAATAAAAATAATTACTTTTTAAGAGCAGAGGGTCCATAACCAACCAATTAAAAATATTCATTGTTTGCTCCCTATAATCGTTCGTTTTTTTGGTGAAGAAAAGCAGAAAAAAGCAGTAAAACAATTATCAGCAATAAGCTGACATCTGAAAAGTACATTAATTTTTTTTGTTCTTGCAATATTTTTCCCCTCAGCTACCCCTCCATCATGAAGCCAAATCTATTTCTTATTCTGTGTCTCAGTGGTGAGAGAATATTTTGAACTTTTGGTTATTTTATTGTATAGGTTACAAATATATAAATTATTTAACACACATTAAAATTACGTTTTGTTTTCTCTGAAGTTATTGATATTACTGATTACTGAAATGTGTTAAATAGAGTTAATATATCTTAAATGGATAATCTTTCATGATTAATAATGTCATGAAATACAAAATATTACTTTTTGCTCTCTACCATCTTTAATTTTATAATTGTACAGTTTATTTCCTCAGCACATGTGTAGGATTTGCAATTTATTCATCTTACTCATTAATTCTTTCTTCTTTTTTTCACTTAACTTGATGGTTGGATTAAGTAATTGTATTGGAGTTTGATCATTTATAAATTTTTATATTGTGTTTCATCAGTTAAACTTTTACCAACAGGTATTTTCCCAGTTACTTTATTAATTCTTAGAACCGTCCCTCACAATTATGAGCTGGTGATGACAACGAAGACGTGGTCGTCTGCACAGAATTACTGCAGGATGAAGTACACTGACCTGGCAATAATCCTAAGTGATACTGATAAGCTAAGACTGAAGAAAGAAGCAGCAAGTAAAGAACAAACAACAGCTGCATGGGTGGGAGTGTACAAGGAGAAAAATAGCTGGATCTGGTCCTTAAACAACCTCCCATTGTCAAATGTACCGTATAGTAATTGGTGTCCAGGAGAGCCTAATAATGGTGGAAATCAAATGTGTGTTTTTATTAGTACAGTTGGTAATTGGTACGATGACCCATGTTTATACCTAAAACCCTTCATTTGCTACAATGGTAAGTCAATATTCTTATAGTGATTTGCTTCGTATTTTGTTTGATGGCTGTTTTTTATTTACTTTTACATTTTGGGATTATCTTATTACATAATATTTTCTGTGGAGACGGATACCGAAAGAGTTGTGAACATTTATTTACTTTTATATTACAGCTAAATTCAGTGGTGCTGCCAGGTTTATTGGTATCAGTAGGCCTACAAAGACCTGGTTTGATGCACAGACTTACTGCCAAACATATCACACAGACTTGGCCAGCGCACTTAACAGCTCAGACAACGACATGTTAGGGGTCATGAGCGCTAGACAAGGTGATAGCTGGATTGGGCTAAGGAGAGGCACATGGATGTGGTCAGATGGTATGTTCGCTTCAGGCTTTTCATGGGCTCCCGGGCAACCTGACAATTATGGAGGAATTGAGAATTGCGTATCACTTAAAAATGAACTGTACTATGATACAGACTGCAGCTTCTCGTTTAATTTCTTCTGTAGCACCAGTAAGTTATTCCTTTATTATTCATTAATATGTTATAACTATACTAAACTATACTATACTATACTATACTATACTATACTATACTATACTATACTATACTATATTGTGTTATGGTATAATGTCTAGGTTTATGTTTATGCCTTATAAACACCTTAATTTATAGTTGTTTGGAGTGTTTAGTAACTTTTGGGTAAAATGCCATCCATACAATTACTGTACCACTATATTAACACAACCTCTCTTCATATAATATGGAAGGAAGGAGAAAGTTCAAATTAGACACAACTCATTTTTATATTAATGCAAATGTCAAGTAAATCAGATCTACGTTTGAAATTTTACAGAAAAAAGAAATCCCATAAACACAATATATAGATATCACATCCAACACATAAAGGAATATGCAATTAAAGTAAATGTAGAATTTGAGCTCATTAAGCCACTCACTAATAGGAAATAAAACATATTCATACAGTATGCATGTGTTTATTCCACAGATTTTCCAACAAGGAGACAAACAGTGAAACTGCAGGTGAAGTCTGATGGAAGTGTGTTTGTTCCTGCAGTGCAGTCATCCATTTTAGACCAGGTGAGATGCATCTAGTCTTGGAAATGCCCTTGTTAAGATGTCTTTTCTCATGCTTATTTCTTGGCTTGTCTCTATCATATATACCTTACATTACATTTACTGAAACATACTTTACATTGGATTTCATAATTAAATTCTGATTCTGATGATCAGATAAATCAGAAACTAAAGGAAAATGGCATGCTGGAGAACACTACGGTGACCTGGACAGTACAGCCAGATGGAAACATCTTCCACAAGAAAAAGAAGAATGACCCTATAAGAATAAAAACTGACTGCAGTTTAATTTAACTGATAACATTTAAGCTTTAATAAAGATTAGCCTAAAGTAGATAAATATACGTAGTTTAATTGCTCTACTGCACCCTCTTAGCTACCTTAATTTTAAAGTTTAAAGTTGATATTAAAAAAATTTAATATGTAACATGTTTCTGCTGCAGGTGGAAACTGGACACAGTAATAAGGAAAAAGTCATAAAAGGTTTGTTCAAATACTGGGTTTAATGTGTCACTGTGTTGTAGTGAATAAAAATGTTAGATTTTAGATATAGAATGCAAAAAATCATGTATATAAACAGTGTGTAATTTGAAATCTCAAATGACGCATTAACCATCATTCCTGTAATTTAACCACTATATTAAAAAATCTTTCTTGGGGTTTTTTTTTCTGTACATATAGGCATGATATTAAAATAGATGAATATTCCCAATAAACAACTTAAAACATAAACCTTTTGTGACTGTGTTTATTATTACAACAGGTGCATGAAGATGGATACAGATTATAAAATCAGGCTAATAAATGTACAATAATAACCATGGACAAGCTCATGCTACATAGGAAAGGCAAATTTTCACACTCAAAAACATGTCAACAATTAAATTTCTGAATTGCAAAATTAATAATATGTTTTGTTTGTCTAAATACTGTGAAATAGGATTGTTTCCAGGTGTGTGTAAGGATAAACCAGGTGTGTAGACTTTTTAGCTTGGTCCATAGATACTGCTACTTGTCTAATGATATAATCATAGCGAATCTTCCCTCCATTTTGGTCCTTCGAGCCAGATATTGATCCTTCCTTACACCGTCCTTGTCTAGTTAAAGTTAGAAGATCATCCAACACAAGATCACAAAAGAATAAAAAATCTTGTCTTAGATATTTATTACAAATATTGCAGAGTGGAGCTATGATGACAGCAGCACTCTTTCCCACTGAAATGGTTTGGAGGTTTGCCCTCTAGAGGACATATTCTTTGTCACTTTATATAGTAAATCCGAATAAGGAAACACTGAAGTAATGTCTTAGACCGACAAAAAGTAACACAGTTCCCCGTCAGAAGCTTGAGCTGCATATGTATTGTCCACGCTCTGAATCACGTGTGTAATCAGTCCAAAGGAAAGCGCATCATCACCGGTACGGTGGCGTCACTACCAGGAAACATAAAAGCACATGGAGTGAAACCAGCCCTAGCTTCTGTTGTTCAGAAAAGTGCTTTGTGTGTGTTTGTCCGGTAAGGTAGGAGAAATTTTTTTTTTTTTTTTGAGGATGGAAGTGATCAAAAAAAAAAAAACAGCCATTATGGGGGCAGAAGCCAGTGCACTCTTAGTGCCGGTCCCAAGCCCGGGTAAATAGGGAGGGTTGCGTTAGGAAGGGCATTCAGCGTAAAACATGTGCCAAATCAAATATGCGGATCACAAATGAGAATTTTATACTGGATCGGTTGAGGCCCGGGTTAACAACGACCGCCACAGGTATCGTTAGCCGACAGGGTACCGGTGGAAATTGGGCTACTGTTGGCCGAAGGAGGAGAAGGAGAGGAGGAAGACGTCTACAGAGACGGCAGAAAAAGGAGCAGTGTAGGAGAGTAGAGGTTCGGGTTGGTACGTTAAATGTTAGTACTATGACGGGTAAAGGGAGAGAGGTAGCTGATGTGATGGAGAGGAGAAAGGTAGATAAGCTGTGTGTTCAGGAGACCAAGTGGAAAGGGAGTAAGGCCAGGAACATTTTAGGTGGGTTTAAACTGTTTTATCATGGTGTGGATGGGAAGAGAAATGGTGTAGGGTGATTCTGAAGGAAGGGTACAGTAAGAGTGTAGTGGAGGTGAAGAGAGTTTCTGATAGGGTGATGATCGTGAAGGTGGAAGTTGAAGGGATGATGATAAATGTCATCAGTGCCTATGCTCCACAAGTTGGCTGTGAGATGGAGAAGAAGGAAAGATTCTGGAGTGAATTAGATGAAGTGGTAGATGGTGTACCTAGGAAAGAAAAATTGGTGAATGGGGCAGACTTTAATGGGCATGTAGGTGAAGGGAACAGAGGTGATGAGGAGGTGATGGGTAGGTATGGTTTTAAGGAGAGGAATGTGGAAGGGCAGATGGTGGTAGATTTTGCTGAAAGGATGGAAATGGCAGTGGTGAACACGTATTTTAAGAAAAAGGAGGATCATAGGGTGACGTATAAGAGTGGAGGAAGGTGCACACAGGTGGATTATGTTCTGTGTAGGAGATGCAACCTGAAGGAGATTGGAGACTGTAAGGTGTTGGCATCGGATGGTGGTCTGTAGGATGGTTTTGGAGGGGAAGAAGAAGAGGAGGAAAGTAAGGATTGAAAAAAGAATAAATGGTGGAAACTGAAGGAGGAAGAGTGTGGTGTGAGGTTCAGGGAAGAGGTCAAACAGGGGCTTGGTGGTGGTGAAGAGGTGCCGGATGATTGGGCAACTACTGCAGGAGTGATGAGGGAGGCAGCTAGAAAAGTACTTGGTGTGACATCTGGAAATAGAAAGCAAGACAAGGAGACGTGGTGGTGGAATTAGGAAGTGCAGAAGAGCATTAGGGGAAAGAGGTTGGCAAAACAGAAGTGGGATCGACAGAGTGATGAGAAAAGTAGGCAGGAGTACAAGGAGATGCGGCAGCAGGTAAAAAGGGATGTGGCGAAAGCCAAGGAAAAGGCATATGAGGAGCTGTATAAGAGGTTGAACAATAAGAAAGGAGAAAAGGATTTATACCGATTGGCCAGGCAGAGGGACCGAGCTGGGAAGGATGTACTGCAAGTTAGAGCAATAAAGGATGGAGAGGGAAATGTGTTGACTAGTGAGGAGAGTGTGTTGAGAAGATGGAGGGAGTATTTTGAGCAGCTGATGAATGAGGAAAATCAGAGAGAGAGAAGTTTGGAGGATGTGGAGTTGGTGAAGCAGGGTGTAGATAGGATTATTAAGGAAGAAGTGAGAGCAGCGATTAAGAGGATGAAGAATGGAAAGTCGGTTGGACCAGAAGCGTGGAGATGTTTAGGAGAGATGTCAGTGGAGTTTTTAACCAGATTGTTTAACAGGATTCTGGAAGGGGAGAGGATGCCTGAGGAATGCAGAAGGAGTGTGCTGGTACCGATCTTTAAGCATAAGGGAGATGTGCAGACCTGCAGTAACTACAGGGGAATTAAGTTGATCAGTCACACCATGAAGTTATGGGAAAGAGTAGTGGAAGCCAGGCTGAGAGAAGAGGTGACCATCTGTGAGCAACAGTATGGTTTCATGCCGAGGAAGAGCACCACAGATGCCTTATTTGCTTTGAGGATGTTGATGGAGAAGTATAGAGAAGGACAGAAGGAATTTTATTGTGTATTTGTGGATTTAGAGAAAGCGTACGACAGGGTGCCGAGAGAGGAGTTGTGGTATTGTATGAGGAAGTCAGGTGTGTCAGAGAAGTATGTGAGGGTGGTGCAGGACATGTATGAGGACAGTGTGACGGCAGTGAAGTGTGCAGTAGGTACGACAGACTGGTTCAGGGTGAAGGTTGGACTGCATCAAGGATCGGCCCTGAGCCCTTTCCTGTTTGCAGTGGTGATGGACAGGTTGACGGACAAGGTCACACAGGAGTCTCTCTGGACTATGATGTTTGCAGATGATATTGTGATTTGTGGTGAGAGTAGAGAGCAGGTTGAGAAGAGCCTGGAGAGGTGGAGATATGCGCTGATGAGAAGGGGAATGAAAGTCAGTAGGAGTAAGACAGAGTACATGTGTGTGAATGAGAGGGAGGGCACTGGAGTGATGCGGTTGCAGGGAGAAGAGGTGGAGACGGTGGAGGAGTTCAGGTACCTGGGGTCAACAGTACAAAGTAATGGAGAGTGTGTTAGAGAAGTAAAGAAAAGAGTGCAGTCAGGGTGAAGTGGGTGGAGAAGAGTGACAGGAGTGATTTGTGATAGTAGGGTATCTGCAAGAATAAAAGGGAAAGTTTATAGGACTGTGGTGAGACCTGCGATGTTGTATGGATTAGAGACAGTGGCATTGAGTAAAAGACAGGAGGTGGAGCTGGAGGTAGCAGAGCTGAAGATGTTAAGGTTTTCGTTGGGAGTGACGAGGATGGACAAGATTAGAAATGAGTTTATTAGAGGGACAGCACATGTAGGATGTTTTGGTGACAAGGTGAGGGAGGCGAAAATGAGATGGTTTGGACATGTGCAGAGAAGGGACATGAATTATATTGGTAAAAAAATGCTGAAGATGGAGCCACCAGGTAGGAGGAAAAGAGGAAGGCCAAGGAGGAGGTTCATGGATGTGGTGAGGGAAGACATGCAGGTAGTTGGTGTGAAAGAGGCAGATGTAGAGGACAGGGTAGTATGGAGACGGATGAGCCGCTGTGGCGACCCCTAATGGAAGCAGCCGAAAAAAGAAGAAGAAGAAGGAAGTGATCAAAAAGACGAAGCAATGCTTTCATCCCGGCATTCCTCCTACGCTATAACACGGGGGATACACATAATCTATGTGTCACTTGTCTAGGAGAGAAGCATGCTAGGTCAGTTCTCGATGGCGCCGACTGCGCAGATTGCGCTCGCATGACAACAGGTAAGAGAGAGCACTCTTTCAGGAGGAGTTCACGGACCTGGGGCTGACAAGAGGACCTCGAGGGACCAAGAGGGGTTGCAGACAGGCTCGTCCCTTTCGCCTCCCTCATCTGTCCTTACCTGCTGCTTCCCTTTGTGAGGAGAGCGCTCAGGTCTGCCTGTCTTCCTTTGAGAAGGAGAGGGGGATGGAAGTCTGTGAGCCCCCTGAGACTACCCCTCAGGTGCTCCTAGAGGTATTGACCCGTGCCGTTGCCAAGCTCAAGATAGATTGGCCAGCTGATCAGCAAAAGGCTCGCCCCCAGTTAGCTTAACGAGCACTTTCTGCCACCCAATGCAGTCGTCAACAGGTTTTAGGAGGCTAAAAAGCAGTCGGTGGCATTCCAGCAATTCTTCCCACATCACCCCTGTTGGGCTGCTTGGTGGGCACAGGCCTGACCACAACCCTCTGGGCATTGTGAGGTACAAAGACGCCACATCACAATGCACACTGCCCCCAAGAGGGATCCGGTGCAAAGCTCAAGGCTGATGGATCTGAGGACCATCATCTTTAATCAAAGCGCTTCGGCCAAAAGGTCCTGGCATGGGACCACTTGGTGACCCTGCTGGTAAAGGGTGTTGTGCAGCACCCTGCTGTGGTGCCCTCAGGGAGCTATTTCATTAACTCAGGGCATGGCCAGCTCCAGCAAAAACACTCCTCACTTTCTGCCCAGCTCCATAGCAAGGAGGCCCCTACAGCTGCATCAGTTGCACTGGCTTTAGGCTTATTAGAAGTCAGTCTTAAGAAATTGATTCCCCTAAAGGACTATCTAGCAGACTGGCAGGCTCCGTCAGACGTGTCTTAGTGGGTCCTGCACACTGTAGACAGAGGCTATCCTGTCTAAGCAGTGGATGGGGCCCACACAGTCATCGAAGTGGTCCCTCCATCAGACAAAGAGTCTGGGTTATACAGCTGGTACTTAATAGTTCCCAAAAAAGAATAGAGGGTTGCATACTATACTGGATCTGCGTCAGCTAAACAGATCGCTTTTGAGACTCAGGTTCAAGATGCTGACAGTGAAGCAAGTCATGTCCCAAATCAGGTCTGAGGATTGGTTTGTGACCATAAATCTGAAGGAGGCATACTTTTATGTATTGATCCTTCCAGCTCACAGGAAGTTCCAGAGGTTTGCTTTTGGGTCAGTAACTTACCAAAATTGGGTCCTTCCGTTTGGTCTTGTCCTCTAACCCCACACCTTTAGGTGTGCATGGCCTCAAAGCTCAGGCTTTATAATATAGATTATAGTTGAGATGCCGGACAGCTGCTCTGATTAAGAAAGCACAGAGAACCACTTACTTAGGTGTAGTATGGGATTTGGTGCTTATGTGGGCACATTTGTTCCCTACTCGTGTAGAGTCCATCCTCATGGCTGTCAAGAGATTAAGGAAAGGCTAGTAACTCACTGTGAAGCAGTTTAAAAAACTGCTGGGTCTGATGGCAGCAGTGTCAAATGTGTTCTACTTGACCTCCTGCACATGAGACCCCTTTAGTGGTGGCTCAAGACCCAAGGATTCTCTCAGAGGGGCAATCCCGTCATTAAGGTTACTGACTCAGGGCCCCAAGCTGGGAGTTCCTGGGCATTGCATAACGCTTACAACAGACGTGTCCCTCACTGGGTGTGGAGTGGTCAGGAGTGTTTCAAGGTCTCTGGGGGAGGCCCCATCGGACGTGGCACATCAATTGCCTAGAGATGCTGGCCGTGCTTAAAGCTTTGAGGTATTTCCTCCCAGGACCTCAGAGGCCACCATGTGTTGGTCTGTACAAACAACACTGCAGTAGTTCCCTATATCAACCACCAGGGGAGTCTGCAATCTCGCCTCCTGTACAAGCTGGCACATCAGATCCTCCTATGGCCCCAAAGGAAGCTGATCTCCTTGAAGGCAGTAAATATCCCAGGCCAATTAAACGAGAGAGCACACGCCCTATCAAGGCAAGGGCTAGGGCCCAGCGAGTGGTGACTCCACCCAGATCTGGGTGGAGCAAACCTGGGAAGAATTTTACAGAGCTCAAGTGGACCTGTTTGTGACTCAAGAGACATCGCACTGCCCCCTCTGGTTTTCCTTAACACCCCTAGCCCTCTAGCGCTGGGTGCCATGGTACAGTGGCACGTGATGGGCTTAGCTGTGTCAGGTGAGAGAGCGTTATGGCCCTGTCAGGCTTAGGCAACACACAAAAATCTGAGGTGATGGATGCTGCCTACGACCAAGCTAAAGGTCAGTTTGGTCCGGCTCTTGAAAAAATGAGAGAAACCAGCACTCTCAGGAAACAGGAGGAAGAAGCTTTCAACCTCTGTTTACCTCGCAAGCTGACACAAACCCGCCCTCTCAGCCAGAATGACAGGGCTTTGCTGCAGCCGTGGTTGCGAGAGGGAGACCGGTGGGTGTGAGGAGTCCAAGGCCAGCTCTCAACGGGCAGCATGCAGGCCAGCAATCAAGATCGGACGGCTCGGGACCATAGGGGGACCATGGGGGAAGCATGGTCCCCCATGGGGGAAGCATTCTAGCGACCCCGGCAGCTAGAAACCGTCCGCCCCACCCCAAGGAGCGGAAGAAGAAGAGAAGGAGGAGGGAACACAGCCTGGTTCTGAGTTCCATAAGGGCTTTCTCCCTAAGTTCTCCTCGGGTTCGAGGAATGAGGGAAACTGTTCAGTATCACCAAGCACTTACAACATATGTTCAGTCGCACGCCGGTTTAGACATTTGCGCAATAAAGATTGCATCGTCGCATCCAAGCCGCAGGCTGAGGGCGATATGCAACCCAAGTAAAAAAAAAAAAAAACACAATAAATGTGGCACTTTCGCATCCAGGCGTCCAGCCGAGGGCAATAGTGTTAAAAAAAAAATGAACAAGCTCCCCTCTAGTGTCACCGCTGGAGGGCGCGCTCACCCTTACGGCAGAGCCCAGCGCGGCGACAGTCATGACGTCATCAGGGCCAAAGTTGTGCACATGGGGTTCCCTTTCTGCGTGCCTTCTCAATTGGTGCGCATGCACTGTACATCCGTGGGTGTAAAGCACGATTTCGCGGGGGTACAGATTTCAATTTGCCATAAAACCAGGTTTAACGGTGTGTTGGTCTTGGTGGCCCGCGTCCTAACGGCCGAGATCAACTCTCTTTTGAGCAAAAGGGCGATCAGAGTTGTTCCGGATGTGGAAAGCCGTCAGGGCTTTTACTCCTGGTACTTTGTGTTCCCAAAGAGAGGAAGCACGTCTCTTCGTCCGATCTTGGACTTAAACAAGCAAAACGTGAGTTAAACAAGCACCTGAGAAAATACTCATTTGGAATGTTGACACAGAAAGTGCTCTGTAGGGCGATCTGTCCAAACGATTGGTTTGGGACGATCGATCTATCGGACGCGTATTTTCACATAGACGTTTACCCGTCTCACAGAAAATATCTGAGGTTTGCACACAGAGGCACTGCCTACGAGTTTCAAACCATTCCGTTCGGACTGTCTTTTGCCCCGAAAACTTTCAGCAAATTGTGGAAGTGGCTCTTTTACCATTGAGAAACAACGGGATACGAATTTTGTCTTATATAGACGATTATCTAATATGCTTCTCATTGAGAAATGAAGCGATCAAAGATGCGGAGCGTAGTCACACATCTCGGCAACTTGGGATTCAGAATAAACAGGAAAAAGAGACGCTTGAATCCGCGCGGAATATCTAGGGCACAGTATCGATTCCCTCTCCTATCGAGTCATGCTGACAGAGAGGAGAATTGCATCTCTCATTCAGTGTTTTCCGGTTTTCACGGGGGGGACTATAGTCCCGTTCCGAGTATGCTTACGAACGCTGGGTGCAATGGCCTCGGTAATTTCTGTGGTGCATCTGGGACTTTTAATGAGGAGAGATTTTCAGAGATGGGTTGCGCATCTGCGGTTATGTCCCCGACGTCATCTAAATCGGCTGGTCAAAATAAGTGGGCTAGGGCATGCATATGGAACTGGAGTGCGGATTTGTTGTCCAGGGGAGACTGCACACCCAGGTGGTGGAGTAGATATGGCAGAGATATGGCTGGGCTGCCGTAGATCTCCTTGCCTCACGAGAAAACGCTCAGTGTCCTCTGTACATTTCTCTAAAGGACAAAGATGCACCATTGGGTTTGGATGCTTTAGCTCACCCATGGCCAAACGTCCTTCTATATGCATTCCCTCCACTAAGCTTGATTTTCCCCCACCCTAGCCAGGGTCAGGGTACTGAGCTTGTCACTGGTTCTGATAGCTCCACACTGGGTGTCCAGACAATGAAACACACAAGATAGTTCAGCTGCTGTCAGATCAGCCCTGGCCACTCTCTCTACGGAGGGACCTCCTGTCCCAGGATAGCTCTCTGGGCCTGGCCCGTGAGAGGTGGAACTTGAGTGTGGCAGGTTTTCCCCCATGGGCTATACACACTATTCAGAGTGCCAGAGCCTCATCTACTCGTACACTTTCTGACAATAAATGGCGAGTCTCTGAGGAGTGGTGTGGCCATAGTCACATTGTCTTTTTCCAGTGTTCTGTGGTAGACATATTGTGTTTTATCCAGGATTTGCTGGATAAAGGAAAAGCTTTTTCTACTTTGAAAGTGTATCTGGCAGCTATTTCTGCATGTCATGTCGGGTTTGGTAACAAACCTGCAGGTCGGCACCCTTTAATTAGTCGTTTTATGAAAGGTGCATGCCATAAGAGGCCGGTGTCTAGGTAGATGATGCCTCAGTGGGATCTGTCTATGCTCTTGGAGGCTCTTTCTCAACATCCTTTTGAACTGGTGGATGGCATAGGGCTGAAATTTTTCTCTCTTAAGATGGTGCTGCTTGTAGCTCTGGTGACAGCTAAGCGTGTAAACGAGCTGCAAGCCCTGTCTGTCAGTCCATCCTGTTTACAATTTGCCCCAGGGCTCACAAAAGTTTCCTTTTGCCCTAACCCGGCGTTTGTACCTAAAGTGGTAGATTCTTCTTATCGATGTCCCATTACGGAACTTTCAGCTTTTCACCCTCCTTTATTCTCTTCTCGGGAGGAGGAACGGTTGAGTTCCTTATGCCCAGTGCGAGCTCTAGCATATAAATGCAGAGGTTCTCAGGTACCTGAGGGTTTGAGGGCCAACTCAACTAGGGAGATGGTGACATCATGGGCCCTACTTAAGGAAATTTCTGTTCAGGAAATTTGGGCGGTGGCTGGTTGGGCTACGCCACACACTTTTGTGCGGTTTTATAGACTGGATGTGTCTGAGTCATCTTCAGCACATGCAGTGTTGGGAGCCAGGTGGTCAGAGCCCATGTGATTGGGTATAGCAGGATCACATGCAATCCGGGAGTCATCTATATCTTCCATAGTGAAACACAGAGCGAAGTTCTGTGAAAAAGAACGATGGGTTACTTAATGTAATCCTGGGTTTTTTAATAACAGAGTGAGGTGTTTCACCAGCACTTCCCTTCTTTCACAGGAATCAAGACAGACTTGGTGTCATAGGCGCTTCCATAGTTGGTCACACCCAAAGCAATTCCCATAGTTAAACACCTCACTTTGTTATCAAAGAATCACCAGGTTGATACATGTTTTGGCCTCTCTTGTGCCACAAAAACAGCTCTGGCACATCAAGATATTGACTACATAAGATCTGCTGCAGTAACTCGCACCAGAATTTTAGCAGCAGATCGTTTAACCCCTGTAGGTTGTGAGGTGCAGTCTATATTATTTAGACTTCATTGTCCAGCACATCCAACAGGCACTCGATCAGATTGAGATCTGGTAGAATTTGGAGACGATGTACCCACCTTATTTTTCAAAACATTCTTAAATAATTTGCATTGTTTTGGGGCATTATTCTGCTGAAAGAGGCCATTGAAATTAGGGAATACTGTTGCCATGATGGGGTATTTTTTTCAGCATGCAACAATTTTTGGTATATAGTATGTGTCAAAGTAACATCTATATGAACATTACACTGCCTCTGCTGGCTTGAGTTATTCCCATAGTGCAACCAGCTTTCATATTTTCCCCAGTTAAGTTATGTACATTCATCTGCCCATCCACATGAAGTAAAAGAAAATGTAATTAATCAGACCAAGCCACCTTCCATTGTTCAGTTCTGATGCTCTTATGCAAGCTTTAAGTGCTTTTGGTGGTGGACAGTTGCACTCTGACCAGGCTTTTGCTATACAATGAGACTTGAGCACGTGCTAATAGAGGTGAAGCGGGGGCAGAACCCATAAGCAGTAACAGGAATAAACATTTTGGAATCTGACTATGGGGTTTTGTGAACATTCAGCCACAAAAGCATTAGTGAGATCAGATCACTAATGCAACATAAGGAGATATTGTATGAAGCTGGTGTTCCAATCATCCTAAAGGATTTCATTTGGGTTGAGGCCAGTGTTTGGGCTATTCATGTTCCTACACATTAAACTTGCCCACATATAGCCCACTTTTTAGGCTTACCCACTATGTAGTGTAAGGCCTATACATGCATCACCTAATTGTCCCAGGTATTTTTCAGACTTCTGTTGCCTGGGGGTCACAGGAGAGAAAGTAAGGGGGAGAAAGGGGGAAGGATCACCTGCCCCTGGGCATGCTGCTTAGTGGTTATCTGCCAGTTGGGTTGCCTCAGTTAGTGGCCCAGTGGCACTGGATCCATTTGTACCATGAGGTCATATATTTCTTTAACATTGTGTTCCTCTGACAGCAGCCACCTTTGCCAGGCATCATGTTAAGTGTCGGTGTTTGTTCTGTCTGCTGTCCTACTATAGTTCCTTGGCACCCACACAAGCCCCTTTGTGGACTGGCGTTTCTCCTCGGCGTCCACCCGCACTCAGTGACCGATTCAAGGCCCTTCCGCTCCCCTCTGCTTGGTGTGCTAGTCTCATCAGCCACAGGTGTAGTCTTACTTCTCGTTTCGTCTGGCTCCGCCCTCCACTTGCGAACCGCTGCCACACATACCCAAACTTCTGATCCTATTTATATAACTCAATCAGCTATTGACATGGAACAGTAGCATAGGACCCATATGTTTTAGTACCATGAGGTCATGTACTTTTTTGCTGTTTTGTTCTTCTGTTAGCAGCCATCTTTGTCAGGCATCTTAAAGACTTTGGGCAAACTTTGGGGAGTGGTGGCTCCAGTGGTTAAGGCGCTGGATTACTGATCGGAAGGTCAGGGGTTCAAGCCCCGGTATTGCCAAGCTGCCACTCTTGGGCCCTTGAGCAAAGGCCCTTAACCCTCTGTGTGCTCCAGGGGCGCCGTATCATGGCCGACCCTGCGCTCTGACCCCAGCTTCCAAGCAAGCTGGGATATGCGAAGAAAAACATTTCACTGTGCTGTAATGTATATGTGACAAATAAAGGCTATTCTATTCTGGCTATTCTATTAAATGCGAACTGACAGCCAGCTTTACTGAGCATTAGGAAGCAAAATCACAGATGGTGAGATTTGGTTGTATGGTCAACCTATTGGAATATTTCTCACTTAAAGTCTGGGTACTATAGCAGGTCTGCACCTGATCTTAGCTTTATCTGGTCCTTAAGATCTTTGGTGGTGAGCTGGGCTTTCCTGCAAAGTACCAGCAGTTGAACCACCTAATTAACCCTGGGGAAACCAAAAGCTTCCGTGGCACAATAAAAGAGTTCTACAAATGCTTCCAGGTTGTCATGCAGACCCACTGTAGACAACATGATGTGAAGCATGATCATGGCAGCCTCTCCTGGAATATCTGTTTGTTAGCCAGGCTCTGGAGCACCTGCTGATCCACCTGCTGATTCCAAGTCTGGAAGTACTGCTCTTGCTCCACACACAGCTCAAGGAGATCCTGATGTTGGGTCTGATGGATTATGCAATGAGGCCAACCAGTTTTTGCTAATGGCATGGATTCTATGACAGTAGTTGCTCCTCACTCCTGGTTTTCAAAACAGTGTAATGATCCTTGAAATAAGGAAATGATTGGCAAACATGAATGACAATTTATTTGGAAATTTTCGAAAGTTTTGACTGAAATTTAGATAAATATAGTATTTAATTTGAAGCTTCAATTTGATTTGCCTCTTTGTATTATAAAACATTCTCTGTGATATTTAGACCTCTGATGTTCAATGCTGGTCTTGGCTAGTTTTCCTTTCCTATGTAAAACATGCTTTTCTAACACTGGAGAACAGTGATACTATTTATTTGCTAAGAAAATGTATTCAAATAGTTACATTGCACTTTGTCCTAGCATAAGAAATTTAAGAGTTTAAGAAACTTTTTAGAATAAGGTGTTTCATGCATTTATTACATATTGTAGGTCTTCTGTTTTAAATATAATACTTTGATGGATAGTATGAATATTTTAAAATGACACCTCTTCACAGGAAGCACAATTGATAAATAGATAGATAGATAGATAGATAGATAGATAGATAGATAGATAGATAGATAGATAGATAGATAGATAGATAGATAGATAGATAGATAGATAGATAGATAGATAGAAAATTTGCATTATCAAATTCACAGCAGCACATACAGTTAAAAGTATACTAAAAGTAAATTAAGATTAATTGAGATGCATCTATATTATCATTTGGTTTCCTAATGTGTGTTTAATGTAATATTAAAACGGCACACTGAAGGCAAGCTGATGAACTCATTCACTTTCCTACTGTGCTGAAATTTGAGGACTGGGTGAGAATTTGTTTTTGTTTAAATAAGGAGGCTGGAGTCTATGAAAAAGCAGAAGACAAATGGAAATCAGTCAATGTATCAAATGTCTTAGTTTTTCCATGTTTGAGAAGAGCACAGGTGAAGCAGGCAGGCTTTTACGAGAATTGTGTTCAACCACTGAAGAAGAGTGTGCAACCACTGAAGATCTTAAACTTCATATCCGAAACTTCTCATGGAACACCAGCTTTTAGATTTTTATAGTACAGGTATGTTTTAATTCTCAATACTTATATTTTTTGTTAGAACTTTTTTTTTATTGTTTAATTTAAATAATTCCATAAAAAGATGTGAAAAAAGAAATTACACTTTAAGGGTCTATAACCAACCAATTAAAGTTATTCATTGTTTGCTGCTGGGGATCTCTAGAACCTTTCAGGATTAAAACATAGATAATTTATCAAGTAAAGCAGCAAAAAAGCAGTAAAACAATTATCAGCAAATTACCTGAAACCTGAAAATAAAGGGAAAAAAATGTATAATGAAGAAATAATAAAGAAATAAATACTATAAAATACTATAAAAATTATTTTGAAACTTTTCCCCTCAGCTACCCATCTATCATGAAGCCGAATCAATTTCTTATTCTGTGTTTCAGTGTTGAGATCATTTTTTCAAACTTTTTTTAAATTTATTGTATAGGTTACAAATTTATAATTAATTTAACACTCATTAAAAAAATGTTTTATCTCTGAAGCTATTAATTAAATTACTGATCACCAAAATGTGTTAGGGTTAAATAGATCTTAAATGGATAATCTTTTATGATTTATTGTAATAAAATATAAAATCTTACTATTTTGCTCTCTACCATCAGTGTCTTTTATTTTACAATTGTACAAGTTTATTTCTGTCCTCCGCACATGTGTAGAGTTAGCAATTTATTCATCTTACTCATGATTTTTTTTTTGACTTTTTTTTAAACTGAATTTGCTGGCTCGATTAAGTGATTGTATTGGAGTTTGATCATTTATATATTTAGATATTGGAAATATTTGTATTCAATTATTACCCAGTCAAAATGATTGTTCATTCATTCATCTTCTCCCGCTTATCCGTAATTCGGGTCACGGGGGCAGCAGTCTAAGCAGATTCCCCAGACACTTCTCCGTGTCCAGGGATCGGGCTGTCAAGGCCCCCGCCTTCGACTGCTGCCCAATCCTCTCAGCACCGGTCCCTTACGGTCCCTCCTGCAGGTAGTGAGCTTACGGGAAGTCAAAATTATTGTGAGTTTCATTTAATAATCTTTTATCAACAGGTATTTTCCCAGTTACTGTATCAATTCTTAGAACCGTCCCTCACAATTATGATCTGGTGATGACACCGATGACGTGGTCGTCTGCACAGAATTACTGCAGGATGAAGTACAATGACCTGGCAATAATCCTAAGTGATACTGATAAGCTAAGACTGAAGAAAGAAGCAGCAAGTAAAGGACTAGCAGCACCTGCATGGGTGGGAGTGTACAAGGAGATAACTAGCTTTATCTGGTCCTTAAACAGACTACCACTGTCAAATGTACCGTATAGTAATTGGTGCTTAGGAGAGCCTAATAATTATGGTGGAACTGAAGCCTGTGTTATTATTAGTACAAATAGTAAATGGTATGATGTACCATGTTCGATCTTAAAACCCTTCATTTGCTACAATGGTGAGTGAATATTCTTATAGTGATTTGCTTAGTTTTTTGTTTGATTGCTGTTTTTGTTCTGGTCTTGAACATTAATTTTTTTTTATTTCACAGCTAAATTCAGTGGTGCTGCTAGGTTTATTGGTATCAGTAGTCCTACAAAGACCTGGTTTGATGCTCAGACTTACTGCCAAACATATCACACAGACTTGGCCAGTGCACTTAACAGCTCAGACAACGACATGTTAGGGGTCGTGAGTGCTAGACAAGGTGATAGCTGGATTGGGCTAAGCAGAGACACATGGATGTGGTCAGATGGAACGTTCGCTTCAGGCCTTTCATGGGCTCCCGGGCAACCTGGCAATTATGTAGAAATTAAGAGATGTGCATTACTTAACAATGGACTGTACTATGATTTAGACTGCAACTTATTGTTGTATTTCTTCTGTGACACCAGTGAGTTATTCCTTTATTATTCATTATCATGTTGTAACTCTAGTATAGTATAGCGTAGTATACTACGCTATTCTATACTATACTCTACTATACTGTAATATACTGTACTATACTACATTATACTATACTATACTGTAATATACTGTACTATACTATGCTATTCTATACTATACTCTACTATACTGTAATATACTGTAATATGCAATATTGTGGTATAGTATAATGTCTAGGTTTATGTTTATGCCTTATAATCACCTAAATTTATAGTTATTTGGAGTGTTCAGTACCTTCTGGGTAAAATGCCTCTCATACATTCATGTACTACTATATATACAGTGAGGAAAATACGTATTTAAACACCCTGCTAAATTGCAAGTTCTCCCACTTAGAAATCATGGAGGGGTCTGAAATTGTCATCGTAGGTGCATGTCCACTATGAGAGACATAATCTAAAAAAAAATCCAGAAATCACAATATATGATTTTTTCAAACTATTTATTTGTATGATACAGCTGCAAATAAGTATTTGAACACCTGTCTATCAGCTAGAATTCTGACCCTAAAAGACCTGTTAGTCTGCCTTTAAAATGTCCACCTCCACTACATTTATTATCCTAAATTAGATGCACCTGTTTGAGGTCGTTAGCTGCATAAAGACACCTGTCCACCCCATACAATCAGTAAGAATCCAACTACTAACATGGCCAAGACCAAAGAGCTGTCCAAAGACACTAGAGACAAAAATGTACACCTCCACAAGGCTGGAAAGGGCTACAGGGAAATTGCCAAGCAGCTTGGTGAAAAAAGTTCCACTGTTGGAGCAATCATTAGAAAATGGAAGAAGCTAAACATGACTGTCAATCTCCCTCGGACTGGGGCTCCATGCAAGATCTTACTTCCTGGGGTCTCAATGATCCTAAGGAAGGTGAGAAATCAGCCCAGAACTACACGGGAGGAGCTGGTCAATGACCTGAAAAGAGCTGAGAACACCGTTTCCAAGGTTACTGTTGGTAATACACTAAGACGTCATAGTTTGAAATCATGCATGGCACGGAAGGTTCCCCTGCTTAAACCAGCACATGTCCAGGCACGTCTTAAGTTTGCCAATGACCATTTGGATGATCCAAAGGAGTCATGGGAGAAAGTCATGTGGTCAGATGAGACCAAAATAGAACTTTTGGGTCATAATTCCACTAAACGTTTTTGAAGGAAGAAGAATGATGAGTACCATCCCAAGAACACCATCCCTACTGTGAAGCATGGGGGTGGTAGCATCATGCTTTCGGGGTGTTTTTCTGCACATGGGACAGGGCGACTGCACTGTATTAAGGAGAGGATGACCGGGGCCTTGTATTGCGAGATTTTGGGGAGCAACCTCCTTCCCTCAGTTAGAGCATTAAAGATGGGTCGATGCTGGGTCTTCCAACATGACAATGACCCGAAGCACACAGCCAGGATAACCAAGGAATGGCTCTGTAAGAAGCATATCAAGGTTCTGGCGTGGCCTAGCCAGTCTCCAGACCTAAACCCAATAGAATCTTTTCTCCGTGTTTCTCAGCGACAGGCCAGAAACCGGACTGATCTAAAGAAGATCTGTGTGGAGGAGTGGGCCAAAATCCCTCCTGCAGTGTGTGCAAACCTGGTGAAAAACTACAGGAAACATTTGACCTCTATAATTGCAAACAAAGGCTACTGTACCAAATATTAACATTGACTTTCTCAGGTGTTCAAATACTTATTTGCAGCTGTATCATACAAATAAGTAGTTATAAAATCATACATTGTGATTTCTGGATTTTTTTTTTAGATTATGTCTCTCACAGTGGACATGCACATACGATGACAATTTCAGACCCCTCCTTGGTTTCTAAGTGGGAGAACTTGCAAAATAGCAGGGTGTTCAAATACTTATTTTCCTCACTGTATATAAACTGTATATATATATATAAACTGTATATATATA
Source organism: Silurus aristotelis (assembly GCF_946808225.1). Taxonomy (NCBI): domain Eukaryota; kingdom Metazoa; phylum Chordata; class Actinopteri; order Siluriformes; family Siluridae; genus Silurus; species Silurus aristotelis. The sequence continues at coordinate 13,142,089 of NC_139600.1, read as the reverse complement.
TATATATATATATATATATATAAACTGTATATATATATAAACTGTATATATATATATATATATATAAACTGTGTATATATATATATATATATACATATATATATATATATATATATATATATATATATATATATATATATATATATATATATATATATATATACATACTGTACATACATACATACATACACAACCTCTCTTTATATAATAAAGTTAAGGGAAGAATACTTGATTCAATAAAACTAAAATTTCTCAATACAGCAGAAAGCTCATAAGTAAAAGTACTAGAAAGCAAAGAACAGGAAGTTCAAATTAGACACAATTCATTTTTATATTAATAGGAAAAAAAAGAAATCCCATAAACACAATATATAGATAATTACATTAAACACATAAAGGATTAAGCAATTAAAGTTAATGTAGAATTTGATCTTATTAAGCCACTCACTAATGGGAAATAAAAAATATTCATACAGCATGTATGTGTTTATTCCACAGATTTCCCAACAAGGAGACAAACGGTGGAACTGCAGGTGATGTCTGATGGGAGTGTGTTTGATCCTGCAGTGCAGTCATCCATTTTAGACCAGGTGAGGGGCATCAAGTCTCAGAAATGCCTTGTTAAAGTTTCTCCTCTCATGCTTATTTATTGGCTTGTCTCTATCATTTATACCTTACATTACATTTACTGCAACATACCTTACATTGGTTTTCATAATTAAATTCTGATTCTGATGATCAGATAAAGCAGAAACTAAAGGAAAATGGCATGCTGGAGAACACTACGGTGACCTGGGCAGTACAGCCAGATGGAAACATCTTCCACAAGAAAAAGAAGAATGACCCCTAATGTCCCCTACAAGAATAAAAACTGACTGCAGTTTTATTTAACTGATAACATTTAAGCTTTAATAAAGATTAGCCTAAAATAGATAAATAAATGTAATTTAATTTCTCTAACACACCCTCTTTGCCACCCTATTTTTGAAGTAATTTTTCATGTTATGGCAAGATTTTTATATGTAACATGTTTCTGCTGCAGGTGGAAACTGGACACAGTGATAAGGAATAAGTCGTAAATGGTTTGTTCAAATACTGGGTTTAATGTGTCACTGTGTTGTAGTGAAGAAAAAATTATTGATTTTAGATATAGAATGCAATAAAACATGGAAATACACAGTGTGTAATTTAAAATCCTAAATGACGCATTACCCGCTATTTCTGTAATTTAACCACTATATTAGGAAAATATACATGAAAATATGCATGATATAAAATAGATTAATATCTCCAAATAAACAATTTAAAACATAAACCTTTCGTGACTGTGTTTATTGTCACAACAGGTGCATGAAGATGGATACAAACAGACTATAAAATTAGGCTGTGGTTGAAGCATTCTTGAATTTTGTAAGAGATGCTTCCCAGTCTCATCCCTTTCCTGCGGAGTGAGGACAGAGTTTCATCTGTGGAAATTTGTGAACCTGCAAAAATCTTTGTTAATCTTTAATTTTTTTTAGTGTGGGTCATTCAGTGACTGCAGACTTTTTAGCTTGGTCCATAGATACTGCTACTTGTCTAATGATATAATCAGTAATGAGGTCCTTAATTGAATTAAAAGTTCTTCTTTGATGTACAGATTATTTTATGTGCTTGATATGCGTCTCACAGGAGGGAAGGTACCGTATTTTTCGGACTATAAGCCGCTACTTTTTTCCCACGTTTTGAACCCCGCAGCTTAAACAACGAAGCGGCTAATTTATGTATTTTTCCTGGGTTTTTCCCGGTTTCACAAACTTCAAGCCAAAAAACTGAACCCCATGACATTAGACCAATGAAATTTCCGAACAAAAACAAAAAAACGCACCAAACCTGTGTTCTGAGCTGCACAGCATCGGGAGAAAAAACTTCCATCGGGTGATTTTTAAACGCACGACGATGCCAAAAGATAAACTCCTGAGAGAAATAGTTGTGAAAAAAAAGAGGAAGACAGTGAACAATGACTTTCTTGGTCGGCTACTGTTTAGATACAAGCCGTTGTAACGCGTTGAGTCAGGGTGAAGGGAGAGCTCGGTTCTGGCATGCTATTCCCAAAATACCGCTATGCTCCTAAAGGAGCAACATGTTCCACCCGTTACACCGTGTGTCTTTTGTTAAAGCCTGTGTAAAGTACATTAGTATAGACACCTGGGGCTTATAGACAGGTACGGCTTATTTATGTTGAAAAAAAAGAATATTTGTAAAAGTGCGGCTTATATAGGGGTGCGCTTTATAGTCCAGAAATTACGGTATCTTAAGATATTGTTGATTTAAGCAATAATGAATTTTTCCAGCATGTCCCCCAGGATGTTATTAATTGCATGACACAGTATATACAGTAGGCTCAGGTGGAGTTAAAGACTGCACCCACTCTTATTTAAATTAGATTATTCCTGCTGTGGTCAAGTTTAACAAATATTTGCTGTACCTAGTACAAGGCCAGAGAGACCAGTGGCAGTGGGTAAAAGTACATAAAAGTGACTTGGTTGAGCCCTTAATTCTGTGCAAATAACAGGAAAAAAATAAGTACTTGCAGAAAAAGTCATTACTTACATATAGCCAACGCCAAATGTTTAGAGAATGACACAAGTATTTATGTAGTTTTTAAGTTATGAAGAATGATCAGATGAATTGCAGTTAATTGCAAAGTCCCTCTTTGAAATTAAAATGAACTTAATTTAAAAAAAAATAATAATAAATAAAAAAAAACATTTTAACTGCATTTCAGACCTGCCACAAAAGGACCAGCTGAGATCATATCAGTGATTTTCTCATTACCACAGGTAAGAGTGTTGAAGGCTGGAGATCACTGATTGGGAGCTTTAATAAGTGGGTGGTGCTTGAAGTGATTGTTCTTCCTCTGTTAACCATGGGTACCTGCAAGGAAACATGTGCAGTCATCACTGCTTTGCGAAAAAAAATGATTCACAGGCAAGGATATTGCTGCTAGTTAGACTGAACCAATTTCAACCATTTATCGGATTAAGAACTTCAAGGAGAGAGGTGCGATTGTTGTAAAGAAGGCTTGAGGAGACGCAAAAAAGTTCAGCAAGCAACAGGACCATCTCCTGAAGTTGATTCAGCTGCAGATCGGGGCACCACCAGTGCAGAACTTGCTCAGACATGGCAGCAGGCAGGTGCAAGTGCATCTGTAAGCACAGTGAGGCGAAGACTTTTGTAGGATGGCCTGGCGTCAAGAAGGGCAGCAAAGAAGCCACTTCTCTGAGCAGAGCTCTACCATCAGTCCAGTGTTGTGCAACAGAAAAACCTTCCTAAGACCATTTATGTGTGGGGTTGCTTCCTAGCCAAGGGAGTGGCTCACTCACAATTTTGCCTAAGAACACAATGAATAAAGAATGGTACAAAAACATCCTCAGAGAGAAACTTCTCCCAACTGTCTAAGAATAGTTTGGTGATGAACAATGCCTTTACCAGCATGATGGAGCACCTTGTCATGAGGCAAAAGTGATAATTAAGTGGCCCAGGAAACAAAACATCAACATTTTGGGTCCATAGCCAGGAAACATAGAACTTGTGGTCAATCCTTCAGATGTGTCCACAAATTCTGACTAACTCCAAACTTAAATATGCAAGAATGGGCTGCCATCTTTCAGGATGTGACCCAGAAGTTGAATGACCAAGATGAATTGCAGAGGTATTGAAATATAAGGGTCAACACAGCAAATATTGACTTTGGCATAAACTGAATGTACTTGTCAATAAAAGCCTTCCCCCCTTTGAAATGCTTATAATTATACTTCAAAGTACCATAGTAACATTTGACAATAAGATCTAAAATATTGTGTAATGGAGGCCTGGAGATCCTCCATAGTGTTATACTGGAAGGCTGGAGGGAAAAAGTCAAAGATGGGTATGACAAGGGGTGCCCTCTGGTGGTCTGTAAAGAAAATATCCCAGATATCCATGACATAGCTTTCCCGTTAAGACATGGCTACTGAAGCATATAAACTTGGGAGGGGCAAGAACCTCTGAGGGGGGGGGGCGAAGACGGAGAAACTCCTCCAATGAGGCATGGTGCCAAGAAGGGAGGCTAAGCAACAGGGTAGGGTGGGTGGGCGCCAGAGTGCCATCCATAGCAGGGAAGATTGGTGGCCATGACATCCTAAATCAGGGCTTGGGATCTCTCCTTCTGTTGATTCCATGGCCAACTGTTTATAAAATAAAATAGCCTTTATTTTATTTTTTATTTTTTAACAAAAGAAGAAATTTAAAATAGTGTACAAGGCTTGTATACAAATAGTTGCAGATGTAAAGAGTGAGTTGCAGATGTACAGTAGATGTTTGAGAGCAGGGGAGTTTGAGTGTTCTGGGGGTTTGACTGCTGGTAGTTGGAGTCAATGCTGAGCTAATTGTTCTGGATCAGGACCATGGGCCAGATAATTCAGGGTGTGTTCTATGGAAGTCGGAGCATAATGAAGGATCCTTTATTGTTGGGGACATAGGAGTGGATGTTGGTGCCACTTCATTGTCAAGGGGGCCTGTGTTTTACTGGCTTGAGCAAGGTGCCATTGACAGGGATGTTGATCCTGTGTGTAATCTTGGTGGTGCACTTTAATACATTGGTTTCTGCATTGGAGGGGTTGCATGTTTTTGGTGTTTGCACTCATTGTGCTTGCTCCTCCTGTGGTCATATAGCACCTTAAATTGGCATGCTGCTCTTCATAGATATTGATCGCACACCTATATTCATCAGCAAACATGCCGATTACTGGACTGCAGTCCCGGACAAGACCAAGTGTAGGCTGAGTGTGGACCAGCCCCGTCTGTGTCTAGTTAAAGCTAGAAGATCAAACCACACAAGATATCAAGTGTCATAGAAATGATACTTAATTTCCCTATGTGACAAAAGAAAAAAAACTTGTCTTAGATATTATTACAAAAATTTGCAGAGTGGAGCTGTGAGGACAGCACACTTTCCCACTCAAATGGTTTTAAAGTCTGCCCTCTAGAGGACAAAAATCTAGGCAACAAGTTTCCAAATTAGGAATAATTTTCTTCCCTAAAGACACAAAATGAATGTTGAAGCAATGTCTGAGACCAGCATAAGAGATAAATCAAGAAACACAGTTTCTCCCTTATCATGATAATCGTGTTTACATCTACAGTATATTAGCCCCATGTCAGTACATTCAATAACATTAAGTGAAAAACAAGTAAAAATAATACATTTAACATTACATTTTTCTCTTTAGCTATACAATGGACACACACATTGCCCCTTTTATAAGTGAGCAGTGTGACATTTGAAAGCAAAGTGTACAAGTCTTCATCATCTTTAATAATGTTACTGGATCTGCTATGAAGTACACTGACCTGGCAATAATCCTAAGTGATACTGATAAGATGAGACTGAACAAAGAAGCAGCAAGTAAAGGACTAGCAGCACCTGCATGGGTGGGAGTGTACAAGCAGATAAATAGCTGGAGCTGGTCCTTTAACAAACTCCCACTGTTAAATGTACCATATAGTAATTGGTACACAGGAGAGCCTAATGGTGCTAGTGGATATGAAGCATGTGTTGTTTTTGCTACGAATGGTAATTGGTACGATGCTGCATGTTGGATCCTAAGACCCTTCATATGCTACAATGGTGAGACAATATCCTTATAGTGATTTGCCTAGTTTTTGTTTTGATGGCTGGTTTAGCATATTTTTGAGGTATCATATCGAAATAGCAAACATTTGTTTACTTTTATTTTACAGCTAAATTCAGTGGTGCTGCCAGGTTTATTGGTATCAGTAGTCCTTTAATGACCTGGTTTGATGCTCAGACTTACTGCCAAACGTATCACACAGACTTGGCCAGCGCACTTAACAGCTCAGACAATAGCATGTTATGGGTCATGAGTGCTAGACAAGGTGATAGCTGGTTTGGGCTAAGGAGAGACACATGGATGTGGTCAGATGGAACGTTTGCTACAGGCATTTCATGGGGTCCCGGGCAACCTGATAATTCTGGAGGAAATGAGGGATGTGCAGTGCTTGATAACGGACTGTACAATGATGTAAATTGCGGCAGCCAGTATTATTTCTTCTGTCACACCAGTGAGTAATTTTTTTTCTCATCTATTTTTTTTTTTATTTTTTTTTTTATTGCCCTTAATATGCAATAGATTCAAATCAAATTAAGTTATTTATTTACATTTTGTTTCCATGAACCATGAACTTAATACTATGGATGCAAAAAAAAAAAAAAAAACATCTGTAAAATACTACAATAGATGAGTTACTTCGCAAAAGGGACGTGAACATTAAGGGGTATTTATACACACATGAACAAGGAGACAGAGCCACCTGTGAAATACCAACGTGAAGACAGGAACTAATGACAAGGCAGGGAGGAGACATGACATTAATTAATCAAATTAAGACACGTGAGACAGCGAACCAAAACAAATACACCTGTAACATAAAACAACAAAAAAAGGGGCGCAGCCGGAACACGCTTCATTTCGGCTAACAAGTTATTTGCTAGGAAGTGGGATTCCTGACAAAAGGACAGTTTTCCACTGATCAAATGTCCATACTTTTGTAGTTCCCGGGCCAAGCAAGTCTCTTCTGCTTGTTGTTATTCCAAAGTAATGGTTTCTTTGCCACAATTTGACCATCACATAAAACATATCCTGGGTTGTTGAACACTTTGTTTGCTACATAATTCTGTCCTATTTTTTTATTGTTTGGATGTCTTCAGTATCTATCTATCTATCTATCTATCTATCTATCTATCTATCTATCTATCTATCTATCTATCTATCTATCTATCTATCTATCTATCTATCTATCTATCTATCTTTCTATCTATTTGTCTGTCTGTCTGTCTGTCTGTCTGTCTGTCTGTCTGTAGATCTATAGATGTGTAATTAAAGAAAAATTTTAGCTCATTAAGCCACTCATTATGTGAAAATGACAGGTGTTAAAATGTATATGTTTATGCCATAGATTTTCCAACGAGGAGACAGACAGTAAGATTTCAGGTGAAGTCTGATGTTAGTGTACTTGATCCTGCAGTGCAGCCAGCAATTTTAGAGCAGGTGAGATACATCAAGTCTCTGAAATGCCCTTGTTGGGATTTTTCACTGCTATTTGCTTGTCTCTGACATATATTCTTTTCATTGGTTTTTCAAAATAAATCCTGATTCTGATGATCAGATAAAGCAAAAACTAAAGGAAAAAGGCATGCTGGAGTACACTACAGTGACCTGGACAGTGCAGCCAAGTGGAAACATCTTCCACAAGAAAAAGAAGAATGTCCTGTAACGCCCTTGAGTCAAGTCATTCATAAAAACTGTCTGTAGTTTTTTTTTAACCAATAACATTTAAGCTATAATCAGTAGAGTCAAAAGACGATACTAGCCGAAAGTAGAAATATAAGCATAGTTTTATTGCTATAACACACCCTTTTTGTCTTTGCCACCCTAAACACTTTACAAAGTTATGGCAGAAATTTAATAAATAGTATGTTTTGTGCTGCAAGTGGCAACTGGACACAGTGATAAGTAGAAAGTCTTAAAGGGTTCATTAAAAATATTGGGTTTAATGTGTCATTTTGTTGTAGTAAAGAAAATGTATATAGAAGACAGAATATAATTTATATTGGTTGAATATAATAAAACTTATAAATACAGTGTATTATTCTTAACAATCATAAATAATGCACTTGCCACAATTGAAATTTAAATCCTACTGTTGGAAATGTATACTTGTTTCTTATATTTTGGTCTTTTTTCTGTACATATCAGATTGAGCAAAATACATGACCATCACCAATAAACAATTGTAAGCATAAACCTATTCTGACTGTGTTTATTGTCACAGGTGAGTGAAGAGAAATACAAATGTTGAGAGTAATTTTATGGAGCACAAAAATATGCAAATACATTAAAAATAATAAGCATATGATCATTCATAATTTATGGATACACTTATGATACATATGATTGGCAAAACTGGAGAATTAAAAACCAAAGACAAGAAACGATAAAATTTTAGAATTGGAATTGAATGAAATACTTTCAGGTGTAAAAAAAAAAAAAGGAGAGAAATTCTATATATAATTGGGAAAGATTAGTCAGTGTACATGAAGGATGTGGTGAACCTAGTAAAAGTAGTGTCAGGACAACATTTCCATAAATGTTGATACCAAAAGTAAATGATTGTCAAACAATCAATGGCAGATTTGGCAGTTTGCATGTTGGTAAGCCTAAAAATGATGGAGTAAACATACACACACACACACACACACACACATGGACACATATTTAGCAGTATTTCCTCTAAAATATACCTAATAAATTGTAGCTGTGCAATATATGCAATTATGCCATATTCTATCACCAAGGTTTTGTGGCAAAACAGAAGTCATTTACCCATTTTCTGGTCAATAAATTAAAGGAAATGTAAATTATATTTTAGCAATTCCAGTGGGATGGGAATCAATATTAAAGCCAAGAAATGCCTTGTTTGCTTTGTGTACTGAGATTATATACTTGCAATAAATAAAGGCATTTTTAATTTTCTTTTTCTGAATAATTTGAAATCCAATGTCGCAATATGATATAATTCCTACGAAACTAATCATTTGTTCTTTGTTGTAGGTTTGAGGATATGATCTAATTGCAATCAATTGGTTTGGACAGACAGAATTGGCTTCTGCTATAATCACATAGTCCAGATATTTTATATGTTATATGTAACATTATCAGCCAGATGTTTCAACTGTGCCCCTATCAACATAATTTAGGAGAGTTCTCACCTTTAGCATATGTAGGTCTTTTGGAGGTTTTTACAAAGTTAAGTGGACAAAATATCAGAGCTTTCCAAATACCTACCAGAAAAATATGTTTGCCAAATCTACTACATAAAAATGAGTGAAATTTGATGGAATTGATAAAAAATTGTATGAGGATTATAAACATTAGCTGCATGTGGATTTATGCAGCATTGATCACTTGTACAACCGCAACTTCAAAACAGGTAGGACATTACTGTAGTAATAATAATAATAATAATAATAATAATAATAATAATAATAATAATAATAATAATAGAATGCAATGACTTGTAAATCTCAAAAACCTATATTTTATGTACAATAAACAGAAGAATTGCACCATCTTAAGAAAAAAAAATCTGGTGATTTTGAAATTGATGGCAGTCTCAAAAAAAGGTGGTACAGAGACAAGAAAAAAACTGGAAAATTAAGTGGTACTAACAAGTAAGAGCTTTTTGCATCGATTTGTACATTTGATATGTTTTATATGTTCTATTGTAAATAAAATATAGGTTTATTACATTTGCAAATCATTGCATTCTGTTCTTATGTACATTTGACACATTGTCCCAACTGAAATTGGGGTTGTACAAAAACCCATTCTGGATTAAGAGGCAGAAAAAAACATGGCTTCCATGTTGTTTTTTTTTAATGGTGGCTTCAAAGAACTGGGATGGTTGAGGTTTAATAAGAATGAGTGGGTATACAAAAGCAAGAAAGAGAGAGCAATGGAGAAAGGGCATGCTAATGCTCCAGGTAGTGCTCTGCCGGTTTGGTCACCTCAGCTATTAACACTGGACAGTGGCACTGAACCGTTTATGCTGCAACCTCGGGTAATGAAACGAAATTCCTCTTTAGCACTGTGTTTCCTTTTCCAGCAGCCATCTATGGCAGGCATCTCATAGCTGTTGGGTAAAATGAACTGGCAGCAAACCTCACTGAGCAAAGGTGTAACTATTTCAGCATGCAGTCAACCTATTGGATTATTTCTTACTTCAGTTTTGGGTACTCTATCAGGTCTCCACCTGGAAGCTGTATAGCAGTGAGCTGGGCTTTTGTGGAGTGTATGAGCAGCAGACAGACCACCCAATTAGACCTGGCCCATACAAAGGGCACACTAGAAGAGTTCCACAAATGCTTCCAGGATGCAGAGCCATTTTAGACAGCATCATGTGTGGAAAAGCCACTGCTGGAATACCTTCTTACTGGACCAGACTCATTGTAATGATCCTTGGCTTGTACGGTAATGAGGAGATATATGGAACGATAAAACATTTGATGCCACCCAATTGAGGATGAGTTCCCTTTTTGGCCTGGTTCCTCTCAAGGTTTCTCCCTTTACCATCTCAAGGAGTTTTTCCTTGCCTGAATAGATAATAGGCATGCTTGGATGACTCACAAACAATCAGCTCTTTATTTAAAGTTTTTTACAGTATTGTGCTGACATTAGAATGTATTCTAATATTTAATTCAAAGCTTAAATTTGCCCTTAGCGGTATTATAAAATACTACTCACTAAATGTCTACTCATTTAGACATTTAGACTCTTTAATACTACATGCTTGTCTTGGCTAATTTGCTTCTTGTTACAATTTCCCCCCCTTTTTTCGTGTCGCTGAGGACGACTTTTTATGTAATGTATTTCAATAGGAACTATTTTTGGTGCCTCCACCAAAGTCTTCTTTCTGCCACTGAATACTAGAGCCGCTAGATTTTTTTTCTCATTTGTTACTGATGTTTTGTAATCTTCAAGCACTAATACTCAACAATTTATCAGGAGTAGTTTATATTGCTTTATATTCGGGAAGTTACTTGCTATTATAAACCATCGTCAGTGGTTCCTTCTGGTCAAAATACAGTAAATATATTCTCCTGGCTAATTAAGGAGACTGTGTTAATTAGAGACCCACACATTTATTACAGTGTTTCCCTAACCATATATTTTCTGCTTTATTCTCTGAAAAAAAAAGATTACCTTTTGGCATTTCTGTCAGCATTACCCATGATCTTCTGCCTACAATGCTATGGAGATGGTGCCAGAGGGAGGCAGTCGGGCTGAGTGACACGAAAAAAAGCGGGAAATTCGTGTCCATGAACACGAATCAACAGATTAAATTTTGTGACGATATCACAAAATGCCATGAGACTGCGTTGTAAATACACAGTGTGAACTTTGAATAGTCATAAATATTGCAAATGCCACCAATTCCTTCAATTTAACTCCTACCTTTAAATATATACTTGTTCCTTGTATCTTTTTAGTTTCTGTATATATATAGGCATGAACAAAATATCACCAATAAACAATTCTAAATATAAAGCTTTTGTAACTGTGTTTATTTTCCCAGCAGGTGCGTGAAGATGGATGCAAATGCTAACTAGCTAGCTCATCTCATAATTTACTGAAATTAGCCTGCTGTCTGTCCCTTCTCTTAATCTACTTCAAGTCATTTCTTACATAAAGTTAACCTTATCTACACTGAACTAAATTATAAACGCAACACTTTTGTTTTTGCCCCATTTTTTATGAGCTGAACTCAAAGATTTAACTGCACATTTTAGAGTGTGCCTAAAGCACACCTGTGCAATAATCATGCTGTCTAATCAGCATCTTGATCTGCCACACCTTTGAGGCGAATGATTCTCACAGCAAAGGAGAAGTGTTCACTAACAGATTTAGACAGATTTGTAAACAATATTTGAGAGAAATAGGCCTTTTGAGTACATAGAAAAAGTCTTAGATCTTTGAGTTCAGCTCATGAAAAATGGAGGCAAAAACAAAAGTGTTGCGTTTATAATTTGTTCAGTATAGTTTCTTACGTTACCAACGCACAGTGTGGGAACTCAATGATAGGTCAGTAGCTGATCCTAGTTGAAAGTAGTTTTTGTTAGCAAATTACTTTTTACATGATGTGTCACAGCCAAAATTAGACACAACTCTAATATAAAAATGAATATAAAAAGATGCTAATGCTTTCTTCGCTCATTAAAACTTACTTTGTGTGCCTGCAGTTGTTATGTATTGACAATATAAATGATGGTGAAATACAGAACTTACCTAATAAACATGGTGTACATCCTCAGGCTTTGACCTCATTGGCGAAGACCAGGTTCCATCATTCATCTTGACCATGCCTTCATCAAAGCAGGCATCTCCAACAGGGTTAAAAAACAATAATCAAGCACGAGTGATGTTCAGTCTCTTATCAAATTGGGGATTGATTCATTTGAGTTTAACACCTGGGATAAGGCTGTTTATCTGAAATTTCATCCACCTAATTTTCAAGGAGCAAAAAAAAAAAGAGCAGAAATTGCATAGTGTACTTTATCATTAATTATAATATAAAACATCTGCTACAAACCAAAAGGTAAACAATACTTTGCTTCCTTCTAAACAGTGTAGAGTTTTAGTTAAAAATAAAAATAATTTGTTATGCAAAAATCACTGCTTACATTAAGTGCTCATGTGGGTTTTCTACGGTTTGGGTTGCTGACAGGAAAAACCATCAAACTGGCCCAAACAGGATACTGTTTATATTATACTAATATACCAAGCCACCATTGGGGTCCATATGGGTTTTTTCTAAGTCTAAATTTGGCAAGGGAAAGGCAATATAAGTCAAAGGGCAAAACTGCTGCAAACATATTTCACATGGACCCTGTGTGGGCAATTCCACACAAAGCCTATGTAGAATTAGAGTGGGTTTTCCCTGCACACACTGCTTTACAGTAAACTTACAACAGGTCCACCATTCTTGACCATACCCTATCAACATCTTGTTTGATTTACAGTTATTCTTACATACATACAAATCCAAATCTTGCACAAAAAGTCATTCCATATAAATGTGTGCAGCTTGTTTTGGGAAACAGTGTGGAGAAAGAACTACATATGGGTGTAGCTTTCAGCTACAAAGCATCTTGTCAAGATTACGGGGACTGCAGGTTGGATAGCGTCCAGATTTTGGAAAGATGTATTTGGGCTAAAAACTTTCCTGAAATGTGGCTAGCAGTCCTGGTAGTATTGCACAACTTGTATCAAACACATCTGTTATTGCTAGACTGTATGCTGGATGACCCCCCCTGCTGTATCTTATGCAAGACTGTATCTTATAGCATAAGTCATGTGTTATAACCTCTCCATTTAAAAAAAATATTTTTCATTATTAATATCCAGCCCCATTTTCCAGCAGAGTAGCTGTTGGAAATAAGCCTACTGGGCTCCAACATTAATTCTAGGCACGCAAGTTGTGGCCACTAATAAACACAAAGATTGCAAATCTAGGCCTGTATGGATCATGCATCAGTGAGAATGCACAAACAGGAATACCTATGCCAAGAGATTCATTGCTGCCATCCCATATCTTAACTAGCGACTTGAACTTCAATAAGGGCAGCTGCTATAGAGTATTGGACCTGATCGGTATAGTGTTCTCTCCAACTGTTCAAAAATACAATGATTTAGAGCGCAGACTACTTCTGGTACATACCAAGGATTTTCTATAAAAAGGGAAATTAGGGATCACTGAGCAGCAATCATCTCCAACGCAAAGCAATTGCTCCATGATTTTTGGATTAGACCTGAACCATCAACCCGTATGCATTCATGCTGAAAGTTCTCAATTAATAAAAGCGAAATCATTTCAGACAACTGCTGACAACTGCTGGAATTTGTATGAGGGTCTGGAAAAACAGTGAACTTTGACGATTAAAATGTATAAAACCGGAAAACTTTTTTTTAGGCATTCTGTTATCAGACTACAAGAAATGATACAATTGTTTAGGCTCATGATTATTCACTATGACAGCTGTTTAACAACTTGCTCAAGGCCTGACATTTATTTACAAAGAAATTCTAACCTTTGCTAGCAAGGATTCAGTCATCTTTAGGCAGACTGACTATTTTTTACAATCAGATCTTTCCAACAATTATTTAAAAGGATCTTATCAGGAACATAAAAGCGATAATAAAAATAATTTATATCTCAAGGTAAAGCAGTGCAAAGCAAGTTGTAGAAATTTTTTTTTTTTTTATTCTGCTCAAAACTTCTACTTTCTCACGACAGTTTCTCTGAAATTAGGCTTTGTCAAGTTTCCCGGACCTCCGCACATTTTGTGTATTTAAAATATAACCATTCATTTGCTTTACAGCTGATAAAAGAGTAAAGTTTACAGCACAGCTACTGCATCAGCTCATAACTGTAGACAAACAGCACCTAAACGTTTCCTGTAAGTAAAAACATTTAATATGTAGGTGTTGCATTTTGGTCGTTGACATTCCCCATTAAAACCGTGTACAGTTACAATTACTGTCTAAGTAATTGATTTCTATATTTGCCCACATACATTTTAATCCTCTTACAACAGATTTAATAATGACTAAGTTCAAATGCAATACAGATATTTACTTGTAATTCAAGCATTTTTAGGCAGAAGTACTTTTCCCAAGTCTTCTTAACATAAAAGGTGATTTGCTTTACTGAGTCCAAAAATCCCAATAAATCATGATCTCTTATAACACCACTCCTCTTAATGCATCAGCAGCAGAAAAACAACGTTACATATATTTTTATACATTTGTGATCTATTTAATAGTTAAAAAAAACAAACAAAAAAAAAAGGACAGAAAAATGCTATTAGAAAATCTTTTAAGGAGAAGACTGTTGGTCCTTTTCATTAAATAGAGTCATATTGGTTACGTCTCTCTGCAGCTCAGCCTGTTGTAGTCTCGCTTGGACAACACATCAGTGTTTATAGTGACTGCTCTGTGAAGGCAGAAGGTTGCTTCCGTATATGTTTGGAGCTGCACTAAAAGTAGTCCTGTAGTTCTGAATGGAGGGGATTCTCGGTCCTGGGCCCAAACCCACACCGAAGCTGCTTCCTGGCTGAGTTAAGCCCTGACTGAGCATCGCATTGTAAGGAGAAGGTCCGTACCCAAGGCCCATATTATAAGGTCGTTGCGGATGAATGTTCGGGAGTAAAACGGGCCGCAGGTTCCTGCCGGGAGTGTTAAAGGAGAATTCGGGTGGTGGGCTGCTCGGTTTAGAGGGAGTGGAAGTCAGTGGCTCGGGTTCTTGAAGTTGCTTTGCAGATGAAAGTGCCATATCGGAAAGGTTGAGCGGGCCGGTGGCCAAGGATGGGCGCGTCCAATCGTCCTTGAAGATCTGTACGGTGAGCGTGGAGACGAGTGTGTGGAGGCGATTGGTCACATGGGCCAGCACCATTTGCTCGTTTGCGTCCCGCCGGATGCGCACGTGGACGGAGCCGGCCTGTTTTTGTTCAGAGAAAACAAAAACACGATTACTAAACCAGAAGTTACTGATAGTTAGCAAAGAAAGTGCTGGTCTACATTCATAGGCCTCTTAAAATGACAGAACAATCAGTACCCGAATTATATACCGAAATCCTGACTAACTGCAATAGATCCCAATTAATTCCAAATTAATGCCTAAAGTGGACAAATTCAGGACAATCCTGTACCTGGATTCATAAAATGACCCAAAGAGCTGATTGGGTAAATTTTGCCGATTCATATAAAAAAAACCTCGGGTAATGTTCACATCTCCGAGAGAAGAATGTGATCTCTGTGGCTGAATGGTCATAAGGGACTGATTTGCTGAGTTAAGTATTGCAAACTGCCAACGCCTGGGATTTTCACACAGCAGTTTTTGATGTTTGCATAAAATAGCGTGAAAAACGAACACCACCCAGGCAGCATTACGTCCCCCATCGAATATGAGGAGAAAATATAAAGAAGAATGTCCAAACAGTCTTGATCAGGCAGGAAGGTCTACAGCAGCTCAAAGAACCACTATTTACATCCATGGTAAGAGGGAATAAAAAGCAGACCAAGCCTAACCTCGAGGCTGAGGGGCTTAAACGGAAGGAGACGACACTGGAGGACATGCTGTCATCAGAACAAGAAATCTGAGACTACAGTGGGAAAAAGGTTCTTAGACACTCGAAAGATTAAAACAGTCCAGTTTTGGTGCAACTGTTGGTGCATCTGCGGTTACAGAAGAGTAAAATCTTTCAGGAGTTCCTCTACTAGGACTCAATAAACCACATACTAAGAAATAAATACATTTTCAGAAGCCAAATAAATAAATACAAAACAAAACAACAGCACACCAGAGAGCCAAAGCCTATTGTCCAGAAGTGTTCATTCCGGACTTCCAAAACTCCATCCAGCGTAGAGACCTGGAGAGAAAGTTGTGTATAGTTATAAAAGGGCAGCATTTGCTTGTACATCAATAAGAGGATGAAAGAACAGACTGAAAATTGTGTGATTTGGTTGATTCTGGTCAACAGCTACAAAACTCACCTCCCTAAGCACTTTGTCAAGTTGTCCAATCACATGAGAAGGAGTGGTCTAGAAAATTGTAAACATAACCAATTTTCAATTTAAAGATTATTAGTGCTGTATATTTATAAAACACAAATAGCTTTTATCATGAATTTTATTATTATTAATAGTATACCTGGAGAAGGACTTTTCCACTGTACACACTCATGGGATACATGGTGCCAAAGGTCATGAGGGCGATCGCTACAGCAGAAGCAGTGTCCACTGCATTATAGTTGCTGCAAAGTCACAGAATGCCATTTGTTAATAAGATATATATGTATATACACTTATTTTGATGATAAAAATATTAATTTACATATAGCACTGATATAAAGTCACGTTGTATATAAATTTGGGGTTTCTTTTTTTTTTTTTTATTGCATCAGAAATACATTTGCGAAAACAAATATTGGTCAGCAAGTGTAACGGTTGTTCAACTGCATTCGGGAAATGAAACGAGTTATACAACTAATGTCCTTACTTAATCTCGATGAGCATGTAAGTGATTCCAAGAGCGAACGCTCCAGCCAGGTTGATAAGAACAAAGGGATTCATGCGAGGCAAAAGAATGCTGCTCAAGGCCGGGACAATCCCGCACAGACTGCAAAATACCAAAAACAGTACAACGATTACACAAACGGCTCATCTGCGTCCAAAACTCCAGCAAAACAGCCTTTCGTTTACATGGCTCCTTTTTTCTTTTTGCTGAATTCAAATTTGTACTGAGGTAAAACTTCATCAGCTCTGACTGGATCACTACAATATCTGGACTGGAAGTAAATCCAGAGTTGTACTGCTGCAGAAAACATAAGCATGAATGAAGCATTTGGAGTTCCTAGCAGATTGAATATGTCTATAAATCTAGAAGAGGCTGAACTAGAATCAGCAAGTGACAGTAATCAACAACAACAACAAAAAACAACTCTTAATGCTGGATTAACACGTAATTAAATGTGCTTTATTTCACTATTTTAAAATAAAATCACTGAAAGTTACAAATAGAAGAGGCACATTTCTTTGTATAATCAGATAATCTTACTGGGGCACTCATAAAACCAGAGCAGAAGCCATTGATTCCTTCACAGAGGCAAAAGCCTGCCCCGCTTTCTATTCTGTAATCCTGCTTTCCTTTATGATGGAAAACACGAGATTAGCGCAAAGCAAACAAACAGTTGATATTATGTTACATAAATCCTCAATCCAGTCATTAAATCCAGTGTGCAGTAGTGAGAGATGCCGGGTTTTGGCTTTATAATCACGCAACCCTGCCATGATGGTGGAATAATTCAATCGTTCGACCAGCATTAAAAATGGTTAGGAGATAAACTGAATAACGAGCTCGGATATTTGTTTTAAGAAATGAAATACAATATACGGACAAAAGTATTTGGACATCTTACATTTCTATCCATATGCACTTCTTTCCCAAACTGGAAGACCTACGGACTGATTTTATAACGTTATAAAGTATAATAAAAATGCATATAAAGTAGCTCGAAATGAAATAAAATTTTTGCGTAGGTGGTTGAAAACTTGCTGCATGCTCTTGAAATATTTATCCATTCTTATTTTTATATGTCTTTGGAGAAATAGTACAAGCTTCAGGTTTGAAAATGCTGGCAAGGTCTTGAAACGGAAAACTGCCACATTTACTATTTAAACACCAATCGCTGGACACAACCAAAGCTTTTTGGACTAGCAGGAGAACTATCTTTCCTGAAAAGGAAACAAAAAAAAAGCTCAGACTGAGAGGAAAAGCTTGATACATGGGATCAGGAGACTAAAAAGAATCCAATGACCTCAGTTATTTACACCAGCTGTGAAGTCATGGAGATCCATGACCAGCATGACCTTCAGTTGCAGCTCTGCCCTTAAGGTCAAAAGGGGAATTTTGGGAAACCTGAAAAGGGAAAACCTGCAGATCATTTGTGCTCATTAAGTCTGTGCGTTCTTCACAATGTTTTGGTTGGGAATATTGACATCTCGGCTGCAATCGTCTCTAAACACTGAATGCAACCTCTTCTCCATCAAACCAACCTCAATAGGTCAGAACTTTCCATTTGAGGATTGAAAGATAAAGATCATTCCAGATGGATGATTTGGTGAAAAATGATCTTACCTTTGACTCAGGTCAGCCACATGCTCCTGGAGCCAACTGGTGCTGGCAGCTGGAAAAAGAAGAGAAGAAAAAAGAAGGAATCAACAATTTTGTTACCTGATCACTCCAGGGTCAGACCTTGAAGACACCAATCCCCCTGGGCAAGATTCTCAGCCCCTCATACGATCATCTAATAAACCTTTTATTTACATAAATACAGAAAACTGAAGATTCGAAGAAAGAAAAAGTTCACTAGAAGCTCCTTTGCTTCCAAGTTGTTTTACAAAAAAAAAGGTCTTCAGTACACTTAATAAATCTGTCATCACTACATGAAAACATGACCATAGCAGCATGTAGACCAGAAGACATCAGAGACGCAAACAGTAGCTCTACTAAGCATTGACCATGGTAAAGTCATTAACAGGCAAATAAATTGCATGACAAAAGCTTGATTTAAGGTCAGGGTGAGCTCCACTCCAGAGATCTAGGACTTGCAGGCATTTCTTCATTTCTTATAGATTTTAAACAGCCGAACACTGTGTATGCCATGCAGATATTTGTCCACAAAGCATAAATGCCCAGGATTATTATTACAATAGACATTTGTGAATCTAAACAGGTCCATCTAGCGCTTTACATGTACTTGATGCTAAACGGACCAAAAAAAAGTGGCAAGATCTATGTTACACTGACGATAATTTTCACCCCCCCCCAATTTACTAATGACTGTGAAAAGAGACATATATTAAAATTTTCCTTTGAACTGTAAATTTTTCATTGTCTGGCTCCAATTTCACAAGTATTCACACTGATCTCTGAAAATATTTAGACAAAAAATCTGAAATGAAGGGAGATTGAAGGAAAAAAAAGCCTACCTTCAGAAACGGAGACGAAGGGCTTGTTCTTGATTGAAAGGAGCGTCAGCAGGTTGAAAAACAGAGCCACTAAGGTCCCGACTAAAAGGCGCCCCCTGCAGGGAGGCAGCATGGTGCATATCGAGTTCAATTTAAAACATCAAAACATTTTATACGTTCGAATCCAACAAACCAAAGCGAGGTCAGGTCATTAGGGAATTATGCTGGGATTAGACACGGTGGTCTATAACGTTACCGTATTAGCTAAATGCATGAGGAGATTATGGAAAGTCTCGGCAGAAATGTGTCACTCGAAGAGTGTGGGAGAAACAGAATGGCTAGCTGAAAATCCTATTAAGGGAATCGGCTGGAAGACGAGTAAGAGTAAAAAAGGAACGAGAGCTTACGTGTGCACCTCCGGTTGCTCCATGAAGCGTTCCACGCTGCAAAGACGACACAACGTTCAGTCACAACACCGCACACAGCAATTCACTTACATTTCTGAGTCTCAGAAGACAGAACCAGTAGTATAACTGACTGAATATTAGAACATAATAAAGAAATCAAGGTTGAGCTCTTAAGAGAATTCATGTTCTCACAGAACACGCTGCCTGAACGCACATTTATAAGCAGAACAATCCTACAAAAAAGCAGCAACTGAAAAACCTTCACAAAAGCAATATACTGTAACAAGCTGTGATGAAAATGTAATAAATGATGCATTTATGACATTAAACTTTAAATACTACATTTAGAGCAGGGAGGAGGAGAGAGGAAAACGGCTCACCTTTCCTTCAGAATGAACAAAGCACCCAGCTGAATCAGTACTGTAGAGGCAAACACTGCCAGCACCTCAAAGCGTTCAAAACTAAAGAAACAATACATACGGGGAAAATAAATAAATAAATATATACTGTAAACACAACCATTCCAATACATTTGGGATCAGCAAAAACAAAACCAGGGACCCATTGTGCACTGAGAAGTAATAAGATGGTATGTAATGTTGAAGTCTGCATAGAAAATACACTATATGGGCATTTGATGTTATAATAACCTCCACTTTTTGTGTGCTCATTCAGCCACACAGGTGTTAGTAAAGTCAGGTACTGATGTAGGTGTGGTGAGGAGGCCTGGGGTGTTTTTAGTGGTCCAGTTCACCCCAAAAGTGTTTAATAGGCTTTCTGTAAAATCTGCAGCTACGATGATCTTCAGTCAGTATCACACTAAAGGTTGAGATTTTGTAGAATGAGGTGGGATTGAGAAATAAGAAATATCTGGCAGTGAATAAACTATTCTAAGGAATCTTGCACTCACCCAAATGTAAAGGCTTGACTTGGTTTTTTCATGGCCACCCAGGAGCTGATGAGGCATGTAATCAAACTGGAATGGACAAATCAGAGATTTCATTTTTAATACAAATACTTGAGATATTATTAAAAACTTTAATAGCAGTTTCAAGAGTAGTTACTTTCACTTACCCACAGTAACTTACTCTTACTTACCTACACTTACTTATAGCTACTTACACTTACTTACTTACACTTACTTACTTATAGCTACTTACACTTACTTACTTACTTACACTTACTTACTTACTTATAGTTACTTATAGTTACTTACACTTACTTAATTACTTATACTTACTTACACTTACTTACTTATAGTTACATATACTTACTTATAGTTACTTACACTTACTTATAGTTACTTACTCTTACTTATAGTTACTTACTCTTACTTACAGTTACTTACTTATAGTTACATACACTTACTTATAGTTACTTACACTTACTTACAGTTACTTACTTATAGTTACATATACTTACTTATAGTTACTTACACTTACTTACTTACTTACACTTAATTACTTATACTTACTTATAGTTACTTACACTTACTTACTTACTTACACTTAATTACTTATACTTACTTATAGTTACTTACACTTACTTACTTACTTACACTTAATTACTTATACTTACTTATAGTTACTTACACTTACTTAGTTACATATACTTACTTACTTACACTTACTTAATTAGTTATACTTACTTATAGTTACTTAAACTTACTTACTTATAGTTATATACACTTACTTATAGTTACTTACACTTACTTATAGTTACTTACACTTACTTATAGTTACTTACACTTACTTATAGTTACTTACACTTACTTATAGTTACTTATACATACTTACATACACTTAGTTACATACACTTAGTTATATACTAGGGGTGGCATGGTTCACAAAACCCACGGTTCGGTTCGTATCACGGTTTTAGGGTCACGGTTTTCAGTTCTGTATGGTTCTTGTTATTTTTTCTTTTAATCTTCAACACTCCACAGCATTTAATATATAGCTTACGAGCTTAATTATACACAATTTAGGATACAGTATTAACATTTTTGTAATGTATTCATGCACTAACTGAATTTGACTTGACTTTAAGCACATTATTGGTACCATCTCTGAGTAAAAGCACGGTGAGATTTTGATACAGAAAGAGAGAAGACATTGATGATGACATGCTTTTAGTTTATTTGGCTTAAAAATTTTTTTTAAAAATGTCGGCGAGAGGGAATATTAAACTGCGGCTCGAGTACATTCAACACACTGGATTTGAACGACGCGGGTGCATCCGCCAACTCCGGGCAGCCTTCATTATGTCCTCCACATGCTATTTCTGCAGCACTCCTTACTTAACTTTTACTGTCTATATGTATTTTCACGCGAAACTGTCTGAGGTGAAACTGAGCACGGGGCTACATTGCGAATGCATTGAACAGTGTGACGCACACACAAACCGAACCGAGACAAGCGAACCGAGCGGTTCGGGTGTTTTTCCATGTACCGTGCCACCCCTATTATATACACTTACTTCCTTACACTTACTTACAGTTACCTACACTTAATTATAGTTACTTATACTTACACTTGCACTTAGTTACATACACTTATACTTACTTATAGTTACTTACACTTACTTATATTTACTTACAACTACTTACACTTAATTATAGTTACTTATATTTACTTACACTTTGTTACATACACTTACTTATAGTTACTTACACTTACTTATACGTACACGTACTTACTTACAGAACACTTAAATGAAGGCAAATAAAGGTGCCAAGTTCTATCAATTTACTTGTTTTTTGTTCCCCTCAGATGCATGTGCTGTATCTTTTATTTTAATTGTTTTTAATTTATTAATTTTTTTAATAATTTTTTTTATGTACCAGGTGGGACCAATTATTAGGGGTGTATAATAAAAAAAAAAAAAAAAAAAAAAAAAAAAGGTAATTGTACATTTCCTGAATAAGTGCCTTAACTGAATAAATCGATAATTGAAACTTTATAAATCACATGATAATATATGATGCATTCAGTCTCATAGCAGCAGGTAACAACAACAACAAAAAAGAATCTGTACATTTAAGCTTAAAAGAAGTGCCGAGCGTTGGCTAAGCTTGTGAAGATGTCGTGAAGAGACACTCACCTGAAGAGATCGAAGATGGTGAGGTATGTGTAAGCAGTTAAAGCTGAAACAGAAAGCAAGAGGTTTGTGGTTAGAAAGCAGTGAATTATACAGATCAGTAAACATACTGGCGGTGCACTGAATAGAGACTTGAATCCAGAGGATCGCTCTGCTATTTTTCAACATGAAAGTTTTCTTTCAAATATTTGAACGTGAACATTGTGGAAAGGATGTAGGATAAAGACGAAGTCTACGCACATACAGTAATTGCCGGATGCATTACAGTGTTCTTGAAATTCAAGTTGGATGGTATTCATTTTCTGTTTGTTGGGTTGTATGATTTACAAGAACACCTTCGAACACAATATTTTGAATAGTAACTGGGTTCAAATGAACATCTGCAAAATGCGACAGAGAAAGAAATATACAAGATTTTGTATAGTGATAGATAGCCAAATCCCTGGTGGAGGGGAACCAAATCCTTGTAGCATATTGTGAGCAGATTAAGGTCACTTGTGTATGTTTACAGAACCGATCAATGCGTATGAAAGGAGGAGAAGCAGCGGTGGAAAACGGAGCCGGACCAGGGAGCTAAATATTTAATAAGCGTCTGCAGGGCTTGAGCGCCAAAACATGTCAAATTGCCCGATGCTAGCTGCCCTCCTTCCTCTCAATCTTCCCCCCGGTGGGACTGTAAAGTCCATTAAAAAGGCATTAAGCGTCGCCTGGTTATTCAAAACAGAAGAGTAAACTTTAAGGAGGCGCAGACGCGGTGATCGGGTGTGCCGTCTGACGTGTGGTCTCGGGACCGCGGCGGAACCTGGTATTTTTGGTAAGTGAGTGAGAATTCGCCAACTGAAGCGCTCGACCGTCATTGAGCTCGGGTGTCTGTTGACGCGGCATGTTGAAATAATGGTAAATCGGCCCAGATGTAAACCAAAAGCCGTATTGATCGACTACAATGTAACACCTGGCGAGGGAAACAGGAGAATGTGGAAGGACGCGAGCCCTGCTGACACGAGCTTCTCTGGGGGTAAACCGAGACGCTGCTGCTGGAAGAGCCGGAGCGAACGAGCGCCGCAGAGCAACGCTGTTAATGTGGACGACAGACACAAGAGACTGGGCATATTATTGCCAGCAAATTGGATTGTGTTGAATAAATACTTAATTACGATGCTATAATATTCTCAACGTACAAAACAGCGTATGTGAAGTGGTAAGACGGTTCATGGGGAAATCATATTTGGCTCGATCCAAATCTGGAAATCTTAAGAAATATTTAAAAACAATATATACTCCACTCAGTCAATCACATTAGAATGATATAGATCTAGCACTTTAGCTTTAGCTCCATGTCTTTACATCATACTGAACTTTAGAAACTGACCATATATTTTAAGTGTATACATCAACAAATAGGATGTGTTCAAGTCTTTATTTTTTTAAATCAGGCTATGTGGACTACCCACCATACCCCCAAGCCACTGTGATTGGGGCATTACTAAGGAAACAATAAAGTATGTAATAAACTGAATTATAGAAGTCCAGCATGTAAATTCAGTCAATTTATTTTTAGGCCTGGAAGTTGTCAAATGACCAAACCAGCAGTGGCAGTTTTAAGGAAAATCTCCCTGGGATTTTATGAGAAAGAAACCAGTAAATCCCAGTAAATCCCAGTATTAGAAGTAAATGGCAATTTTCTAATGGAGGAATCATTTTGTCATGTTGGAGGCGTGTACAATTTGTATACTCATAAGATCTGGAATTCGTGATGAGTGCGTCTGAAGAAAGATCTTTTCCATTTCCTTTTATTATCTAATGACTGATAAAAACACATACTTGATGACTTAAACCATCATATGTTTTTTACGGGTATTGATCCTTCCCTAACTGAACAGCAGAAAGTGCTGCTCCACACATGATAAATGGTCAAGACTTGTCTGAAACTGTAGGAGAGTCTGGTTTTAAACAATAATTAATAGGTTTGTGTAATGCAAGGCCACAGATGGAGGAGGGAACACTAGACGTTAAGTAGGCTGTCGGTAATGAATAGAAGAGTTCAGGCACGTCTCGCAGGACTTCATATCAACGCCTTATGGCCTTCAGGGCTTCCACGAGACTCACTTATCTAAAAAGTCTAAACGATCTTAATATCTGGGAAAAACAACACACACTCTTTGTTTCGGCAATAATAATAAACATTGCTCTGAAAAACGTATATACATTCTCTCTACATTATAAATATAGTAAAATTATACCTTGCTCAGGTGTAAGACCTAGTCGGTGGCGATCTCTATGTGTAAATCGTACGGTTTTAAGCAGATGAATGCATGCAAGGGAGAAATTAGAAAAGAAGAAAATGAACTGAAAAGAAATACTTCCTTTTAGTAACAAATGTAGATATAAAATTCGGTTAAAAGACGAAAAAAGGATAATATACAGGATATATATTAGAATAGTTCGATTAAGAAGGTGAGAACAGGAAGCTGAGATTTTACTGTTTCAGACCCACTAATTTAACCACAAACACTTTGATACAGGAGCGTAGTACACCCTGGGTGGCGAATCCGTCATATACACATTACAATAAAAGGCACGACAGTAAGTTTAGACAATAAAACCAAACCCTGAGCATCACTTTGCCGAAGCACAAACAGCAGAACCCACAGCGGCTTCCTATTGTTTTCCCCCCCAGGTAACGAGTGTATTGGCGAATTTGGCTGAGACGCTATGCCACATCGATCCATCCGAAAGAAGTGTTGACAAAAGAAGGATGCGCGTATTAGATTAAAGTGTGTACATTTTCCACAGCCAGAAAGGAGATACGGTGTTTCCGATGCAGAATTTGATCTCGGCGAGCTGACTGAAGCAAGCGGCGTCCTGTAGACTCATCTGTTTTACATTCTAGTTTTTCAGTGGCATGTGAAGATTGCTTACATGCTCAAAAACAAACGGAGATGGACACAAAGACCAATGTGTGAGGGCGTCAAATAAATGGAGGTAAAGGAACACGTCGTTATTAGCGAGAAGAAGAAAGAGGAAAAGCCGCTGTGTTTCAATTATACAGATATAATTATACAGTGCAGCAGGAACGTTTTCACAGAGCTTCACTTTTCCACATTTTGTTATGTTAGTCTTTTACCAGAATCGATTAAATTCATTATTTTCTTTAAATTCTACAAACAAAACCCCAATAATGACAACCTGAAAGAAGTGTGTTTGCTTGATACTTTGTTGAAGCACCGTAGGCATCAATTACAGCATCAAGTGTTTTTGAATTTGTTACAACAAGCTGGACACACCTATTTTTGGGCAGTTCTTCAATTCTTCTTTGCAGAACCTCTTAAGATCCTTCAGGTTGGATGGCGAGTGTCGGTGCATGGCCATTTTCAGATCAGAAGTCTGGGCTCTGGCTGGGCCACTCAAAGACATTCACAGAGTTGTGCTGTTGGAAGATGAACTGTCGCCCAGTCTGAGGTCGAGTGCACTGGAGCAGGTTTTCATCAATCGTGTCTCAGTACAGTGCTGCATTCATCTTTCATTCAATCCTGACGAGTCTCCCAGTCCCTGCTGCTGAAAAACATCCCCACAGCATGATGCTGCCACCACCATGCTTCACTGTAGAGATGGTATTGGCCAGGTGATGAGCAGTGCCTGGTTTCCTCCAGACATAACGTATTTCATTCAGGCCAAAAAGTTCAATCTTTGTTTCTCATGTTCCGAAGAGGATTCAGGTGCCTTTCTCCACAGAGAAACACCAGAGCTCTTTCAGAGTGACCAATGGGTCAATGGTCACCTCTCTGTCTAAAGCCCTTCTCCCCCTAAGTTTGGCCACGCTCTAGGAAGAGTCCTGGTGGATCCAAACTTTTCCAATTTCAGATGATGGAGGCCACTGTGCTCATTGAGACATTCAATGCTGCAGAAATGTTTCTGTTCCCTTCCCCAGATCTGTGCCTTAATACAATCCTGTCTCTGAGGTCTACAGATAATTCCTTGGACTTCATGGGTTGATTTGTGCACTGACATGTACTGTTAACTGTGGAGCCCTGTATAGACAGGTGTGTGCCTTTCCAAATCATGTCCAAACAACCGAATTTACCACAGGTGGACTCCATAAAGTTGTAGAAACATCTCAAGGATGATCAGTGGACAGGATGCACCTGAGCTTAATTTTAAATGTCATGGCAAAGGCTGTGAATATTTATGTGCATGTGACTTTTTTTTTTTTAATCTTCAATAAATTTGCAAAGATTAAAAAAAAAAATAAAAAAACCCAACAACCTTAAGTGCCTTAATAACTGTTACTTGGACATTCCAAAACTCGTTTTTTTTCTCCTTCAGATTTGTCAGTTTGCTGGTGCACATGGGATCACTTTCCTGCTGCGTGGCAACATATCAGCCCAACCTACATTGCTGGACAGATGACCACACATTGAAAGAAATATTGTGGTATAAAGTGAGTTCATAATCATCATCATCATCTCACGTTTCCCAGCTCCTTTGGCTATAAGACAAACCCAGATCATCAGACAAGAGGTGTTTGTGGTGATTGGTTATGTTTGCTTTTCACCATCTTGGTCTCATTGGTCCAAAAAAAATAAATAAAAAATTTCAGAACTTCTGTGGTCCAGACGCAATTTAGCAAACCTGGCTCTTGCTGCCATATGCATTTTTTTACCTTGCTTCCTAGCCACCCTTCCATGAAAGCCATAATTGTTAGCATAATATTTTTCATTTTGCTGTCATAAACATTACCTTTCGGTCGCATGATGTAGCTCTTTGAGTTTTCTTGATATCTCTAAGCATTAAACAGTCTAACCTTAGACTGAATTTGCTGCGACGGAAACTTCTAGGAACGCTGGCGGCTGTCTGAAGGCTCTCCAGTCTTCCATGATCTCTCTTTGGAAGCTTCAGACCATAGAAACACTGCTCAGTGGAAGTTTATTGCTCTCTGTAAACACTAACGTCTATAGCCATGCCACAGTTCAGGACAGCAAAATTTGGTTGCTTTTACTGTGAACGTTCCTGAGGCTCTTGTTAATGATCTGGATGACTTTTGGTATTTCTCCTGCTATGTGGTTAACTGACGGGATAATCGCATGAATGTGAAGGTATATCTGCGTTCCTAATAAAGTTGAAGTCAGAGAAATAAGTGTTGTGTTTAGTCTCACTAAAATAACAGCAGGCATGGTCTCTGACCCTGTTGGTACAACTTGAGCAAGCATGTAAGAAACTAAATCTTCCCCTCAATGGCATAAATATTAGCGTTTCATTTCGATGTGGATAAACACCATATGGGAAGTGTACCAACACACTGTTGTCCTCTGGATCTTTTTGTCCTCTGTCTACAGGAAGAAGTGCAGATCGGTGTGCTTGGTATTGACGTCGAGATCGGCTTTCACTTCTCTGCTCGATACGTGAGCGGCGTCCTTTTCCTGTGTACCACGCAGTGGTGGCAGTTTCTGCAGTCTGTCTATATTTTTGCACTTTCCCTTACGCACACACACAGTTTGCTGATACTTAATATGTTTGTGTTTATCATTATATATATTCTATATACACTCATAGTTAACATTTGGTCTAAAAGAGTTACCCTGAAGCAATGGAGCACTCTTCTCTGAGATTGATATGTAAAAGCAGTTGTGTACTCACCCATACTGTTTGTGGAGTTGCACCACATTAGTAAGGAAGCTGTGCAGATGACATTCAACATCCCAAACAGTAAGATCTTCCATGTCTGCAACAGAGTTTAGCGTGCACCCTTTTCACAAGGTTCAAAATATTCTCAAATATTTTCAAGACATAAAAGTAGAAGAGCAAAGCAATCAATCAGAGAGAGAGAGGCCACAATTAGAAGTGTAGTTGCACCACACTGATAAATCCTTTCTACAGTAAACGTTATTGATTCTATATGAGATACAGAAGAGATGTCTCATAGTACAAGCACATTACAGAGCATTCTTAAAAAGCTGCTTAAATTAACAACGGAATGGTTTCGTTTCGCTTCTATGCGAAATATCAAAATTTTTTATTTTTTTCCATTTAAATACAGGATGAGGATGCGAGGAGATGTAAAGTGTGCCATCACCTCGGTGTACTGTTACATACCCGATTAGCCAATAATGTGTCTTGTTACTGAAACTGAAATTGTAGCCACCCCACCTCTTTCTGTTTATACAGATAACAAGATGTTCTTACAGGACCGCGATCAGGGAAACCTAAGGATTTTACCTTCTAAAAGTGCTGATTATACTTTTATAAAAAATAGTCCAATCACATTATAGCAGTTTAACCCCACATATTTATATTCCTGAAAGTATTTACTCAATATCAGATTAGCTCTACCCATTTTCTTTGCAGCATGTTAGCGCCACCTATTTACATTTATATTAAAGTGAGAAAACTGCCACTCATCAGCTGCATTCCTATTGGTTGTGAGGAAGCATGGTGGTGGTAGCACCGTGGTCTGGGGATGCACGAGTGCTGCTGGTACTGGGGATCTGCAGTTCATTGAGAAAAACATGGATTTCAACATGTACTGTGACATTCTGAAGCAGAACATAATGCTATCCCTTCAGAAACTGGGCCCAACGCCGGTTTTCCAACATGACAACTGCCTTGCTGAGGAAGCTAAAGGTGATGGAGTGGCGAATTCAGATCTGAACCCTTTTGGAATGTGGAGAAGCGCCATGTGTCTAACATCCAGCAGGTCAGTGATGTCATTATGGAGGAGTGAGGAGCTCTGGTGAATTCCATGCCCAGGAGGATTAAGGCAGTGCTAGATAACAGTGGTGCTCACACAAAGGCACTTATTGGCAGCTATTTAGACAATAATCGCTATATGTTGTTATTCGTAGAGGACTTTTGTGAGATACTGTATAGACAAATACAGAATACAAAGTACCCTGAAACATCTCCCATTGGACTTTCGTCATAAGAGGAGAAAATATCCTCTCAAGCCTAAAACAGAGACTCTGCAAAAACTCTCTCTTTCTCTCTTTTATATTTGATATAATTCATTGAAAAGGGAATAACAATTAAAAACCATGTTCGCAAGTGAATTCCTAAAGACATGACTAATAACCTTCTCAACCTTGACCTCTCCACACGCAGATCTCCTATTGATCTCGGTTGGCTTACTAAAACACAACGCGTAATCCGATCCTGCTTGGTTTGTAAAAGCGGGACGCTTTTATCGGCCAAAACTGGATTACAATCCAACCCTGACGCCCCATGACCTCATCTTCTGAAGTTACAACGATTTGCACAAGAACCTTACTGCCTTATAGGAAAACGTGCTGCTGAAAAGAAGCTGAAATATGCTGCTTAAAAATAGATAAGCAGTTCATCTTCAATTGTCCTGAAACTCGATTCCCTAAATGGAAACAAACAATTACCGTAAACAACTCGCGATCAACTCACCCGTCTGTCTGAAAGGACTACGTTGAACTCCTGGGTGAACTTGCTGAAGATGGACTTGTGCGACTTGCGGAAGGGGTGAATGGTGCCCTGCTGTAAGCAGAAGAAAAGTGAACATACGTGTGAGAAGAAGTCAAGAAAAAGTCACTGTTACTCATCAATACTAATAGAAATCTCCTGATGCTTAGTCATACACTATATACACAAAGGTTTGTGGACACCTGACTATAATATTTTTTACTGACATTTTAAACATCTCATTCCACATTTAGTCTCCATTAAATACCATATAATTGCCTCCACTCTTTTGGGAAGATGTTCCACTAGATTTAGGAGTGTGCTTATGGAGATTTGTGCTCATTCAGCCACAAGGGCGTTAGTAAACTGAGGTACTGATTTAGTGAGGATGAGGAGACCTGGGGTAAAGTCAGCGTTCACAATCATCCCAAACGTGTTCAGTAGGGATGAGATCAGAGCTCTTATAGCAGGCCACCAAGATCTTCCTCTCCAAAGCATATAAACCAGATCTTCAAGGCCATGCTGGAACAGGTTTGGGTTTCCAAGTTCAAGTGAATGCAAAATGTTATTAAAGTGCATCTAAAGACGTCCTGTACACTTGAGTGCCTCCAGCTTTGTGGTAACAGTTTGGAAAAGAACCACAGAGCAGGAAAGGTCCGGTGACCCAATACTTTTGGAAATATAGTGTATTAAGTCGCTTCTTCAGGATACAAAACACATCACAAATTCTTAACCAATTCCATTATATCTGATTTAATGGAGTACAACAACTTTCTTTGCATTTCAAAGAAATGCCCCTGTGCACAAAGTGAGCTCCTTGAAGATCTGGTTTACTTGCTTTGGAGAGGAAGATCATGAATGACCTGCTATAGAGCTCTGATCTCATCCCTACTGAACACCTTTGGAATGAATTGAAATGCTGACTTCACCCCAGGCCTCCTCACCTTATCTGTACCAGTACCTGCCTTTCGTAACCCCCTTGTGGCTGATGAACACAAATCTCCAGAAGCACACTCCAAAATCTAATGGAACATCTTCCCAGAAGAGTGGAGGGACTTATAAGAGCAAATTGGGACTAAATGCTCAAAAATCACATACTGTACTTATGAGCAGGTGACCCAATACTTTTGGCAATATAGTGTATAATATACATGAGAAAAGACATAACTTCTTGTATGTGGATTCACTTTTTGAGCATCAACCCATTTGTCAAAATCAGCGTATTTACAATATACATTCACTAAGTTTCTCCGTGAAGGGGATCTGAATGCGAGCGAAAACCCTTTCAATCTACTTCCTGTGTGAAAGCCATGTTTATACAACAGCTATCAAAGGCCATTGAACAGCAAGACTTTGTTTAGAAGTAACAAAAAAATCGAATTCCTTCAGAGAAAGAACACTTGAGCTTATACAGTGCATAAATGGCAAATATGAATAATAAAAAAAAAAGTCAGCGAATGAACATTGGACTGCCTCTGCTTAAAGGAAGCCTGAAATGGGCCTTGGTTGGATCTTCCAGCAGGATAATGAGGCAATGCATCCATCCAAATCAATACAAAAATAGCCACAGAAGCAGGGTCATGCCACGGCACTCCCAGCTCCCTGCCTCGAACCCCACCGAAAATCCTCAAACGGAGGTACACCAGGATGGACCTTGAAAATTTTCCAAATGAATCTCTAAGAAGGGTCTCAAATCTCTCGCCATATATTCTCCCACCTCATCAGGCATTGTAGCACAAGACCCAGAGCTGGAATCTCGGAAAAAGTAAGGAAGCACAAAGTTGAGACGAAAAGGGTGCCAATAATTGCCAATTATTTTTTATGATAAACCTGTGCTGGATTTGCAATGGTATGTTTTTTTGGGGAAAAACAAAAACAAAAATATCTAAATGTCAAGGCATTGTACAGGTGCCTTTGGTTTTGTTTTTTTTACTTTGGTTATAAGCATAGGTTTTTTACACGACTTAATATATTTTATTTTCATTTTCATATCAATCATTCCATCAGTTCCTGGAGTGAGCATTTCATCGCTGTCATCCTGCACTTCCTGTTTTTCTCTTTTTTTTTTTTTTTTAATTAAAGCTGGGATAAGAGGATAAAAATATTGTTTTATTAGATGCACATTGCACACAAACTTACCAGAATATAAGTGTCTGTTTCCTGTTTCTTCCTGTATACTGGTGTGTCTGAAAACAAATACAGAAAACAACTAAAAATAAAAAAGGGCAGCTGCAGTGACAAATTATATCCAAAATATGATTATTATTATATATATGTTTTAATATGCGACAATATGTGTAACACAATGACAGAGACTTTATCCAGATAATCTCCATTATACAGAATTTAAACTGCCTATACATTAGCCGAGGGACAATCCCAAACGGCTCCATATTAAACACCAAGTGCACTATAAAGGGTATAAAACCCGTTACGTAGACACTATGTAGGGCGCCTATTTAGGGTTTCATGTTCAGTTTGGGACTCGGTTCTGGACTATCCGGGTAACAGCGCTACTAAATGCAATACCCGAGTCCTTGAAGTTGATAACGTCCACTGCGACCATGTCAGGTTTATCCGCGGGTCCTATTTTCCTCTCGGTTACACCAGAAGGCACCACGTCCGGCTTCGGACCGAGTTTCCTCGGGTAGTAGTCAGAAACATGATGGTATGGTAGTCCTGATGCAGACGTGGACATTGCGTCCATCGCCATTTTGGAGCGCCGCTTCTTCTCGGGTTTCAGGTTGTGGTTTGCTGGCCAAGGGATGGCGCGTTTGCGACCCCTAGTGTTTGTGGTGGATAACGACGAGAATCAATGTTTTTTACGCTGTGATTAACCTCAAGGAATTGACATTCTAAACTCCACTTTTAAACTTTTAAATAGATTACATCATACTGGTTTACAATCATTCATCTGCACAGTTAATTATGTCTATAGCAGCATGAATTATATTGTAAATCTCTACAAGGCATGGATGAGCATATGCTAATTCACAAAGTCATGCCCTCTTTTTACATTCTGCTTGAAAACTGTTTTAGCAGTTGATGTATTGTTACTAAAATGTTAAAAGCAGTCAAAAGCATTGTGTGATAAGGCCCGTTTTTTAAAGAATGCTAACTTTCATAATAACATGGTGACAGGGTGCTTTCGTAAGGTCCAGAATGGAGAAATTTTATGCCAGACCACCAGAGGGTGCTCTCTTTAAAACCATCTTTTGGTTGTCATTTGGATAAAAAAAATAATTTCTATATGAAATGTCAAAAGAACCAGAGGTATTACACACTCATGTCAAATTAACACAAACCTCCAGAGAAAAAGAAATGAGAAGAAAAAAAGAAAATTACATACATTTTAGTGCATTACATGTTTTCATTGCTTTTTTGTTTTTCTGTTTCTTTCAAGTGATTTACATATAGTTTGAAGTCATTAATAAAATAGGAAAAGGTTGGTCTACATTAAACCCACTTTTCTCTATGAATATGGAATCTTCCTAATAAAGTAAAAAAAAATGTATAATATGTTGTTGTTCACAATTCAAATTTTTTATGCTTGGTATAAAACAGCACATCATTCATCCATTCATTCATTCATTTTCTCCCGCTTATCCGTAATTCGGGTCGCGGGGGCAGCAGTCTAAGCAGGCATACCCCGCCTTCGACTGCTGCCCAATCCTCACAGCACCGTCCCTTACGGTCCCTCCTGCAGGTGGTGAGCCCACGGGAAGGCGACCCCACGTCACTCCGACGTCACGGACCTTGATATTTCCCTCGTAAGGGACCCCCGGAGCATAGAGGGTTAAGGGCCTTGCTCAAGGGCCCAAGAGTGGCAGCCTGGCGATACCGGGGCTCGAACCCCAGACCAAAACAGCACATCAAATATACATATTTCTATCCCACATTCCGGTTGCCATTTGGATGTTGATTTCCTCTTTATCTGCTCTAACAAAAAAAAAAAAGTGCTGCCTTATATTTATTACATCTTTAACTTGATACTTGTAATTAGCCCCAGCACAGACGACATACTACTGTAGACACAAGCAATTTATCTTCCTCACATTTTTTATAATCTTTCACTTACCCAAGTATGAAATTCCTAGAATTGTAATGTAATTGCAGCATCACACCTGAAACCATTAACAATTGTGATTAATTTTAGATCATAAATTCTTTATCGATATTTTGTATTCAGAAGGAGACGAGCAAAACAACTGTAACTGGGCCAAAATGTCATATTTTACTACAGCCGTGTAAGAAAAACAATCACATTGAAAGACTATGTCTGTATTGAAAGACAGAATGTGACTAAATTCAGATTTTACGGTGAAGATCTACAAATGTCTAATTTAGATTTTCTTTTTTACATACACATTAATATAGAGTACAACATGTAATTAAATGGGATTTTTTTGCCACTGTCCAACATGTAAACATAAAATATTTTAATAGAATCTAATGATAAAAAGAAATCAAATTAAATAAAGTATATGTATATTGAGAGTATAAGTATAGCTAAAAGATATGAAAAAATGTTAGGAATAATATATATATATATATATATATATATATATATATATATATATATATATATATATATATATATATATATATATATTAGTGTAACCCTGGTATACGAGGTCGTGTCCCCTTATGCTCGTACTCTCGTTAATTTTCCCATAAGAATGAATGTAAATGCAATGAACCCGTTCCCAGTCCTCAGGCGATCGCTTATTTCAGCCCATAAAAAATGTTTTATGCCTTAATAAACACACAAATATACTTGTAACAAATTATAAAGATTACTTGGTAACTAGACATGCCATATTGCAGACAAAAATCTTGTGTGCGTACACTATTTTCCTGCTTTTCTACAATTTCTTTCTTTATTTTAATGGTTATTCTTTTTACAACCTTTTTGCCAGCGCTATCACTACAGTTCTTGGGACTCATGATGCTAAATGTATAGTGAAATAAAAGAGAAACACTATAAAAACAGACAAAAAGCACAATAATCACACAAAAGAATGACTGGGAACAATGTCTATGAAGCGACTGAGTATGATGCATGGGGACGAAGGTGACGAGCGACAAATGGGATTCAACAAGGCCATAAAAATGGTTAAAAACACTATTGAAATTCACTGAAATATGAGGATAATATTTCACTTATAAATATTATGATGGATTTTTAAAGTGTCTGTCAGCGACGTACATTACTTTGACGTACATTTCTTACATTTCCTGTCCCGGGGACAGAAGGCAATCCTGCTCGAGTGGCAGAGGATAAAACATTCCTTACACTGTCTATCCTCAGCGACCAACTTTAGCTTTTATAGAAGTGGTCACACTCGCTGGTGATCAGTTAATCAAGGTGATTTGATCAGAAGCACCTGGCTGTTACTTCGCCTCATAAATCCTCTGGAAGCAGTAAAGGTGTATTAATTGTTTCACAATGGCATTTTGTATTTATTTTAGATTTTTCTAAAAAAAAAAAAATAATAAAAACAGTGGCACAGTAATATATCATGTGTCGTATTTACATAATTCTAAGACCTGATAAGGACCAGATAATGACCAGTGCTTCTGTGGGATCATCTCTGGTACAAACAGCAAGTCTATCAGAATGTGGGTAACTTATAAAAGTCCATGTTATGTTTATACCTTTTTTTTTCCAAAAAGTTAATGAAAAGGATTGAAAGACCAATCATAGTGCTCTTTTTTAATTTTGTTGTTAAATTGTTTATCATTGTCGAAGAAGTGTATATTGATTATGATTGATTAAAATGAACGGAAGTCATTTCATGTTAAATTTACAGACTGTACACTGCTTACAATTCGTTATCAATCCCACTGAATAGTTGCAACATTGAGTGAAGGAGTAAAACAGGAAGCTCCTTCGCTTCATTGTTGCATCACGAATAGAAATGGGCAGAAGACTCTCTGCTGCTGCTCAGGACACTGGAATTAAAAGACTTAGCACTTTTTCCATAGTGGAAACAAGAGGATGTGGCAGTAAGCATGAACCAAATGCAAGAGAGGTTAATAGGAATGCAAACGGATTAAAGTGTAGGATGAGCAGATGTTTAGCGGCTGATTCCTGTTCTCTATAATTGAGTAACCATTGGAATTTTGATCACAGTGTAATGCAGGACTGTGCCTCAAAAATATTGTTTGTATTATCGGAGAGCATGTACTGTATTGGGCTTGGAGTTCAAACATGTCATACTTTGTCTAAACTCAGCATGTCTGCATCACAACATACTAATAAATCCATTTTCCTACCTGCTCTCGCAAATGGGAATTTGGCCAAGACCAGCTTGAACACCATCTGTCTGCTTTGAGACACCCTTTATAGAGACTATGCTAAAGAGACCAATCGTGATTGTAGATCAAGCAGTGCTTTGCTTTATTATATTTAATGTGCACTATTGCTACTTCCTGGGTGCCACTTTCGGACATTTGTGCAGTTCGCCATCTAGAGTCAACATATTTTTAAGACTAAATGTTGCATGAATATTTACCATTCTGGGTGATTTCTGCCTTCAGAAGAGCATCGCTACTTTGAACAATTCTCAACATTAACACAACATGAAGACAACATGAACAACATAAACAACATACTATTTATGGTAACTGTTTTTGTTTATCAAAGTACAGAATAATGATGACTGTTATAAAGGAAAACCCTGACAGTCAATAACATTATGAAGTACAATGGATATGCAGTGCCGGTTTGAAGAAGCAGGTAAGCAAATGGCTGTAAGTGTCCACATACTTTTTTTGACTATACAGTGTATATATTCATCTATTAACCTCTTCTATTTTTTTTTCCCAAACTGCTTTTAGTCACATTCATGTAATCAATATACAAGAAATTAAATAGGTCAAGTTCTCCCATTCCCTGAGATGTCCCCTGTTGCAAACTAGTGCTTGATGTCTTTTCTTCACTTGCAATACACATCATAATTTAGTCTGGCTCCAAGATTTGTCCCTCCAAGGTGCTTCTCAAATGTAGCATTCATTTGTTCACTCTGGGCCTGACTGAAATGGTTTCTCCAGTCTCCAATTTCACCTAAAAGAAAAACATTATATTTGGTAAGTGCATTGTAAGTACTGTTTTTACACGTCTGGGGAAAAAAAACAATGCTTTTAATTAAATTCTATGCCAATGTCTATGCCACCTTTTGCTTGTTTACTTTTGCTACAATAAACTCTTTTTAGAAAAAGCTAGAAACAGGTAAGTTAATATATATATATCGTGTATGAAGGCTAAAATTATGATAATTAAACATATAATGTGAACGCAATTGTCCATTTGGAATGCTCTTAAAAGGTTAGTCTTTATTTGTTACATACAAATGTCTTTTTCCGATCACAGATCGGGTAAACATGGACTTGGACCAAACCATACACACACTCCACACACTCACCGCGAAGTATCATTTATCTCTGTTATTTATCTCACATACTAAACCTCTGATTTCTGTTTTCTATTTTAGACCCATGATCAGTCTCCTTTTCTTTGCATATTGTCTCGTTCCTTGTTTGTATAACCGTTTCCAAAAAAAGTGGGGACACTAAAATGGAAATAAAAACAGAATGTAATGCAAATCTGAGAAATGCATATTCTATTTACAATAAAAACAAAACATCATATCAATTGTTTGAACTGAGAATATATTACATTTGAAGGAAAAAATAATTTGATAACTGCAATAGGTCACCACTATGTGGCGTCATGTCTGTATATATTCATTTGGGAACTGAGGAGACCAGTTGCTGATTAGGAATGTTGTTCCATACGTTTTTCAGGATGGAAGCATTTGTTGCTCTAAAACCTGTATATACCTTTTAGCATGAAATTTAAGTCAGTGCTACACACAATGAACCATCTCTTTGTTAATCATTGTCAATGTCAAGTATCCAATCAGCCTCAGGTTTCTGTTGTTGCAAAAGCACAGGCCTTAAATTTCCTGGACAGAAACAAAGATAATTACCTGGGAATCACAATTCCAATAGTAATGTAAGATTTTCCAAAAAGGGTACAAAGAATATCACAGTGTTCATGTTAAAGCCAATGGATTTCCACCTCAATGTCTGTATGATTGAACCATTGAACTCGTACGAATTGTATATATCCACTCTTATGTTGTTCTGTATAGTTCAGAGGGATTTACTCAAATTAAACGAGTGATGCTGGCTCTTAGTTAGCAGTTCTAATGGCTGTTCAATTGGAATTGAAGCACTGTCTTGATAAATGGGCACCTTGCATCCCCTTCATCATATTTACCAATTATAAAAACCTTAAATATCTGAGATGTGTGAAAGAACTCAACTCTAGCCAAGTCAGATGGGCCTTGTTTTTTCACCCAGTTCCAGTCCCAGTCCCAGTCAAGCGCTAAGAATGGTAATGTAAAAGCTCTGTGATATACCCACCCAATTCTTGAGGATCAAGCCAAGAACCAATTTCCCCAAAATCTTCCTTCATTAGTTCACGGGATCTTGATCAGGAGATTAACCCTGCCAACCTGCATTCTTCTAGCCCAAGCTGTCAAGGTAAAATGTTCTTATTCTCCAATCAGCAAACCAAACTCAACATCTGGGTACACACACCTTCTGCAACTGAAACCCAGCCATCCTTAAATCATTCAACTCAATTCATCTTTATTTGTATAGCGCTTTTGACAATGGACATTGTTTTAGAGCTTTACCCCGATAATGTGGTAAGAAAAAATGAATTAGAAAGTTCTTAATGTAAGTTTGTCCCTAATTAACTGTGGCGACTGTGGCAGGAAAAAACTCCCTGAGAAGGAAGAAACCTTGAGAGGCACCAGACGCAAGAGGGAACCTCATCTGGGTGGAACCTCATCTGTGCAGTGATCAGTGATCAGATGCGAACTGTAGTCCTGAGTCAGTGTAGCACACTGTTAACATTAACTACAGTTTAAATCCATAAATCATGCTTATTGATATTTAATTAATCTTGGACGAAGTCCCACAAACCCTGCTTATAGGTAAGTTTCATGCCAACGCCTGCATTGTCTTCACAACACACATCATCTTACCTTGCTCTGGACTTCATGACAGATCTGTGTCACTCTCAAGAAAAAAAAACAGTTTCTTGTTATCATTGATCGGTCCCTCCACCTGACACGACTGCACAAGTTACCCACAGCATTTAAAATTGCACAGCTCATTTTTATTCATGTGGTCTGATACCTTTAATTACCAAAATGTAGTAAATGTGGAGCCAATGACCTTGCTTTGGGCACCGGAGCCTTGCCATGCTGAGACATGGTTTGGCTTAGAAGTTCCTGTAAAAGAAAATTGTCCAGCTACAGCATACAAAGATATGCCATATAATCAGGAGTTTTTTGCTCACCTTTTCTGAAAAAGACATTTCCCATCTGGCCATGAGAATCTTTGGAGCCTTTTTTCATGGCATCAAATGTGCTTTCCTCTGCAATAGTTTGGATCTGAGCATCAGTCAATTTAAAGCCAAAAAACTCTGCCACCATTTGAATACTTCCCTTGAGGTCCTGAGAGAGAGAGAGAGAGAGAGAGAGAGAGAGAGAGAGAGAGAGAGAGAGAGAGAGAGAGATGTTTCTGGAATCTAACAGTATATAGAGTACATGTTGCACTGTCCCCACTCTGTTTCCACAAGAGATTGTGCCACCACACCTGCTAACCATACCTGCTTGAGTTCTTCAAATGTGATGATCATGACGTTTGTCTCATTCATCTGTTTTTCCCAGGCAAGAGCATGGTCAAAGTAGGAGCCCCATGGAACTGCAGAGAAATTTGAGAAGACATATTGTTGTGTTAAGGAAAGTAAAAGAAAAATATCCTAGTGGTCATTTTTTTCAGCACTGATTTAAGAACAACGATCGAGCAGCCGAACTGAAGAGTAATGAATATTGAGTTTTAATGCTTTCAGCAACATTTATCTGAGCTGATACGACTAAAGCAGGTGCTCCCAAATGTTTTGAGACCAATGACCCCAAATGGACATGATTCAAATTTTGTTTTTCATTTTTTATTTAAGAATAATTAATTCAATGTATCCAATTTATAAATTCAATTTAAGGAAATTCATGGGGCAAATGGAGTAATTTTAAATCATCTGTGGCTTGCAATTGTCCCTGATCCTCGGGTGACTGCACACTTGCTTAAAGCAATATTAGAGAATTGGCTGGCTTTACATGTCTTGGAGGAATCACAGGCTGGCATTTATCATCCTAGTTTGGTAGCTGACATGCAATATAGAATTGGATAAATAAATTGAAAGTTTCACAAAAAAAAAAACAGAGAAAGTGGGTAAAATCGAAAAAAGACGGTATTTAGATTTCCAACTTATAGCATGAAACTGTGCCTGCTGAGATAGAAATAGTTGTTTGTACCTTCACCGCCTATAAAATCAATGAAGAATTGGTCCCAGGGTTCAACAGTTGGCAAAATGGGATTCTTTTTTGAAAAGTGATAAAATGAGACTGATGTGTCCTTTGGGTTGCGGAAAATGACCAGCATCTAAAATGAAACATTCGAAACACATCCATGAATGAGGACGTATAATTTAATTTCAGCACGAAGTCCACAGTCCAGTCTGTTACAAGATGTTTGTCACAATATATTGAATTTTACAGGAAAATGTTCACGGTTACCCGCCTTGTGTAACAAAATCTGTTTAAATGGTCAAAACAACCCCAAAAACTAGTATATTACAGCTTACAATAGCTTTCAATTAGAGTCAATTAGATCATTCCCATAAGTCGAAATGCAAGCATATACCTTTGTTTTCTTTTGATAGAAAGAAGGTGGAATGTTATCGGGATGCATGTGGGTTCCCAGTAATCTTGGAGATGGGGCCTCGTGAAGAAACTGCAACACAGACGTAATGTGAGGAATGTGCAGGAAGTGAGCATTCGTCACAACGTAGACATTTGGTATTGAGTTCAAATGCAAACACATCCCAAGGGATCGGTTGAGGTTCAAAGTGAGTTTTTTTTTACTGACCTAGAAAAAGGAGTAAAGGTCATGTGTGCACATAATTCTGATCCATCGTTCGTTTTATGTGTGCATCTGCAGTCAATAGAGACTCAAAAATACATGTGTAAGTTGATGGATAATCTTCTGTAGGCTTTTATGTTCCATAATTGTGCATAATATGTTGCAGCATTTTCATTAATCAGTGGTAGGAAATGTAAATGCACAAGAAGTTTTACCTGCAGCATTTCTGGTCCAAAGAATTCCAGGAGAGGTGGGATTTTGGATTCCACTTTCTTCCCAGTGCTGGCTGTAATGATTTTGCGCAGAATTGTGACCATCCAGTTAAACCCTGTAACAGGTTGATTTCTCCATCATCTCTTATCAGGGCTTTCTTGATATAAAGTTATATAAGTATATTCTACAAGCAAATTCTTTGGGTATACACGCAGTATAACAAACACACTGGGTAAAGCAGTTAATTTGCCAAAGATGTTGCTGAAACATGCAAAATGGACATATAATATAATTCAGTCCATTTATAACAGTATTTAGGTGTAATATATAGTATTTATTTCAGTCAGAAGTTAATTCCCCACCGATATTAATGGAAAAATATGCCAATTCCATGAAAATAAATTGATTAAGGTCATGTTTAATCCAGGAGTGACTTTTACCTCAGATGATACTGATATTGATGATGCTGGCAAAGTGGGAAAACGTATTTCTCATTGTAAACCCATGTTTTTTTTTTTAATATGAACATTCATGTGTTGTTATGTTTTTTTTATGCTGTTACTTTACCTCTGGTTTAAATATCTGGAAATAATAACATTTCTGGTCAGGCAAAACTTTTTCAGAATTAAATATGAAAGGAGATTGAATGATGTGAAAGGATTTCCCAGACAACCATACATATATCATTTTATTAACTATAACTATTATATATCAGAAATCTTTATTTCATTTAATTTTATTTATTTATTTGTTTTGTAAAAAGACTAACACTCCACAAGCAACTAAGCATTGTGGTTAATTTAAAGAGAGCTTGACATCTCAGGTCTCCTCAGGACTTCATCTTGCACAAAAAGAGGGGGGGGGGGTGACTCGGGGTAACCGAGGGGCCCCATATCGAGGCGGCACTACTCCTGTCTACCATGTGGAGAGAGGCCATATTTTTCAGTTGATGTTCCCCGTCATGCTTATCTGTCATATCTGTCTCAGAATCTCAGGAGAAAAAGAAGTCTATGAACCACATTTCTTAAATTCGTGACTTCTTTTGAACCTTTTACCTCAGCAGGAAGCTGTTATTAAACAGTGCTGGTTCTTGGCTATATACACAAAATAAAAGGTCAAATATTACATATCGCAAATTACAATAATAATATGACCATCATTTTGTACAAAATTCAAATTCATACTTCAGCTTCAAACTTTATGATGAATCAAGTTTAACTCTTATTAAAAAAAAAAAAATATTCAACAACTTTATCAAGTTATATAGAAGACAATGCAATTCCAAAATCTTTTTTTTTGCACTTACCACATTTTGGATAAGCCACCAGCAAAATATCATCACTCCGTGCTTCTACAGTCTCCAAGGCTCTGAGGTTCTCCTCTGGGCTTATGATCACTGGATAGAGTACACCATTATACCTGTAGAGTTTCTCCTCTTCCCTCATGCTCTTAGCCATCTCTATTTTAGACTGGAACCTGGTTGTAAAAGAGTTCATGCTTGTTCTCTGCTCTTTCACTGTCTCCACTTTCTGCATTCCTGCTTAGGTCTTTTTCCTCTTTGTTTATGCAACCAGATGTAGATGAATGGTATCGCTCATTGGAAATAGGTGTACGGTCATCAGGGCCTCTGTGACTGGGTTTGTGGTTGTAGGTGGAGCAAAAAGAACAAGGCACAACTCTTCTATCCCACATGAATGAGAAATGGGAGGTTTCTGCTTGTCGTAAGGGCTGGTTTCCTGCCTGTCAAGATGATGAACGGACTGATCAAATGCTTTTAAAATGTTTTAAGGAGGCCACCCCAGGGTAATACAACTCGTGCAAACATTTTCATTTAAAGCCTGATGCATGTGCAGTTCTAACCCCCGAAATGTGTCCTTGGAGTAAAAGAAAGGTTTATTTATGTGATGGAGGAACAAAAGAATGAAAATAATGTAGCAAATAAGACCAAAAATGGCTGCCTGTGTCACAGTGTAAAGTGTAATGTACCTGTGGATATTGGGGCATGTATAATTTGACAACCCAACTGACTCGTCCTGTTTAAAATCTGGGATCAGTGATGGAGAGAAACCAATATGATCATTATGGAGTCACAAAATCCTAAAAATATGCTGCTGATTTTTGCAATTCTTGCAGTTTCTCAATGTCATTACCCGATGCAAAAAATCTTACTTTCTCTTGGCTTTCAACTTCCATCCCTTTCGGCATGGCATTTGTGGACAATACATAAAGCAAGGTTAGTGCTCAAATGAAGAGAGGGGTGGCAGGGTCTTCTGGAATAAGGGGAATTATTATTTTGATTGCTTGAGGTAATAAAGAAATGCATCGTTTTAAACATATTTGCATTGGTAAA
Organism: Silurus aristotelis; assembly: GCF_946808225.1. Classification (NCBI taxonomy): domain Eukaryota; kingdom Metazoa; phylum Chordata; class Actinopteri; order Siluriformes; family Siluridae; genus Silurus; species Silurus aristotelis. The sequence goes on along the minus strand of NC_139600.1, from coordinate 13,098,467 downwards.
AAAATTATTAATTTATATAGAATTATTAGTAGATGCGCTATACTTTTATTATATAGAACGTGACCAATAATTATTTTATATGTACATTTCTGCTCACTAAACTGTTTCTCGGGCGCGTTCTCTCAGCACCATTGCTGCTACGTGAATATGACGTATCACAACACTGCAGAGACCGAGGCGTGTCCTGAGACTCACATAGCATACAGATTAACATGGCAGAGGTAGAGCTGCATCTTCCTGGAGACAGAACAGGAAAAAACATCTGGTTTTATTTAAACTTTTTTTTTTGCACATCAAAGGCCTGTTTGTAAAAGGAGACATGAGTTAGAAGTCAGAAGATACTTTGAAGAACTAAATTTATGATTCGCTGTCTGTCTGAACCAAAGGAAGAAAAGCGAACTGTCTGTACCATATTAAATTGCTTAGGATCATATTTTTTCCATTGAATCGAATTGCAAAAATCGCATTGTGTTGATTCGAATCGAAATCGTAAAAAGGGGTGAGTCATATCACACCGCTTCGAAAGCTTCACATGTATCTTTAATGCGTTGTATTTTAGGCTATGCATCGAAATGCGAATTATATCAGTCTCATTTGAAATGCACATCACTAATACATTGTATAGTAAGCATGAGTCATGAATCTGCACAATATAGACCATAATATTGGGCATTGCAGCAACAGACTGATGGTCAGGCAATTTAAAATGTTGTTTGATATGCAATATCAAACAACATTTACCCCAGTAGTATCAGCTGCTTGGCCATTTAAATACTCATGTAATGGAAATTATACAAATTTTTTCCTTGGTGTGAAAAAAGAAATACAAATTTGCTTAAACAGGCCATGTCTTTAGATATTTCTCACAAAATTCTGGTTCAGAGATGTTTAAGTCAAGTTACGTAAATTTTTTTTTAGCACTTTCCAAAATGAACATGTCTCAAAGCAGCTTTACAGAATTTAACAGTTAAGGTGAACGATGTGTGTTTATCACTGATGAGCAGCCGTGGTGACTGTGACAAGGAAAAACTATCTTAGATGTTATGAGGAAGAAACCTTGAGAGGAACCAGACGCGAAAGGGGAACCCATCCTCATTTAGGTGACATCAAGAGTGTGATTATAGTCTTTAAACAATACAGAACACTGGAGAGTGAGAACTAACATGAGTACTGGAGTGTGTGATTATGAGTAATGATCTTTCTACAGTCTTTTACAGTCATTTGTCATTATAAAACTAGGAGCTACTGAGCAACTCATAAAATAGCTCAACATTTGAGATCATCACAGATCCAACACCAGCTTCTTTATGCCAGAGCCTTTAAACACTCAAAGAGGTCCAGTGTCCAAATTTAAAGTGGGATCCAATTGGCACTGGTACGTCTCTGGATGGTTCTGGATGTTTGTGGGGTCATCATCTTCTTCTTTAAAGGTCCACAATCTTCATGAGGTGGGACTTTCTGACCTCCTTTAACACTTTATATAGCATATGCATTGAACAAATCGTAGAAACCAGTCCCTAGTTATTTTTCCTTTGTGACGCAAAACGACCGACGAGGTAAAGTCTGAAACTGTCAAGAGATAAATCAAAACATAAAATTTCCCTCATATTAAGACAAATTAAGTCTTCATTTGTCTAAGATCAGTAAATGGTCTTTGATTCGTTAAAATAAAGAATAGACGAACTGTATGATTTTTCAAGAAAATGAATCAATCCTTTCTTACAAAGTTGTTTTTTGGTCTTACAACAGAATTTGCATTGCACATTTTTTAAAACCACAACAAGCTGCTACCTCAGCAACATTTAACGGCCCGTTTTTCCTCCCATTTATGTCTTCCAACAGAGCTTGTTAAACAGTATGGCACTGCACAAAACTCTTGGTTCCCACACATTAAACATCGGTGAGTCGTCTATTCAAACAATGCTGGCTCAATTGCTCTGCTTAATATTTGTGTGGAATGTAATTTATAGGTGATTATTTTATTTTATTTAAATCGAACGTTTTTATGTGTAAAAGGTTGCCAATGTAATCGGCCCTTTTTAAAAATTTACCAGTATGTTTCATAAACGAATGAACTGCTGTGTCTTCAATCGTCTTGTGAGTCTAAACACACATCCAGTTTGCAGGACTCCAGACTAAAACACACATATGCATATATAAACATGTCACTTGTATTATAAAATTGTGATCCAATCCCAGTAGGGTGAAACAGCACACCTATTTGTACCAATATCTTTTGAGACATGGGTTTTCGGGCACACGTTTACCGAATGCAATCCTTTTTTTCTTGAGAAACATAGTTAAATGAGTTAAACAGAGTTTCCTAAGGAACGTATTAAGCGGAGGACTGCAAATTTGTTTAGTCTCTGCCTCGCACTTTGAGCATTAAAAAAAAAAACCCTTTAAAACATACACGTAAAAAGGAACTAGAGTTAACAGAGTGTCACTGTGACTCACTCCGTACCTTCGTTGGAGATCTGGGGAATTTGCTGGCCAAGTCAACACCTTAAACTTCTTGTAATGTTCCTGAAAACATTCCTGAACAGTGTGTGCAGTGCATATTACCCTACTGAAAGAGGGAAATACTGTTGCCATGTAGCGTTTACTAGGTCTGCAACAATGTATGGGTAGATGGTGTATGTCATCCTGGACCTGAAGTTTCCCAGCAAAACATTGGCTAAAGCATCACAATTCCTTTGCCAGCTTCTAATAATGCATCAGGTACTATTTCCCTGTAGACACCTTGCTGTCCTTGTGATGTAAAAGATGATTTTTTTAGACCGGACATGTTTAATATTTATAATCACACTCTTAATATCACCCAAATGAGGATGGGTTCCCCTTTTGAGTCTGGTTCCTCTCAAGGTGTCTTCCTCATAACATCTAAGGGAGATTTTCCTGGCCACAGTCGCCCCAGGTTGCTCATCAGGAATAACCACGCATAATTCACTTATATTAAAGTTTTTTTGTTCTATAATTCTTACATTCTGTAAAACTGCTTTGAGACTATGTCCATTGTGAAAAGTTCTATAGAAATAAACTTGAGCTTGAACTTGAACCACCTTCTTCCATCGCTCCATTGTCTAGTTCCTATGCTCAAGCACCTATTGTAGTTGCATTTAGTGATTTAGGGTCTAAATGGGCACTAAGACTGCTCTGCAGTTACACAATCTACAATAGCATTAATTATTTTTACACTCTCCACACAAATCAGTGAGTATTTGTTGCCTGTCCCTGTCAGTGGTTCAGAGGCTGTCCTTCCTTGGACCACATTTGGCACTAACATTATATATTATTTTTATTAATATATTATTATATTGGTAACAGCCCAGAAAACCTGCCATCTACCCAGAATTGACTGCTCACTTCCCTTCTAATATAGACCACTTCTCAACAGATGCCACACATGCTCTCACATGCTCACAAAAAAGACAGGTTATCATTACTCTTAAAAATGAAGGTCAGTCAATCCGAAAAATCTTAATGCATTCGGCAAAACCATCAAACGCTATGAAGACCGTGAGGACCGTCCCAGGAATAGAATACCAAGAGCTACCTCTGCTGCAGAGGATACGTTTTTAGAATTGTCAGCTTAAAAAAATGCTGTTTTACATAAATACTTCTTGGAGTTCAAGTGGCAGGCATATTTCAACATCCATTATTTAGATGAGACTGCATTTTTTGTTTTTTTTTCTCTGTAAGTAAGTGTAAATTTGACATGAGTATCTAATACCTCTTGTTCTTTTGGCATTTAAAAAATTACTTGTAAGGAAATAGTGTAGTTATTACATGATGTGACCGCTAGATGGCTGTCTAAGAACACGTTACAATTCACAATTTTTTCCCATCTTTAATTTTTTTTTTATTCATATTTAATTACAGTAATATTTGAAATTATTAAAAGTGTTTTTATTCATTATATAACATTCTTGCCAGAAGGATTTATACAAAAACCTGGTTCATGAATGAAACAAGTGACTTATTTGTAAAAATGTAACCAAAATGTACCATTTGGTGTTGGTCCCACTTTTGCTGCTAAAACAGTTCAGACCCATTGAGAATTAACAGCATGAACTTCTTCAGGAGTTTATATATATATATAAAATGTTGTTTTTTTATTTTTTATTTTTACTTTAATTTTTTTTTATTATTATTAAATGCCAAAAGAACAAGAGGTATTACATACTCATGTCAAATTTACACTTACTTACAGAGAAAAAAAAAAAAAAAAAAATGCATTTAAAAAATAAGAAAAAATACACATAACAAATTTCAGTGCTTTCAGAGCATTACATGTTTTCAGTGCTTTTTTTGTTTTTTTCCAAGAGATTTACATACAATTTGAAGTCATTAATAAAATGGGAAAATTTTGGTCTACATAGAGGCCACTTTTTCTTATAAATATGGAATTTCTCTAATAAAATAAACAAATGTATAATATGTTTTTGTTCACAATAAAAATGTTCACGTTCTGTATAAAACAGCACATCAAATACACATATTCCTATTAATATATAATTCTATATATTTCCAAAATAATCTTAAGTAAATACATGGAAAAAAAATATGCAAAAAGGTTTATTTTTCTTGACCCTAGATTTCATAGATATATAAAATATATTAATATATATAAATAATGTATTGCACTGGGGGACACTTATTGTACGAACTCTTGCTCTCGGAGAGGAAGAACCCGGAAGTGACGTGTAGGTTGGTGGCAACGTCAAACAGATTTGTCCTCTATTTACTAGCAGCCTCCTGCACGATCATCTGGGTGTTCCAGCACATATACAGCTTTCTGTTATTATTTAATACTTGACTGGAACAATGGCAGGCACTTTGGCTCGTAAAGCTGTCGATCACCTCCGTAGTAAGGAGTTCAGAGATTATCTGATGAGGTAAGTTCCGGCTAACACTAGCTTTGCTAGCTTGCTTGTTAACCTGGTAAACTAGCTCCAAATGGAGGAGGTCTACACTAGTATTATTCGTGCTACTCGAATAATGAATTGTGTGAATTTGTATTTGACCTGCAGCCTATTTTATGGGACGTTTTTCAGATTTGACGGAAGTTGACGGAAATTGTGTTTTGACCGAACTGAAGGGCAAAGTTGTGGCTGAGTCCTGATTGGCTCCCTGCTCCCTGCCCCTGTACACTTGGATCACTAGTAGAAAAATGATTAGACACGTTATTAGACACATGGATGTTCCTGTTGTTTCTATGCACCAAACCAAATCAACAGTATAAAGATTTACTTTGACCAAACATCTATAAATGTACATTTCTGTCCCTTTATTAGCGTTAATAACAGCTTTACACACTCTTGGAATCCACAGTTTCTCCAAACATTCATCTGAAAGACTTTGCCGTGTCTCTGTAAAACTTACTAAAGATCTTCACTGTTTGGAGATTTCTTTCTGACCTTGCGATCCATCCCAGAGGAGTTCAGTATGATTTGAGGTGCAGTAACTGGGCAGAATATTCCAAGACTTTTGACTCTATAGAACATTTCTAGAACCTTCATGTAGGACTCTCGGGTCAATGGTGGCCTTGTTGGTTCTGTTTTTCTTTCACCCGAAATGAATCTCCAACTTTCCCTGCTCCAAAAAACAACCCCAAACCATTAAGTTTTCACCTCCATGGTTGACTGTGGAGGTGAAGGAGTCTGCTGGCATCTTCTCTCCTGTTCTTCTGTTAGAGCCAAAAATGTTGGGACTCAACAGAACTTTGTCCCAGTTTTTCACTGTGCAATTCATGTGTGTTTTGCCTTTAACCTAATTTGTTGCATATAAACAAAACGAACACGCAAGCGCTCTCTCTCTCGCTCTCTCTCTCTCTCGCTCTCTCTCTCTCTTTCATATATATAAATATATATACAGTGGAACGTCGATACTTGATACCGATAGTTGGCGACTTTTCATTGAAAACGGACTGAGAGTAACTCGTGAAAAGTTTTTTTTATTAATCAATCTTGACTCTTTTTTTTCTTTTTTTTCATTTCAATAATAATTTTTTCTTTCTTTTCTCTTCTATTTCTGCTGCACTCGGGACCTTCATCAACAGCACGGTAAGTGTGTCTCATTTATGTATATTAGGATTAGGAAAGCACTTCAAAACGAGAAAACAATCCACAACTGTTCGGTGTGAGGAGCGGAGTTCCTGTGCATCCCGAAGCGTTCGATTCTTACGCGTGGATTTGCGAAGAATGACGTTTTGAATTCATGTAAACGTGGAAACGTCATTTCTGTTTTCTCAGTTTACAGTTGCGTCGTAGAACTTTCCGGCGTTAAGCTCATCTGATGTAAACAAGCCGCACACACGTTTTCAGATGTTACACAAAAAAATTCTCTGTTCTAAAGAATGCTATAGTGGAAAACATATATTATATTGCCTAATATATTTAGTGAACTCTTTCATTACACTGTTCATGGCGTGCAATTCTTCACGTGTCGGCCATCAGGTTTTTATCTGACCTTCCTTCATCTCTCTGATTGAACAGAAGACTTCACTAATCTTCATTTGATTAATCGTTGTCCTTTTATTCCTTTCATCAGCACTTTTGGGGTCCAGTGGCAAACTGGGGGCTGCCGATCGCCGCCATCAACGACATGCAAAAAAGCCCAGAGATCATCAGCGGTCGCATGACCTTCGGTATGTTGTAATCCAGGTGAAACTAGTTGAACCGGATCCACAAACTCACTCCGTTTTGGTTTATTTTGATTCTGAGAGAAAAATCTGGGATTTTGTTTTGTTTTTAAGACCGCTTCAGAATTATCAGCAATATTGTGAATCGTATTTTAACTATTATACATGCGTTCAGTCTGTCAATAGGCATTTACGATATTAAACTTTATCATTATTCAGTAGTGCATTTGGCTCATTTGACTGAACGTGACAGTAATGCAGTGCACATTTGTCCTATTATTATTATGTATGATAAAAATTTATAATTAAGTCACTGATCAATCGATTTAAAAATAAATAAATAAATAAAGCTTTTGTGCAATATTCCATAATATACTGACTTTATGTAAAGATTATTACTCTGTAACTTTCAGATCAGACAAAAGCTAATTAAAGGTTTGTTTTTAAAACCCCCTTTTAATCATTTTGGATCGTTTGTTATATAATATATTAAAATTTTGAGTCTTTTGTCAGTAATTTAGTTTTAGACCAGATAGAGCAGTGACATTATTCTAGCGGTTTGCCTTCCGATAGAAAACCAGTACAAAGGTTTATTAGGTCGTCTTTCATGCTTCTGAGTTTTGTATTATGACCTAAACAATGGTTAAAAAAAAAATCCTTGTTTACAGCAGTGCTTCAGGTTAGTTAGCATTCTACACACTCCATTGTGCATGCCGGAGTCGTTGTCTGAGGCATTTTCTAAATAACGTCTTTGATCAGTTATTGTCTCTTTTTACTGCCAGAAATATTGGTACGAGTCGGTCTGCTTTCTTCGTTAAGCACGTCTGTATTCGCCCTCTCGTTTAACTGAGGTGATCCTGTTTCACCAGCTCTGACCTGCTACTCACTGCTGTTCATGAGATTCGCTTACAAAGTGCAGCCGAGGAACTGGCTCCTGTTCGCCTGCCATTTCACCAACGAGGGAGCGCAACTCATTCAGGGAGGACGCTTGATCAAGTACAAGTGAGTCGTTCATTTCATACTGTCTAATAGCTTTTTTTTTTTTTTTTTTCTTGACCCTTTATCGCAGGCAACGTGGAAAAACCGTCGTCTTCATTAGAAGTGATGTTTGTCGTCTGCCAATTTCCATAAATGTATTTACATGGACTTTTTCTTTTCTTTTGGAAATGCATGAAATATATATAGAAATGTATTCTGTACTTTATATTCTACATAAACATTGATTTTCTTTTTGCCCTCTGCCCTTTGATTATACGATGTAAAAGCTCTGGCTGAATTAGTCAGTTTACTGATTAACTAGTTTTAACATGATCAGCTCAGTTGGGGGTCACCGGGTCGCCGTAAGCACATCTCACTCAACTGTTCTGCGTATGTCGTCAGATAAACCCGTTACACAACAAGTTTGCTCTGTGTGAAATATTGGACAGAAATCTTTTACTTTTCAAAAATATATTTCCGTTTTTGTTTCCCGATCATTTTTTGTATTCAGGTGGAAACCTGGAATCGAGTACACTGAACATCTATAACATTAAAGCCACCGAGACGTGATGGGAATAATTAGGATCTTTTATTGTTAAAGTGGGAGCTGGGATGAGGTTTACTTTAGGCAGCATGTGAACAGTCAATTCCCAAAGGTATTGTTGAAAGCAGGAATAATATGAAAGTGTATGACAAGAGACACATTGTAATAAATGGACCATTGGGACAAAGACTTTTCAGATCATCAGGTCTTTTGGGATGTTCTTGGTATGCAATGGCTGGTAGACAGACAGATATTGTTATTGCATGGTGCAGGTACACAGCAACAAACACTGTGTAAATTGGCATATACTGTATGTACAGCAAATAAATATGAAGGCGATGGGCAGTGAAAATATGCAGTAGCTATTGAGAAAATAAGGTAATTTAGAGCAGTGGCCCCCCCAACCCCCACCGTACTTTCTTATTTACTGATCAGAGTAAAATAATAGGTAATTTTGTAAATAGTAATAAACTCGAAAATATCCCAACATTAAAAGCCTTTGTAATGTTCATTGTGTTGTAATATATATTCGGTATATCAGTATAATTGTATTTGTTTATTTATTTATTGCCTTCGTGGTAAGTTTGGCATTGACCCAAATAAGTTTGTAATCTCATAATTATGTATTTACATGTTTTAATTTGACTAAATCTAATTATATTTGTCTCTTTTTCTGCAGCATGGAGAAGAAAATGGCGAAATGATGAGCAGCCATGAACCGCAGAAGAATTCTGTCCATTGCTAGCAGCAGCTTTCAGAAATATTATTTCCATTAGGTTTTTATCTGATTAACTGATTTACACACAATCGATTTCCCATGCTAACTGAGGATACAAGTTTTCTGACTAGATAACAATAAATTGTATATAAAACGTTTAGAGGACTGTTACTACGCACATTAGACTTTTTTTCAAGAAAGATACACATCAAGCTACTGATTTCAAAAAAATTGTCATTTACGGTAATTTATTGTGAAACTCGGTTAAGAAGTGGATATCAGGTTAACCTCAGACCTTGTAGTAAATAAAAGTTGATTAACTTCATTTCCGGCTCTTGTATTCGATGCAGACTTGCGCTTTTGCTGCAACTACAGCAACCCATTTGTGACCAAATGGTAAGAACGTGGAAGTGTAAATCAGGCAGGAGATCTTAGAACCCGGGCTGGATTTCTAGAAGGATCTTCAGGTTTTATCTCCTTTCCGATCAATTTCTCTGTGCTGTTATAATGAGCTCCATTCTTTTGGAAAGGCTTCCCCTGGATTTTTTTAATGTGGCTGTGGGGATTAGTGATCATTCAGCTACAAGAGCAGTAAAAAGATCAGACAATGATGTTAAGTGAGGAGCTTTGGGGTCCAGTCAATTTACCAGTTTATCCCAAAGGGGTTGAGAAAGCCAGAGCTTTGGCAGAGCCTTTTTGAATTTGATGGCTGCAATAGGTCTAAAAAATGTAGGGACAGGGCCATGTTGACCACTGTGTGCATCACTTCTGTTCGTAAAACATCTGGTAACAGGAGACAGGTTGCTGATGTTTTTGGAGAAGAATGTATGTGTGTGATACAGGATTGTAGCTGTTCAACAAGTGAATTGAAGCATTTGTTGCTTCAAAACCTGCATTCATGGAGCCTTTCCAAATGTGCAAGCCTCTCAATTTATAGCCACTAATTCACTTCCATACCATTAGAGATGTGTTTTTTTTTTTTGCTGATACCAATGCTGATAGTCCCTCTCCTCTTTAGTCTTTAGGACATTATGTCTGACTACAGAACAGTTTTTCACTTTGCCTCAGTACATTTTAAGTGAACTTTGGCCCAAAGAGGATGGCAGAGTTTCTGGATCATGCCTTTTTCTCAGGTGATAATGAACCCATGCAATGATTTCAATTACAGAATCGTGACTGTTTTAAAGGCAGCACTGCCTGAGGGTCCGAAGATCACATGCATCCAATATTGATTTTTGCCCTTGTGCACAGAGATTTCTTCAGATCCTTTGAAATGTTTTATATTCTGTACTGCAAATGATAAGATATTCAACTATTTTTCAGATTTATGTTGAGAAACATGATTCTGAAATTGCTCCACAACTGCTCTTTTACAGATTTGTAAAGCTCTGACCTTCTTTACTTCTGAGAGACTGAGAGATGTTTATTTATTTTGCCTTTTTATAATTTATCTTATATATACATCGGTGTTTTGTCAGGATACTGGAGCGATAAGAAAAAGTAATATACATGTAATAACCATTTATTACTTGTGCTGATAACATTTAATTAAAATGTACAACCATGGACAGTCCTACACCTGAAAACAACTATACAAACATTCACATAATCAGTTTCTAGGTGTATAAACTAACTGGAGCTGAATTTTGGACTTTGGGCTGTAATTAGGCTGTAAAAATGAAGCACAATGAACATCACTCTGAAGAAGCTGACATGACTTAACTTCCAGATAACTACACCTGGATGACTGAGAATCTTCACAGACACACAGAACATGTTTTGGAAAAACAGAGTAACATGTTTGATATATCATGAGTCTGGTGACTTCTGGTAAAATTCAGAATCAGCTGTGATTTTGGTTTATGATTACAGCACAGTGGAGCCAATCCTAGCCACAAAGACTTTGCAGCTCTTGTATGAGAATGATATCGGTATAGCCGTATTGTTATTTAAATCGTTCATATCTTTCAGGTGAATCCTAATTTTCCTTAAGCATTTAAGCAGTTTAGTTTTAACACAAACACTCTTTGGTGTCATTGAGCTACAGCTTCTCTGTTGCCTACACTATAATAGAATCACAGTATAAATATAAATACACAAAGTTGAATTTACACATTTGTGTCATTACAGTATTTCCCTTTTTCTCTCAGCTGGAATTTTTATTGCACTTTTTGTGGCACAATAAAACATGTACCCTGGACTTGGCATTACAAGAGTGCAGTCATAAGTAAATGTAAATACACTCAAATCCCTCGTATCTTCATCACAGGTCATCACTGGTTATGACGAGATCATTCATAATCTGGTTCTCATAGATCATTGCTTCCTCGTCCTGCAAAAATACAAAGAGATTAAACTCGTTCTTTACACACTATTCTTGCAAATCTCAAATAGAAAAGGTTGCTTGGGTCTATGCTGAATGAAGCTGTTCACTTTCTAACATACCCAACTGAGTAAAAAACAATTAAGCAAAAATGGTTACTCACAGCATCCTTTTCTCTGTAGTCCTTCTCTGTGCTTCTGTAGGCTAACACATGGATCAAGGTGTACACTCTGTTTTAAGAAACAAAAAAGGCAAATTAAATTCTCAATTCAGCATTAAAGAAAGTAATGATCAATCAAACTGTGACCATTCTGTATTTGCGATAATGTACCTGTGGTAAAGCATTGCCAGAAACTGGATCAGCAAAAGGATAGCAAAAGACAGCAGGAACATTAAACTTAGAGGTTCCACCTTCAGGGGTTCATCAGCCAAACTGCCATTGGGCAAATATTTAGGAATCTTGATGCTAATGACATCACTCCCAATGGCTTGAAGAAAGAATGTGGCCACTACCCATAAGACGTTTATAATAAAGTACAGAAATACTGCCTGGAATAGACACAGGATAGATGTTATTTCATAATCCATACTATACAATGTAGGCTAGATGAGTATCAGGCCTGATATTGCTAGGATTGCTACCTTGTTCCGTAGGGATTTTAGTTCCCTTTCCACTTGCTCTAGATGGCTTTTGGGATCATCTATGGGTTTTAGGTAGCGCTCTATCAGCTTATTCCAGAAGTCAGTCTCATCCTAGTTAGGTAGACAAATATTTGACTTGAAGATTAGTATGACTAATAAAATGATTTCCAAACCGAAACTGTTCAGGTCTATAATCGAGATAATCCAGTCGCTCTGGAGAAGAGCGTCTGCCAAATGCCATAAATGTATAAATGTAAAACAATCCAAAAAATTTAAATAAATCACAATAATCCATGTGATGGAGTGGACACAAAAAGATCAATGATGTTCCTACCTCATTCAGTCTTGTAACCTGGGGGGCCACTAGGGTTCTTTCAATAGCTCGTTTGACTCTTGCCTCCAGCCTCTTCATTTGGTTGAATTGCATGCGGTTGGTCTTTAGGATCCTTCTTGCCGACTCGTTAAGAGCATCCTGTAGTTCTTCCAATTGGCTTTCCAACAAAACGTCCTCCGGACGAACTTTGTCCTTTAGCTCTTCATTAAGAGTGTCGGTTAGCATGAGGACCAGTTCCTCACACAGGTCTTCCTGGTTCTTGTTTCTAAGGGTGTACCTGATCTGCTCCTGCAGGTTCCTTTTGAGATTTGCGTAGGTAAGCTTCCTCAGGAATACTGTCTTTACTGGTCCAACCCACTCTGTTAGACAAAATAATAGCTTAATTGTACATCCTTTGCAATTTCCTTTCGCCGTTAATCCAATATTTCAATTGATAAAACTAAGGACATTTTTTAAACCTTACCACTATCAGGGACAACATCAATTACTTGCTCTTCTTCGTCATTGGATGCATCCAAGTCATCATACTCATCATTATCATCATATGAATTGTACGTTTTCTGATCCATGCTGATGTCACTAGTACTGTAAATAGTGTATATGGACAAATCAAATGTATGTCTGATTAAAAATCATGTCGATATTAGACGTATTAGAACGTTTTCTTACAATACATTCAGCAATTACCACGTGATATACGAGCGAGAATGGTAGGCTCCGTTGTAAATTTAATTACAGTGGAGATAAAATCTGTCTACCTGTTTAAAGATTTTGTATCTTCTTGTTCCTTCTCATTGGACAGATGCTTGACATCTCTTTTCCTCAATGAAGCACCTCTTTTGATTTCAACATTGGGCTGATTGTCCGTTTCAGAAGGTTTTGAATTGTCCTCAGCACCCAGTACGGTCGACTCCACTTTGGCCGATGAACCATCCGGATTGACTGCTTGCTGAAGTTGTTGGAGCATTAAGTTTTCGGTTTCCTGAGTGACTTGGATATTTACGTCCCAGCAACAGAGTTTGCAGTTGCGGTTGCACAAAACACCCACATGCTTTTTCTCCTCCTTCTCTTTGTTGGATTCTCGAGTGCCCCAGGACACTATGTTCATGTTGACCAAGGAGTATATAGTAAGTAGGAGGTAACCGCTAGGGATGCATATAAAATACATGAGCCCATAGACAATCATGCCAAACTCCTGGGGATGAAGTAGTGCTGTAACAAAGTACAAGATTGCCATGGACACCAGAAATATCCCAGTAGGAGTAATAAACGTCCCTTCCTTCACCATGTCACCTGTACCATGGAGAATATTGAAGTAAATTGGCGTAGAACAAAAGGATCATTAACATTGTATTAGATGACATATCATTGTTGAGTTTTGTTAAATATACAACATGAATTGCAGTAAATAACTGTATAAAAAAAATAAAAGATTTGCAAGTTTGGACTAACAGGCCTTTACTTACCAATAATGGAGAAGAAAGATGCTGTCATCAGAAAAGCATACAAAACACTAAAAATGGCAGCGATTGTAATCTGGAAGTTGGATTTGGTGAAGAAACAAATTAGCATGTAAACCAATGGTGGTATGACCGCTATGATAATGGACAGCGTTCCTGCAATACTAAACACAAACTGGAAAGCCCCTTAAAAAAAGAGAAAAAAAAATTCAGTCAGTATTTTAAAGCAGACATTCCCTAATCAATAAAACACCAGCAATGAATCACAGACATCCATAAAATATACAAAACGTGAATATACTGACCAGCTACCATCAAAGTGACAGAAGCAGGTCCAAGTATAGAAGAGGCCACAGTGAAGATCTGATAAAAGATGTAGAGCATGGATATTGAAGAGTTCCTCTTTGCAGTTTCTTTTCCACTGTGTAGTAGATCCAAGGTGTTTGCGAGAGTCGAGGGACCCCAGCGGCGCCTTTGGTTGTAGAACTCTTTAAATTCCTGTGGAGAATTTGTGTAAGCGTCTGAGGCAGCGTTGTACTCCACTCTCCATCCCTGCTGGAGAAGCAGCGTGCAAAGCCAGCGATCCTCACCTGAAAATGCATTGTAAATGATTAGGAAGTCTAATGGATTAGTTAAATGCTTATATTACACCTGACCATCACAAGCACCATCATCATGCAGTTCATTCTCTAATGTGATGCCTATTAGAATCATTTCACTACAATTACTAACTTATACAAACAATATACAGGGTAAGAGCTGTTATTTTTCACTTAGGTTTGCCTGGAAATGTTTGTTTTGTTGAATTGTATTGTGGGAAAATGCTGGAATTTCACCCAATTGATATTTTCACAGAGAGAATTAGCCTTATGCCACGTACTGTACTATTACCTGTTATTATTTTTTGTTAGTGACAAAATGTGAAATATGTGTAAATGAGCATAAAAAATCAGGCTGATACCGGCTTCGGTTTTGGTGCATCCATAGCCCTAATCCTTTTTCAAATAAATCTATCTGCCACCTATCAGTGGCAGCGGAGGCATGGTCATGCACTGATTTGTAAAGGGAGGGTGGAGCTGGGGATGGTGACTGTTAAGGATCCTACACCTGAGTGAAATTTGGGTTAACAATAGTTCTGTGTTCCAGGGTGCTGAAGCAATTAAAAGATAGAGAGAGAGATAAGAGCTCAAGGGAAGATAAATGGCCGATGCCTGAAAAGACAACTTAAAATGGAATGAGAAGCCTGAGAAGATTCATTTCAAATATAATGGGTTAATGAAGACTCAAAGTGCTGTGACTGCTGGAGATTAAATCTGGCAATATTAAGGGTATTTAAGGATTTGAAAGGTTTTGCAAGATGAAAAAATGTAATAAAGAAGCCAGTCATGTAAAGTCAGACTGGTTTTTGCATATTATCAAGACTACTCAAATATTCATATAGGATGACTGTAATAATGTAGTAATGTATGTGTTTTATTCTGCAGTTTTTTGTTGGTATGCACAGTTATGGCTCTATTCGGGATTAAGCAATCAATCCCTGAGGTATGTCTGCTTACCTTGGTCATATTGGACATACTCAGAAGCCCTGGTGGCCTTAGTGGTGTATCGCTTCAGCACATTGTCATCCATCAGAGCTGACCCTCTGAACAGACTGAAGCATCCAGGACTGCAAAGCACACACCCAAACACATGTTCTGCTGTTTTCTGGAGCCAGTGCCCCACAGCATACTCGAACTTCTGATACCACACCATCGGCCCTGTGAATAAATATTAGCTTTTATTACCACCTGAAGCAGACACATTTTAAATTAAAAGAAGACATAATTTGCCCAAAAAAGGGGAAACTCCTTACCCATTCCAGTTGGATGAATTCTTCCACAAGCAGCACCGACATTACCATACATTCGAAGACGATCAACCAGTAAAATTACAGCTGAAGGGTGGAAGTCAGTGTCCCCATCCAAAGCCAAGATGTACGTGTTCTCATCTGATATGTGTTTCCTCTTGCTATCATTGTCAAAATTTGCTAAGAGGTAAGCCTCTCCATCCAGTGATATGAGACTTGCACGACACACATTGTTCTGTCTCTGTAGAAAAGCCCAGAAAGTTAAGCCCACACTAATTTTTCATTTGCTAAGCATATCATTAAATATACTGTAACATTCTGCATAATAAGAAGACTTACAGTGATTTTTTGTGGATTTTTCACTATATACCCTTTCCAACCCAGGAGATAATACATATACATGATCTGCAAAAAAATATATATACATCAAATAATGTGATGATAATGTTAATTCCTAATCACAGCTTCGTTATAGTCCATCCATCTCACCTGTGACCATCTCTTTTTGTTTCGTATTAAAAGTTTGTCCTTCAGATGGATATATAACATGTTTCCCTCTGGTAGCACAAATGCAATCCGGCCACCATAAGGAGTTTCGGTGATAGAGACTTCATCTGGCTCTTTGTTTGTGAATACTCTGTAAATAACAGCGGAATATATGTATAATAGTGTTTATAATAGTCCTTGAAAAATTACTAACCATAACATAAAAAAAACAATCGTTACCTGTATACTTCTATGACCACATTTATTAGGTCATCTACATATGAATTGACCAACTTTGTCTCAGTCGTTTTGTCTTTCATAAAGGCATCGTCGACATAAATATGACATTCAAAGTCGAAGAAATCCTTGTGCTCTTCCTTTGGATCACCTCTGTACCTGTCCAGTCTGAAACCATGACAAATTGGAGTGAGCTAGAAAATAAAAAATACACTCATTTTTCTTATATGAACAAGCCAAATTTTTTTTTTACCTGAACATTGAGGTAAGGATCTTAAGCATCTCATCATATGTTTCATGCCACATTGTTGCACAGAGATATATGACACAGTTCTCTGCTTCCTCAGAGCTGAAAAACATGCGAAGCGCATCCTCTGTGAACTTCAAATGGACATTTTTATGTTCAGAGTCAAGTAAATTGAGTCGTATTACCTTTCTGGGTTCTTCACTTTCATTTTGGTGTTTAGAAGTAGCGACTGATCAATAAAAGCAGACTCGTACAACCGTCGCACAAAGAGCTGGGACGTCCGCTCGATACGCGGCACCTTCATGCTCCAAACGTAATACGTGCACGTAATCAACCCGAGCCACATGCACACCCCCTCAAGAGCGAGCATGGAGAAAGGCCAAACCGCATAGTGGCTATTCAGTGATGTTTTGCAGATACTGTTGGTGAGTTCCAGAAGAATCATTGGAGTGCTGTTGGAAACCTTCATCTTCACAATGCCGGCGCAAAAGTCCAGAAAAGGGTTATCAATTAGTGAGTAGTTGCCTGCCGCTTCAGAAAGATATGACGTCTCGGGTGTATAATCCAAGGTGCTTGCTTGAGTAAGGAACAGTGTTATGCCGACAATCAGTGTAACAGGGCCTGTCAATGAGACTGGCATGGCAAAGCTCATCCTCACGGAATGGATCTTGCAGGCCACAACGCCAAACCAGTGGCAGGCGGCAGAGCAGAAGGCTTGCAGAAAAAACACCCCAAGGCCTACCCCAAGTGTATCTTTCTTAACTTCTGTGAAAGCGCTCCAGTCGATGCGGGTCTCAGCTATTAGGCCATAATAAAGGAAGTATATCCCGACAGTGACCGCAATCCTCATTAAACTGGTGATCATGAACACAGAATCTCTGAAGCTATCCAAATCAGAGAGCATATCTTGAATATTGTTGCTGGCCTGCAGAGAATTTTCCCACCAGTTAAGAGAGACAAGAAGGGAAGCAAATATAGCAAGGCCTACATAGTAATAACAGTCTTGGTCTTGGTCTGAGACATAGGAAGATATTCGCACATAGTAATCGGTAGCCAGCAGGCTGTAGCCAGTGAACACTAGAATAATTGAGCAAATAGGAAAGATGATCATCCAGCGCTGGTGCTGAAGACGAAGGACAGCGTGCAGGAAGGCCGTGCAAATGCAGACACCTCCAGATATGAACAGGTTGGTCAGCACATCGAACTGAGGCATCACAATTAGAACCAAGATGGAGGTTCCCAGTGCCACCAGGACCTCAATCACTGAAATCTGCAACAAAAAAAGGACATAACATCTGTGAGCCATTGTGAGTTGTATGTAGTTTCTGGAGTCACACTTCATTTGCCAAAAAAGTTGTACAGGTCACTGAAGCCTTATGAATCATGGAAATCCATGTAAATTCAACAGGTGGATTGCAGTACTGCAGCTGTTCTAGTAACAGATCCCCTGATTTAGTTTTTACAATCACATCGGATTTATTTACTTTTTTTTAAACTGAAGGCAACTTCAGACCTAAATACAAACATAAGATAAAAAATGGGAGAGGTCAGGGGTCAGATTAGCAACCTCTCATGATCAGAATGTTAACAGACAAATGGACAAATAAGTGCACTATATGGAAATAAGTATTAGGACACCTGTCTTCTCCAGCCTTATGTGTTTCTTCTCAAAGTCTTTGAATGCTGTTGCATTAAATTTTTTCCTTAACTTGAAGAAAACCCAGACCTGTCCAGCATGGCAATGGAGCTCCCTGAACATATGGTTTACATGGTAACATATGGTTTACGCTGAATTTAGCCATGTTGAACGCCTCCTTACCCTACATCAGTATCTGACTTTATTAAAGATCTTGTGTCTGAATGAGCACAAATCTCTACAAATACACTCCAAAATCTAGTAAAACATCTTCCCAGAAGAGTGAGGGTTATTATAACTGCAAATGGGATCTAAATGTGGAAGGGGATGTTCAGAAAACAGATCTTATGGTCATTGGTCCATATAGCATATATACTTTCAAATTAAAAACAGCAACCAAATATATTAAATAGGTAAAAATTGCTGCACTGCAATTATTCAACAACACATTTCGAATGATTTAATAGCCTCAAACTGATCATTAATAGTTAAGAGTTAAAAGATAATTGTTGTCAAGATTCAGTCTTGTAATTTGCATATTCAGACCTTTGTAAGCAAAAAAATATGTAACCGAAGGGTTATTATTTTCAGTTGTATATGTATGTGTATATATATATATATATATAATACATTTCATTATTAAGCAGGAAGAAACAAATGAAAATGTCATCAATAAGGATGTCATTTGCAATAGATTAACTCACAATCGCCATGGTTTTCATGGTGGGAGAAACAAAGCTTTTGAAAGCACATTTCCACAGACACTTGAGGAACACCAGCAGGTTGGGTGTAACGAGGGCACACATGAGGAGTAGCGTGTAGAACTGCCTATCCGTAGAACTCCTGAGGGATTTTGGACTGGAAAGTGTGACCAGGGATAGAAGACAACCCTGCAAAAAGTTTGTTATATTATTGATATTATTAAAACACATATCATAGATACATAGATTTGGGTTTATTTTGCCATACTGTATAACTTCTGTACTAATTTGTTGGTCCATGCTGTATTTTTGTGCTTGAGATTTTAGTAAAACTGCCAATATGATGTGACATTGCTAGTTTTTAAAAATGGGAAAAAAACAAAGACACATTATAGGTTGTACTTTGAAACCATATCTGTTTGAGCAGAGTATAAAGAAGACAAGGTCAAATAGATTAAACAGCTAAAGGGCTGCTGCATCGTTCTCTTTTATTCCCGAGATGAAACAAGGCAAAATCCCACTTGTCCCTGTATGAGCAGGAAGCTGAATCACATCACGGTCAATATAGGAAACTTCTAAACTAATAAAACTAGATAAGGTATTTTATATTTAATTAAACTTGAAAAAATCAACTTAGAATTTCATAGAAATTAAAGTTATTTTGAACTCGTTTGAAAATTTAACTGTAAAAAGTTAATGTGGATTTTCTCATACATGTTGACTGGGAAATAATAAGATTGGTCTGTTGTGGGGGAAAAAAAGCCAATATCACATATTATATTATCCTCAATTATCTCATATGACATTATGATCCTCAATCCTTTACCCACTTAATTTACTTCCTTGTTGCAAAGTTACTAAGTCACTATCCTACCAGTTCATTCTATTTACACGTTGCTAGGATGTCACCAAGAACATTCAGAAACATTCAGAGAAATAGAGATTAAAGAGTACAAAGTGTGTATAGCTGTGCTGTCATAAATTCCTTTAACAACTGCTATAGCAAAAGATTCAAAACATATCAGATGTAACCTGGATTTAATCAATAGAAATGATTGTGGCTGGAAGGTTAAAGAGACATTTCTGAAAATGATTAATGTTTTATGAATATCTGTAAGGAGGACATTTTGATGGTAATATTCACCTTGCTGATGACGGCGCTGGTCAGGACCAGTACGCCTACAACCACTGCCATGAAGTATTGCACTAAGATAAAACATGTTTTCTTCTTTTCTTTCTCGGCTCCAATAGGATTTAGCTGAAAGGGATCCCATGTGTCCCTGCAAAAAGCATTCGTGTATCGTTCATATTGAGACATGTTTCTGGGTGACAGTAAATTTGCTCACACTCTTTAGACTGTAATCTGAACAAATACATGCTACAGCTATAGCCATATCCTGAATCTACATGGAGGCTACACTACCATTAAATAGCAAAGTCTGGTATACAGAATGGTTTTTATAAATCAAACATGACATAGTCGCCAATGGCTCGCTCATCAGGGACAAACTTACTTATAAAGAATCACCACATTATCTGTGTAAAGCTGCTTTGAGACAATGTTTATTGTTAAAAGCTCTATATTTTGAATAGAATATTATTGAATATACAGTGTTACAAATCCACGTGATCTAGTTAAATAAATTATTGGCAAACATTAATAACAGTTCTTGATTAGTCAAAGAATATATCAATATGTTCATCGGATGGTACCTGTGCCTCCCCTCTCTCTTTTGACCCCTATTCCTCAGGTCCTCCATATTGTTCTCCTATTCCATGAACAGTCTGGAATGCAGTCACGACTAGAGATCGCAATATTTAAGTATGTGTCCACAGAATATGATTGGACTTTTAGCCCTGCCTCATTTACCGTCCACAAGGCAATAAACAGGTACAAGGATCACCTAATGAGAGATTCCCTCTGTGGCTCCAACAGGAAATAGTTAGGATATATACAGGGCAAAGACCAACAACAGCTGGAAACATTATCACCCCTTTTGGTAAAATGTACCAGGAAGTGTTAAGAGAAAAATGACTATATTTTAAGATAAATAAAGTAAAACAGAATATGCATAAAGATACTGTAGCCAGTACCCAGCTCACTTTAATGCATATGCATCAATATTTAAAATAAATATTTTACAACTGTGTGATATTATAACTTACTTTTGAAAACCAATAGTAGTTTAATATTTACATTTGTACAAATTTATTTTGGATATAATACATGGATTTAAACCAAAGAATTGCATTATAAACTACAGCAGTATTATACAGTTTACCTTTTTTTTTACATTAAAAAAATACTTATTCATGAATAATAGTGTACCAATTGTGCCAGAACAGCAAAATACATTAAATAATATTTTAAGGATTAATATATGGATAAAAACAAAGTATGGGATTGTATTATATCTTCTGCAAATGTATTCTGTTTTGCTCTTTTAATTAAGTTTAACTTATGTTTTTATATACAACTATATCTGTATACAAAGCAAGTTCTGTGAGTTTGCATGGGTGGCAGAGGAAGATCTTAAGTGGTCTGCTATAGAGCTCTGACTGCAACCCTACTGAACACATTTGGGTTAGGGTTAGGGTTAGAAACCCTAAAAAATACTTCCCAGAAATGGGAAATGTATTTAAGTACAAATACTTAGTTACAGTACTTAAGTAGAGTTTTCTTGTATCAGTATTTCACTTCACTATTTATTTTTTGGACAACTTTTTACTTTCACTCATTACATTTTTTACACAAATACTTGTACTTCTTTCTATTTCAAACCAGGCTTGTTACTTTAGTTTGAATCTATTTGGTGATATAATCAATTTTGTCTTGACACTAAAACAGTTAGTAGTAATGGCTACCTTTTACCTAAGTACATGTCAGAGCCCAAACCTTTTTACTTCAACTTAAGTGAAAAGTGTAATCAGTATTCAACTTTTACCAGTCTTTTAAAACATGAGTATCTGTACTGCCACCTCTGCCCCAGACATCCTCACCCTACATCAGTACATGACTTTACTCTCCATAAGCACATTTTAAGATCTAATGGAACATCTTCACAAATGATTGTTATATAATATAACAGCAAATGGGCACTAAATGTGGAATGGGATATTTAGAAAGCACATATGAATCTTATCGTGAGGGTCCACAAACTTTTGTCCAAATAGTTTTTCATCTGTATGTATTAGTCATGATGTTTTACAGTTTAAGGAGTTGTCTAGAGACAGTATGGTCTGTCCCATGCCCTTCGACAAGAAAATCAGCCCTACCCATGTCAAGTCAAGTCAAGAAGCTTTTATTGTCATTTCAACCATATATAGCTGACGCATTACACAGTGAAATAAAACAACGTTCCTCCTGAACCCTGGTGCTACATACAACAATCACAGAAAACAAAAAACACAGGGCTAAGGATTAGTAAGTGTTTGATTGCTACTTTGTGTCAATTGCTTTTTTCCACAATTTTATCTAGATGGTTGATTCTTACAAAGTGGTTATTGACAAACCTTAACCTGGAGAACCCCGAGTCTTATTTCACAGTGCACACTATATAGTAAAATGCAATTTTATTTTATAAATTTTTTATTTTTCTATGTTGCCTTTTTTCACAGTCTCAATCTTTTAATAGTCATTTTGTTACTGTATGTGTGATGAATGAATGAATGGATGAATGGTCTTTATTTCACATTTAAAATCAACAACTAACAAAAATTGTTAAATAATTTGACCAAACATATTTGAGTCTAATCCACTAGAGAACGTTTGAAGGTTGTTTGGGTTCATTATGACTCGCAGGCTTAGACATGATGTGAATTACCGGCTGTTTTTGTGTCAGAAGTGTTTGTGAACGCTTCTCTTCTTCTCTTCTACCTTGCGTGGGCTTGTTTTTCTCTGATTATGGGTCTCTAGCATTGTGTTTCATCTGAAGGTCTAATTCTACCCGGGAGGGTCGGTTAGGATTAGAAAGGGTTTGCGGTTGATTATATAACCTCTGAAGTTAAAGTAGGTGAAACGGTGAGGCAAATTGCTATTGCAGCTGGGGATATGTTTTTGCTGGTCCTCCTGCTGCATTTCACAGACACCCTTCATTTAAATGACTTGCATTTATTTCAATTAACCCAGCAGTGTGAACTTTGCTAGGACTCTTAACTTCCCAATCTGTAGCCCAATCCTCTAATGACTGATCTACCACTATACATTTTAATGGTTTCAACTTTTTATTTTTTTAAGTAAACCTGCCATCTACACTGTAAATTTGCACTGTTTGGTATACTTATTTAGCATTTACTTATGTTTGGTCCAAAACTTTGTTTGAAACATTGTATAATTACTATTACAACCCTTCTATCAACAGAAAAAAATCCTGCAAATGCATCACATAAGAAAAATTGATTTAGTAATGCATTTATTGCAATTATTCTTATTCTCACCCCACCTTCCTGCTCTTATAATAATCACAAAAGGCTCCCCACTATATTTTAGATGTAATGTTACACAGATGTGCCCATTCATTAACATTAGTTGTCAGACACTGATGTTAGGTGAGGAGGTCTGGCGTGTAATTAGCTTCCCATTTCAAAATAAATGCGTTTCAGTGACAGACTTGTAAATGAACCTCCTTTTGTTTACAGGGATATCGTCATCATGAAGCAGATCAAGGCCTCATTTCACTGGAACCAGTAGCAAAAAACTCCTTAGTAAGAAATGATCAAGATTGAATAAAATATTGGAGGTATCTCTTTACTCTATCCTGATGTCATTTAGGAGCTTGATTTCAGGCCCTTGATGGGCCTCATCAGGTGTGGCAGATAACCAACAAATTGACTAACCTTTTAAGAAAAACATTCCAAAAGATATTTCTTTGGGGGAAAAAAGCTGCTATACACAGGCATGTGTTTAAAAAGGGATCTTCAATTAACAATTAAAAAGACAAAATCAAATTACAAAGCAGAAGAACCAATAATTTACATGACTGACTGATCAAGCTGAGTAGAGAGTAAAAGTTGCTTGTATCCTTGATACTCAGTAAAACAAAAAGTAGCCAAAGTACACCAATAAAATATATTCGCTCAAATGCTTTACCTCACAAAAATTAGTCAAATGTGACTCACATGTGAATCGGTCATGAGGGTAAATTAGGCTGAGCACATGTATGTGGTATAAGTTCTAAATGCATTGTGTTTTATTGAACCATTGGATTATTGGCCATGTTGTTTTTAATGCCTGATAGTGTTTAAAACCATTGCTTGTTTTTGACATTGATTTTTGGCTTATACAGTAGATTTATTTCTAAATAACCTCTTTCATATGGATCCTCACTCCCTTCTTGAGGCTTACATGTAACACTATGCCATAACTGTGATCATTAAGTAGTCCTAAATCTTATTGGTTATTTGTTTATCACATGAGACAGGATACTACTAAGCGCCTAAGCAGCTGAAGGAGAGAGAAAGCAGCAGTGTGTGAGGCATAAACCAGTAGAGGGAGATGGCAAACTATACATACATGGAGAAGAAAGATTCCAAAAACAGGAAAAGAACCAATGTGGAGAATCTTCTAAAAACAAACTTGGCTTTGATGAACTAATGAGGCATAAAAAATAAAGGGAGATTTTTAATCCACAATATGGTATCTAAGTTCACATGTCAAAAGATTTGCCAATATTGTTTGTTGTCTATAAACTACCACTGTACACTTGTTTTAAGTAGGCTTTAACCTCTGTGTCGGTGTAGGTGGCAAATCCGTTGCTAAAATATACCCTGACATTTCCAGTACTGTTCCAGTTGACCAAAGAATGAGTTTTATGGTGGTTGGAATAAATATTTGTAGTAGTACCAACATTTTATGAGGAAACTATTAAAATTATGCTGAATCAGTCTGCCAAATATTAAGAAGCAGTAGAACAAACGAGTCGAAGAAATCGTACAATCGACGCTAAACAAAAATAAAGGAAATGAAGGAGTCAAACTAAGTATTCATTGCCAGAACAGAACATGCTACTATCATTTTGGGTGTTTCTTTTACGTTCAGATTTTGAATACAACTGTGTGAATCAGAATGACGTGAAGAGTTTTTAAATAGTTTTTATTGATTGTAGACAATAGGAAATATGGGTGTGATTTATTATAAAATTATTTTTAGCGTATGTTGAATCTAGCTACTGCTTGGTAATAGCGTCAAAGTCAGTATCTTTCAACAGCCTGACAATTAAACTATTAGGGCTAAACAAAGCGTTGTACATATATAATGATGTCTCATCTATGGCTTAATAGGAGTGGACACGCACACGCACACACACGCAATATAATTTCACTACACAATGCAGAAAAACCAGATCATGTTTTTGTTACCTTTAAGTTGGATTACTATAACACCTAACAGTCTGGATGTTCTAGTAAGTGCATTAACAAGCTCTAGTTAGTCTCAGAAGAAAGCAGCAAGATTATTTACTAGAACATCTCACCTGTTGTTTGCAAATTTTGATTAGAATCTGGTTATAAAATACTGCAATTCACCTATAAAGCAATGAAAAGTCTCATGTATGAATAGGTTTAAGTACCTGAGAAAAATGTTGAACTTTTATGATGTACCTACGTCTATCAAAAGGTATTTTAGGTTATTTGTTGGCACCTTGAAAGATGAAGGCTAAAGCAGGGAGAAGATCAATAGTTTTCTATTTATTTATACAAACATCACCTTATGCCAGATGATTTTATTTAAAATAAATTATAATAATCTAATTATGGCCTCAATAATAGCAACAATCTCAGGTTTGCCTACAGGTTTTGAGCTGTGCTTCTGTTCATTCCGGGTTTTGTTTTTATCTTTTGTTTTGTAGAATTTTTGCGCGTCTTCGGGCAACGGCAATGTTACTGCAGTATGTTTAAAAAGCTCAAGGAAGGCTTTTGTAGAGTCACTTTTGTGATTATTGATGTGAGATTTAATAAGCAGGTTTACAGAATATAGAATTTACAGCTTTTAGGTCTACGGCAAATTACATTCACATTTAAACAGAGATGAAATAAAGTAACATTTATTTATGTAATAAAATGTATGCAATGACATGTAGTAAATAATTTTGTCTGAAAACGGTGTATGTCATAAATAATTTTTATTAATAATCTGTCAGTCATTTAACAAGTTACGCTCATTTTGTCTTGGAACAAAATGGCTCAGATCCACCTTGGAACAGAAATAAATATATATATATAGGTACATAGATTATACATAGATTATACATAGATTATACATGGCTCATTGGTAGGATAAACAGCACATTGTTAATAAATATTTTTATAACAACAACAAAATAATAATAATAATAATAATAATAATAATAAAGAAGAAGAAGAAGAAGCAACAAATAATTGTAAACAGTGATTAAAAAAATCCTTTCAATTCCAATAAGCAGGTATTGTATAGTTTAAGGATTCTTCGGTTTTCCAGGTTCCAAGTTTCCCATCACAGTTCATGTGGCTTTTACCCAGTTTTATTTCCTACTAAAGAAAATTCTGAAGACAAAAATGGAACCTTGAGGTTATGAAATGTGTCTCATTACGGTTAACAAACATTCAAAATATTTAGTTATTTCAAGGCATTAATAAATCTAGCAATAACAATAAAACGAAACAAGGAAAACTCACATTTTCATCAATACTCTCAGTGACAAGTGCTAGTGAGAGCTTTCGCACCTTTCTGTTAACCACGGACTCGGTCCCAGTGTAAGCAATGAAGTGGATTAAAGTCTGGATTCTAAAGGGAATATTTATATTTATACATACATACCCACACATTATATATATTTATTTATACATACATACCCACACATTATATATATTTATTTATACATACATACCCACACATACATACATATAAATATATATATATATATATATATATATATATATATATATATATATATATATATATATATATATATATATACACACACACACACACACACACACACACACACACACACACACACACAGCAGGTAAAATAAGTATTGAACATGTCACCATTTTTAATGTTTAATGGAGTCTTGCGTGGTGAGCGTGTACACAG
Organism: Silurus aristotelis; assembly: GCF_946808225.1. Classification (NCBI taxonomy): domain Eukaryota; kingdom Metazoa; phylum Chordata; class Actinopteri; order Siluriformes; family Siluridae; genus Silurus; species Silurus aristotelis. The sequence continues at coordinate 13,071,600 of NC_139600.1, read as the reverse complement.
GTCATGGCGGTTCAGTGCATTACTGATTGTTTTCTTGGTAACAATTGTACCTGCTACAATTGTCAGGTCTTTTTGAAGCTCCTTGGCTGTTGGACAACTATTCTGATACTCCTCCGTTAGATATCTTGCAAGGAGCACCTGATCATGGCCGGTTTATGGTAAAATTATGTTCTTTTCACTTCTGGATTATGGCCTGAACAGTGCTCACTGGAACATTCAGAAGTTTAGAAATCCTTCTGTAACCAATGCCATCAGAATGTTTTGCAAATTGCAAAGGTCTTGAGAGAGCTCTTTGATTTTATCAATTATGAGATGTTTCTTGTGTGACTGCTTGGTAATGGGACACCTTTATACAGGCCATTAGTTTCTGAGTGAAGCAGCTGATATTTATTTGCACTGACAAGCAGCAGGATTGCTTTTTAATTACTGAACGATTCAGCTGGTGTGATGACATTCCATGCCTTTTTTCACCTCCCTTTCTTCATGTGTTCAATATTCAATCCCTGTGTTATTTCACATTATTACACATAACTTCATTTATGAAAATCTATGGTTTGATTTCTATGTATGTGTGGATTGCATGGGTTGTTACTAACATCTGGTTAAGATTTCATGTCAATAGCATTTTAAGAATTATAATAAAAAAAAAAAATGTTGACGTGTTTAATACTTATTTTACCCGCTGTATTTAGATATATTACACATAAAATAGTAATCATTCTGAGCACATAAAATGTCACACCCACAATATGAATTTTGAATGTACCTGTGCCATAGCATTGCCAAAAACTGGACTATAAGGAGGCCAGCAAACCCTATGAGGAACATCAGTCCAATAGGATCAATATAAAGCTTCCCGTCAGGGTCAACAGTTCCATTGGCAAAGACTTTTGGGATGGTGATGCTCACTGCGGTGCCAATGGCTTGCAGAAAGAACGTCGCCACCAACCACAAGGCGTTACAGATAAAAAACACAAAAGTTGCCTGAAAATGTAAAGAATGTAATTAAACCAGATTACTATGTTACGTCACTACTCAAATATTTATAAATGTAATAATATCAGGCTGGATCATGAGACTGATCACAAACAATATTTTAATAAATAAATAAAAAAACAGTTTAATAACATGACCGAATGAAGCATATTCTATATGTTAATTAATTTTCAATAACAAATTTTTACACATTCTTAATTATTACTGGCAAACCTTGTTGCGTAAAGTTTTCAGATCTGCTTTGACTTTTTCCTCCTTTTTTTTATCACTTTCCAGTGGTTTTAGGTATTGTTCAATTAGGTCCACCCAAAATGTTTCTTCTTTCTAACAAACAAATGAAGCAAGTCAAGTCAAGTCACGTTTATTTGTATAGCGCTTTTCACAACAGACATTGTCTCAAAGCAGCTTTACAGAAATCAACAGTCAAGGTGAATGGTGTGTATTTATCCCTGATGAGCAGCCATGGTGACTGTGGCAAGGAAAAACTCTGAACAATGAATTAAAATGATTATGTTCTATAAGCAGTCACCTAAATTCACATTTTAACATGATAAATTCAAACAAGAAACAATAAGCTGTAGGAAAACAGAAATGTGGTCTCACTATTGTGAACATTTCACAAAAAATTACATTTGTATTAAAGATTATGATTATGAGGTTCATGGTTGGAGGTTGTAGTCAATGAATATCATTTGTGCAAAAGCCAATAAAGAAACCTTTTTTTATTAGACTTTTTTTTCTGTGTGTATGATCTTAAAGCAAAGACCTCGATTTCAGTGAAAAACTGTGGCAAAATTCTGCATACAACTAAACCAGACAAAAAATATCAGGATCCAGATCCAAATTCCAGAAGGCTGGACCACCGGGGAGTTTATTAAGAAAAGTTTAGGAAGAAAAAAAAAAGTGGTACCCACCAAATCGAATCTGTGCTCAATAAGGGCCAGTTCACTAGATCTTTCTGACAACTGCTGAATAAAAACTAGCAAAAAAGTTTCATTATTTTAGTTAATTATTGGTGGCATTGTAGTATATAATATATAAGTAGATTTTGAGGTTAGTCATGTGTACTTACAGTTCTCAATGAAAGGTCTGTTGGGGGGAGGGGGACAATATTACTAAAATGTCTAAAGAGTACATCAGTTCAACAACCATAGCTTTTATATTACTAAAATGACTAATGAAAAATGAAAATGCTGAAAAATGAAAATGTTATTTTTATATATATATATATATATATATATATATATATATATATATATATATATGTGTGTGTGTGTGTGTGTGTGTGTGTGTGTGTGTGTGTGTGTGTGTGTGTGTGTGTGTGTGTGTGTGTCGCTTACTTTTCTTTAGGCAGGGTGGACTCTTTGCATTGAACAGCAGTCAACAGTGTGGCTTGAGGTGCATTTTCTGGTACACTGCACATCACCGCTTCTTCTTTGTTCACCTGAAACTCTAAGTTGTAACCACATATTTTGAACATCTTCTGGCACTTGACATTTTTCTGGAGGTTTTCCTCAGATCCAGTGGTTTGAGAAGCAGATTCACGTGTGCCCCACGACACGTTGTTCATGTTGACCATGGAGTAAATTGCCAGCAGCAAGTAGCCACTGGGGATGCAGATGACATAAAGGATTCCAAAGGTGATAAGATGAAACTCGTGAGGATGAAGAAGAGCCGTGGTAACATATATGACGCTTATGCCAATAAAGAACAATCCACCTGGAGACATGAACGTCTGCTGGACTACAAGGTCCCCTGAATATTCACAGAAACACAGCAAAGAATTCAAACTTTGGTAGGAAAAATACACAATTTACTATTTCCTGGTAAACTGCATTATTTCATTGATTGAAGAGCCACAGCTGTACCATATTCTATCCCAAAAACAAATGTGCAAGGCTTAGGGATATAATCTAGTTCAGGTGCAGTACATCATACAGCATACCAAGCACACACATGTTACACAGAGGGCAATATCTTATCTAATAAAGCCTTAAATGAATGTCACTTACCTACAATAGATAAGATGGTCGCTGTCATCAGAAAAGCATAGATTATACTTAACATGGCAGCGATGTTGATTTGTAAGTCTGATTTTGCTTGCCCGAGATAATAGCAGAGAATCATGTAGATCACAGGAGGAACGATCGCCATCATAAGAGCAACGTTGGCATCTATTTTGAAGACGAATTTAAAGCTTCCTGTAGAAAAGACAAAGATGGCAAACATGTCTTTAAAAGGACTTTTGTTTTCTTTTTTTTCCAGACTAATATGTTCATAATTGCATTCCATTTTGTTTCTGAAACATGGTTAGAAGTTTATATTTTAATACGCATCTGAACAATGAGCTTAAGTATGATAATTAAATAGCTCTGAATTTCTCTCTGGGATTAATAAAGTGACAAATCTGTCTAAATGAATAACTGACTTTAAGGTGTAAATGAAATAATGAATTACATCTTAAAATTTTGTCATTTCAGTTTTTGTACGAGTATGATGATTGACTTAAAAGTTTTTGAATTAAGGATAAAATAGTTCTTCTTTACCAAGTCCCTGAAATTTCAGTAATGCTCAGAATGTACTATACTGTAATCCTAAATAAACATAAGCAATTGAAATGGACATGAAGAGTACATACTGCTCACCTGCAATCATGAGGCAGACTGTAGCTGGCCCTAAGATCGAGGAGGCCATGGTGATAGTCTGGTAGAGAATGTAAGGTCGTGATATAGACTTGTTCATGCCTGCAGTGACGCTGCCACTGGAAAGAAGGTCCAGCGTGTTGGCCATGGTGGATGGGCCCCAGCGCCTTCGCTGGTTGTAAAACTCCTTGAACTCCTGTGGAGCATTTGTGTACGAGTCAGAGGCAGCGTTGTATTCCACTCGCCATCCCTGTTGCAGGAGCAGTGTGCACAGCCAGCGGTCTTCACCTGCATAAGCAGAGACAGAACAGACCTGTGAATGTACATTACATTTGTAGGTTTAAGAGCACTTTTATTTCCTTGTTCTTTGCTTTACCTACCCTGGTCGTACTGTAGATAATGGGACGCCTCAGTTGCTTTCGTTGTATATCTCTTCATGACGTTGTCACTCATGAGTGCTTCTGCACGCATCAGGCTGAAACACCCCGGGCTGCACAGCACAGACCCGAACACATGCTCCGCTGTCTTCTGGAGCCAGTGACCCACAGCATACTCAAACTTCTGATACCATACCATCGGGCCTTTAAAACACACATACACACTAAAATATACACTATATTTCCAAAAATATTGGGTCACCTGACCTTTCCTGCTATATGTGGTTCTTTTTCAAACTGTTACCACAAAGTCAATGCAAGTCATAAAGTCAAGAAGCTTTTATTGTCATTTTAACCATATATAGCTGACGCATTACACAGTGAAATGAAACAACATTTCTCCTGAATCCTGGTGCCACATACAACAGCAATCACAGAAAACAGAAAACACAGGGCTAAGGACTAGTAAGTGTCCTCGCCACATAAAGTGCATCATGTGCAACCTGGTGCAAACAGTGCAAAGACAACAAAAGACAGTGCTAGACAATACAGGACAGTGTAAGACAAATGCACAAAACACTGGAGCTGGTGTTGAGTGACCAGGTGAGGTTATCCACCAAATGAACACCAAGGAATTTGGTACTCTTGACGATCTCCACTGAGGATCCATCGATGATCAGAGGAGAATGGTTGCTCTGTGCTCTCCTGAAGTCAACAATCATCTCTTTTGTTTTGTCGACGTCTAGAGACAGGTTGTTGGCTCCACACCAGGCTGTTAACCGTTGCACCTCCTCTCTGTATGCTGACTCATCGTTTTTGCTGATGAGACCCACCACGGTTATGTCATCGGCGAACTTGATGATGTGGTTTGAGCTGTGCATTGCTACACAATTGTGAGTCAGCAGAGTGAACAGCAGTGGACTGAGCACACAGACCTGAGGTTCCCCAGTGCTCAGTGTGGTGGTGCTGGAGATGCTGTTTCCGATCCGGACTGGCTGAGGTCTCCCAATCAGGAAGTTCAGGATCCAGTTAGAGAGGGAGGTGTTCCAGCCCAGTAGGCTCAGCTTCTCAATCAGGTGCTGAGGGATGATTGTGTTGAATGCTGAGCTGAAGTCTATGAACAGCATTCATACATAAGAGTCCTTGTTGTCCAGGTGGGTGAGGGCCAGATGAAGGGTCGTGGAGATGGCATCATCCATGAAGTGGTTTGGACGATACGCGAACTGCATGGGGTCCAGTGAGGATGGAAGCTGGGTCTTGACATGCCTCATGATGAGCCTCCCGAAGCACTTCATCATGATGGGTGTGAGCGCGACGAGACGATAATCATTGAGGCAGGAGACAGTAGATTTCTTCGGCACGGGAACGATGCTCGTCGTCTTGAGGCACGTAGGAACAATGGCGCTGCTCAGGGAGATGTTGAAAATGCCGGTGAAAACATCCGCTAGCTGTTGCGCACATTTCCTGAGCACTCTGCCAGGAATGTTGTCTGGTCCAGCAGACTTCCATGGGTTAACTCTGCATAGAGTTTTCCTCACTTCAGCTGTGGTTAGACAGAGCACCTGGTCACTGGAAAGAGGGATGTTTTTTTCTCGCCGCCTTGTTGTTCTGCAACTCAAACAGGGCGTAGAAGTCGTTCAGCGCATCTGGGAAGGAGGCGTCAAGGTCACAAGCAGGTGATGTCGTCTTGTAGTTTGTAATTGCTTGGATGCCCTGCCACATGCACCAGGTGTCTCCGCTGTCCTGGAAGTGGACTTGAATTCTCTTGGCGTGTGCGGGCTTTGCCTCTCTGATGGCACAGGACAATTTGGCCATTGCTGTCTTTAAGGCCAGCTTGTCCCCTGCTCTGAACGCGGAGTCTCTTGATTTTAGCAGCGCACGCACCTTGGCGGTCATCCACGGCTTCAGGTTGGAGCGTGTAGTGTTGGTCTTGGAGATGGTCACGTCATCAATGCACTTACCAAGCTGGAGGCACTCAATTGTACGAGCTATAATAAAAATGTTGCATTGACTTTAACTTGAAAACCCAAACCTGTTCCAGCATGACAATGCCTCTGTGCACAAAGCGAGCTCCTTGAAGATGTGCTTTACATGGTTTGAAGAGAAAGATCTTGAGTAGCCTGCTATAGAGCTCTGATCTCATCCGTACTGAACACTTTTGGGATCAATGTGAACGCTGACTGAACCACAGGCCTCCTCACCCTCACCTACATTGGTACCTGCCTTTCATAACAACCTTGTGGCTGATAAACACAAATATCTATAAACACACTTAAAAATCCAGTGGAACTTCTTGCCAGAAGAGTGGAGCAAATTATAAGAGCAAATTGGCACTGAATGTGGAATGCATGGCTCGAAAATCACATACCGTACTTATGACCAGGTGACCCAATACTTTTCTTCTACTTGTAAAGTGCACAACAACCAATAAAATGTGGGCGTTGCATTTCCTGTTACATTTGCAACCACTGTCGATATATTTGACATAAAGGCAAATATAAAGGTGTGGATGTGGAATTAATACATTGGTGTACAGAGACTGTGCTGCGATTTCCAGTCAAACCGGATCGTTAGCAACATGATTTAATCCAGAGAGCAGTGAACACTTTTAATTTTCTTAATGTGTTTAGTTGCCCTGTGATGCAGCATGAGCAACAATCTAATTAAATCTGGTGGTTTCATCTCAAAACAAGCAGTTGCTCTCACCATCCACATCTGGAAGTGTATATGATGTATGATGTATAATGATGGAGAACTGCCTAGTTGGTAAGAAATTGGGAGCAAATTTGTTTAAAAAAAAAATACTAGTTTACAACATGAATATTGTTCTGCTCAGTGTGGCACAATGATGTTTTTGTAATGACTTTTTTGTACGATTATTTTGTATTAAGCATTACTTGCTTATTGCTAAGCTGCTAAATCATTTCTTAGTCTGAAAGATGAAGCGAGAGAAGAGGGATGTATTGACGTAGCTCAGACTCTGCCCCTCCTTTTACACAGGAGTGGCATTGAAAGTTTCTACCATGAGGAACAAATTACTTTTCGAAGAATCCCACTGCCTCACTACCTTTGTGCCTTTGACTACAACCAATTGAGTCATTTTCGAGCCAATTTTAACTAATTCATACAAAAATCTGTTTATTATTTACCAGTGCCGGTGGGATGAATCCTGCCACAAGCCGCTCCCACTTCAGGATACAACCTGAGCCGATCCACTAAAAGCATGACGGCTGAAGGTTGGAAATCTGTGTCTCCATCCAGAGCCAGAATGTATGTGTTCTCTTTGGCTTTCTAGGAGAGGAAATAAAATTCTTAAAATTCTTCTTCAATTTTCTAGGGTTTTATGGCAGTTTTAGGGAAATCATACTTACATTCAATTGGTCTTTAATATGTGTCAGATGCTCATCTCCTTCCATGTACATCTGATAGTATTTCTTGTGCAGCCTCCAGCCAAGAAGGTAGTACATATACATGATCTTTTAGAAAAGAAACACAACCAATGCCTAGAATGAGATCATGCAAGTATTAAAAGATCTATCTATCTATCTATCTATCTATCTATCTATCTATCTATCTATCTATCTATCTATCTATCTATCTATCTATCTATCTATCTATCTATCTATCTATCTAATGTATGTATGTATGGTTATTCAACTATAACAAATTTCTGGTCATATTTATTTATCTTTCCTGCTCTATCAGAAAACATTATCTTCTGGGTCAAGAATTTTGCAGTTTTTTTGCATTCCAAATGTAAAGGTTTTGAGATATGATGGTATGCAGTTATACCGGTAGCTCACCCTTAAAGTTGAAACAAAACAGACTGTTATGATTGTTCAGAGTAATAACTGTGTTAAGAAAGATTCTGAACAATTATCTGAAAAAGTCTGAAATTGCCTGCAGCAACTCACCTGAGACCATCTTTTTTTGTGGCGAATCTGGTGTTTGTCTTTGAAGTGAACAAACAGTGTGTTGCCGTGAGGAAGGATGTACTGCAGACGGCAGCCATACGGTGTCTGGAAGATTTTCTGGTCAGGAAGAGGTTTTTGGTTCCTAAATACACTTTTGCTATCCTCTGTGAATAGTCTGTATTTTATCAGGACACACAAATACAATTTATTATTATTATTATTATTATTATTATTATTATTATTAATAGTAGTAGTAAGCTGAATTTGACATTTTTTAGTTTTGCATGTTGAACCAAATAAACTCCCTACCCCCTTGGGACCCATGTGAGTCCACTGCAGGCACTATAGTATGGGCTGAGTGGGGCTAACCACACTAAGTAGACTGGGTTACCAGTGGGACTCACTGTGGGCCCACAGAACAGTCTGGGCTGTGTGTAGGCTAGCTCACTCAGGCCCCACATGGACCCCATAATGTGGGACCAATTTGTGCCCTACATTTCATTTCAGGCATGAAACAAACTGGAAAAACATTAACATTTACAGCATCTTTGACAAAGACCCTTATCCAGAGCTACTTACAATTATTCCCTTTATACAGCTGAGCAGTTATATTTTTTAAGGTTGGCATATCCAGGCCATCTTACATTTATCTTAATCATACAACTGAGCATCTAAGAGGTCAAGGGCCTTGCTAAGGGCCCAGTAGTGGCAGCTCGGTGTGGCTGGGATTTGAACACACGACCTTCGGAATTCAATGCCTTTACCACTAAGCTAACACCTTCCTTCTACCTGAGTAGGTGAGAGTTAAGGACCCTTCTCAAGGTCTCAGCTGTGATGGTTTGTTGGTGCTGGGATTTTAACTCGCAACATTCTGGTGGTAACATTAAAACTACCTGTCTAGAGCCCCCAAAACTGCTCTTATTAAGGGCATGGTCTCCTCAAGACCTTTAAATGTGTATCTGGCTCAAAGAAATTGGCAACCTTTAACTTTGATTCATCATCCTGCTGAAAGAGGTCACTGCCATTCTGTTGACACTGCAATACTGTTTGCATGAAGGGGTGCAACAATGTGTAGGTATGTAGTATATGTTTGAGTATCATCCAGATGAATGCCAAGTGAAAGGTTTTACAACAGAACACTGCTTCCACTCATTTGCTTTTTCCTAGGTAAACCTAATCTCTCTTCCCCTGTAAAGCGACACTGGTTCACCAGTTGTACTTTCTTGAATTACATTCATTATGTACTAAATACTGCATTCTTGTAACACCCCACAAAAATAATGAGTCCTCATTTTCCAGTGGTCATGCACTCAGAAGTAACAAAGGGATAATAAAGAGTCCTGGTGAATTACCTTCAACCTGCTTCCCCTTTGCTTATTACTTTCTAAAACCCAGTGAGTGCTACGGTAGAATTCACAATACAGTCACTTACACATAAACTTCTCTGATGACTTTCACCAGGGTCTCGGCATACTCGTTGACACACCGTTTGTTGTCTTTGGTCAGAAAAGCATCATCAAAATAAATGTGAGACTCAAAAACAACATCATTAAATTGGTTTTTCTTTGGGCGGAATTTGTCCAGTCTGAAGGAAATAGAAAAAAAAAATCATTTAAGGTTGATCTATAAAGTTTACGTGGATGATTCTCTTTAAACGTCAGAATACCTGAACATTGAGATGATCATTTTCATCATTTCATCTGCAGTCTCATGCCACATGGTTGCACAGAGGTAGATGGTCACCAGCTCCTTTTCCCTATTGGTGAAGAAGGCAAGAAGGATAATTCAAGATGTAAAATACATTATCTTTCACTAAATACATACACACAGGCACAGACACTCTTAACTACCTGTTAAGCCTTGACTGAAGAGAAATCTCGAACTTGGAGTTCAGAAGCATGGACTGGTCAATGAACACTGCTTCGTAAAAGTTGCGCACAAACAGGTCTTTAGTCCTGGCAATGCGTTCTGTGTTCAAGAACCAGATATAGAGCGTGCAGAGCACAAGGCCGATCCACCAGCTTATTAAAGACGATCCAAGCAGACCAAAACCCAATGAAGTCTCCTTGTATGACATGTGGTGGCACAAGTTACGAGTTAAATCCTTCAGCATCAGCTTCAAGGCGCTCGGCCCTGAGCCTTCTATGGTCTGAAAGGTGCTACAGTATTCAAAAAAGGAGATTTTGTTCTGCAAACAAAAAAAGTGCAAAACTTCAACAAAATGTTTCAAACAAACAAAAAGAGAGACTAAGAATTTCACTACTGTATATACTCAACACATTTAATTTTCAAGTAAAGGGTATAGATTTTATTTCATTATTATAACCTGTTGATTGACGTTCAGAAAGGGAATCCAGATGGCCAGCACGAAGGCAACCAAAGTGGCCGGAGATGCGAAGATCATTGGAAGGAAGAAGCTGCGGCGCACGGCATGCATTTTGCACGCAACCACGGCCATGTAGCGACACAGAACTGAGGCTAGAACCTGAATAGCAAAGAGGCTCAAGACAAGGGTTTCATTGAAGCTTGTGACCGACAGCACTGATGACCACTTCTGCTTTGAGAGCGGCACATACGCTCCAAGGACAGAGGATGTCACGATGATTCGCACCAAACTAGCAACAATGTTTACGAAGTTGTGTGATTTTTCAATGTCCCGGATTGTGTTCTGGAAGAAGACGATTTTGAAAAGCATGGCGTAGTTCTCCCACCAGTTCAAAGAGACCAAGACAGTGCCTCCTATTGCCAAACCCACAAATAGTGCCATGCTCTGTTTATTAGGTTGCTGTTGCAGGTAGTTAACAGCGAAGAGGCAAAAACCTGTAATTAGGAAGATGACAGCAGCTAAAGACGTCGCAATAAATCTCCTCCTTCCGTGCGCGACTGCGTTCGCCACCACCTGAAATATAGCTGATAATGTGGCAATGCCGTTCAGAAGCATCACGTTGGTCAGGATGTCAAATTGGGGCATTGTGACCAGGGTAAGGACTGAAGATCCAAGAGCCACCAAAGTTTCCACAGAAATAATCTGCACACAGATAAAGTCCAACTGAATAAAATGGTAACATAATACATAGCAATGTGTTTTATCATATTTATATTATTTATTGGTTAAACCAATACATTTTAAAACTGTTTTTGTGAGACAAAAATGTACAGTAAACTCAAGAAATAGATTGTGTGGTGTATTTTCCACCACAGAACATCCTGGGAACCTCAGAATATTTCCTGACAGAAACACTTGAACTAGCATCATTAGTGTCATTGCGGCATATAGGACAAAAAAAGAGAAGCTAATCCCCTCCAAAATATTGAATTGACAATTAATATTGTTGTGCTGTAGACTAAAGACATTTGGGTTTAAGATAAAATAAGTTTTTGCGACAGCCTTCTGATCTTCATGTTTGCTTAGCCTTTAAAACAACAAATGCTGTTTTCACAGGTGAAAACTAAAGTCTAAACCTAAGAGTAGACATTCAGAGCTAGTTATTGTTTAATCAATCAAATTAAACAATAAAACTAAAATCAAGTTTCCACTCACCAAAGAACTTGGTTATATGATACTAAATGTTGTTTAACAAACAGACTTTCCTTTGCTGTTTCAACAGTTTCTGAGAGGAATGTAGTTACAAGGATAAAGTGATAATGCTGTATGTAATGTTTGTAATCATTTATAGAACATAGTTTTGAGCTCAAATTTACAGAAACACAACATGAAGATCAAATGCAGTTACAAATGGCAGTATATACTTTTTATCATTATAATTACATTTTGTAATTAAATAAATAATATATTAACTCTGAGACTGATTTTAGGGTTCTTTTAAAGCAAACATACACAAACTGTGGTCATGGGGCAAGAGTGAGATTAAAAGAACCCAAAGAAAAAGACATTAACAAAACGTAAAACTTAGGAGCTAAACTTAGGCAGGACAAAAGAGAAAAAAGGAGAGAAGAGCTATAATTTATGCTTGGGTTGGAAAGGTATGGTGATTAATGATAATAATGTAGCATGTAATCATTTAAACCAAATCCATTTATGGTTAAAGAAATCCTTAAAACTTTCCATTAATGATGTAACTAGCAAAAAGCTGTTTGTCCTTATTTTTTTCTGTTTTTTTTTTTGTATTTGGTTTATTTAAATAATTGCCCTGAAGTACATAAAAATTCACAGTTTTTTTGTTTGTTTGATTTTCATAGCAGTGTAACATCTCAAACCTATTACACATATATGGATGATGGAACATACCCATAGCAAAGTCTGCGTCGAAGGGGTTTTGGAATCCTTAAAAGTAATTTTCCAAACGCTTTTGATCAGCAGTAAAACACTTGGAGCAATGAGAAGGCATCCAATGAACAGGAAAGCGTACGGTTTGGTTTCGATGGTCGTTGATGATATGCTGCAGAGGTTTATCAACAGCAACAGAGATGTCTATAATACAGAGATAAAACCAGAACCAAACAAATATACATTTATTCATGTTCAAATGACTCAAAATATCTACCTGTCATCAAGAAAAGAGAAATTCTAATTTCCATTAAATCTTACTTTGCTTAAGAAGGCGAGACCGAACACTAAGATTCCCACAATAGTGCATGTAATGATTTGGATAAAATTCAAGAACTTGCTAGGTTGCAGCTCATCTGCGATAATCGGTGTTTCCCGAGCAGCATCCCAGGCTTTCCGGGCCCTACAACATAACATTTTTTTTATATATTGTATTTTAGAGTGTATTTTCCTGTGAGAAAGGGTTGTATTGTTTGAAATAATAATAATAATAATAATACTTTGACCAAATAAATACAAACCCTTATTTTAAACAGCACCAGAAAATAAATGGAACTGGAGAAAGAAATTAAAGAAATATTAGACCGAAATCATACCTGCCCTCTTTGTCACAGTGATCTTCATGCATCCTTGTTGAGTGACAAAGTGACACACCAGTCTCAGTCTAATGTATTACCTGGGCGTTGACAAATATTGGGCCACAAAACATCTACTTAAACCTGTTCCTGATAATCCTTGTCAGTGATTATATTCTTAAGTCAGGTATAAGAAGGTGATATGATATTTGAAACAGTTTGGAATGCTGCCACACAAGACCTAACTCTAGACTTACCCTAATTCTAGACTAACCCTAACTCTAGACTAACCCTTACCCTAACTCTAGACTAACCCTAACTCTAGACTAACCCTTACCCTAACTCTAGACTAACCCTAACCCTAACTCTACTAACCCTAACCCTAACTCTAGACTAACCCTAAATTTAGACTAACCCTTACCCTAACTCTAGACTAACCCTAACCCTAACTCTAGACTAACCCTAACTCTAGATTAACCCTAATCCTAACTCTACTAACCCTTACCCTAACTCTAGACTGACCCTAACCCTAACTCTACTAACCCTAACCCTAACTCTAGACTAAACCTAACCCTAACTCTAGACTAACCCTACTAACCCTAACCCTAACTCTAGACTAACCCTCACCTTAACTTTAGATTTGTATAGTTATAATGAGGAATCATATATACAGGATGATAAGCGTCTATTAATTTTGTGAACGAGTCTATTTAATTTGTTTCTGGTTTACACTGTTTCTATGAATTTCTCTTCGGCTTTTATGCAGAAAAAGTCATTAGACTATGTTTCTTATCAGCCACTTTACATCATATATTTTGGTCACATGACATCTCTGGATCTCTGTTAAATTTTTGGTTAATGAGCACTAAGTGATGAGTCACATTCCACACCTTACTCACTGTCTAGCATTTGACTTTCTCGGTCTGTCGCCATCTAAGATTCAGGTCATGGTTATTTTGTTTCCTTGCCTGGTTATTGTGTTTGCATGTTTGTACTGTAAAGAAAAAAGTTTGCACTTGCATCCGCCTGCACCTCCATTACGTGACAGAACCCTAAACCAACTAATGCTGCAGCAGCATGTGGTTTGGGACAGACCTAGAGAACCAAACGCAGTTTGAACGGCTCCTGGTCCAACTCTCTGCTTAGCCTGATGTTGATTACATGATCTGTAGTATTCTAAATTAAATCTGCAGTAAGAATCAAGTCTCGGTAATGAACAATCTGCCTGTCACGTAACGAAGGAGATGGCGGATGCAGGTGCAGACGATCTTTGTTTGCAATGCAAATATACATAGACAAAGATGAAGAAACTAAGCAGAAAAATCAAGAAAATCTGAATCTTAGATGGTGACAGACAACAACAACCGTGAAAGGCAAACAGTAGACAGTGTTAAAAGGTGTGACTGGTGCAATTACCAGAAAACAGGTGCAAAAACTGTCACCTGACAAGAATCAGTGAAATACAGTGGCTGAAAGATAATGTTTTTCAGCATAGACCTCACAGAATCCCCCTTAAATGTGCAGCTTCTAACATGCTAAATAAGTTCAAGAAGGGTTCCTGGGCAGTCAAAGAAGCTGGCATGAGACACAAGGTCTTCTTTCAAATAATGAGATAGAGAAAGCTCTTCTTAGACTAACAGTCACCACAATGCCCCAGGGGGAACAAAGTAGAGCTGAGAGAAGTTTATCAACTTTACAAGATTCTCTGCAAGGAGTCGTGTGTGTGTGTGTGTGTGTGTGTGTGTGTGTGTGTGTGTGTGTGTGTGTGTGTGTGTGTGTGTGTGTGTGTGTCTGTCTGCAGCAGAGCGAGTGTATGGTCATTAGGTCTGAATTACAAACGAAAAACTGTGAACCAGCAATCCAGCAAAACAGGAAACACAAAAAGTAAGAACCCCAGGAGCCTTTTTATGACGCGGCGTGACTAATGTTTTGCAAACCCTGTTGGCTGAATGCTGTGCATTTGCAGATCACCATGATCATGTTTTTTTATTTAAACTGATAGACAGTGGAAAGTTCCCATCATCCCATTACACCACTGATTTTCCCACTTGTGATGGATGCCCCTAAAAGGGTGTCCTTACTGCTAACTGCTTAGCTTTCATGGAGAAATGACATGGGGGCATGTTCTGTCAAACTCAACCATTTTTATAAAAAAAAAGTTATAAATAATATAAAAGAGGTGAAATTAAAACTTTTGACACAACACACATTTATTAAATATTATAATATCAATAATATTTTGTTGCTTGTTTAAATTACAAACTAAGTCAAGTGTATTTTTTGGGGGTATTTTCTTTGGGCAGCAAGTCATTTAAATATATTTCAGCTCTGCTACTCTTAAAAAATAAAAACTCCTCGATATTTGTTTTATTAATAGTAAGTGTTAAAATAATGTCCTCACGTTTGTGTCACAATCTTATCCAATTAAAGGTAAAAGTGAATGTCACAGTGAAATCACTACTTTTACATTTACTTATAAGTTTATTTAAAAGTAAAATTAAAAAAATGTATATTGAAACTGATGAAGTAATGTAATATTTGAATCTAAGAATAAATGTTAATTACTTATCTAAAATTGTTAGAAGATAATTTTCTTAAAGCATCTACACTGTTTTCCCAGAAAACATTATTCGGTGTCTATATTCCATTTATTTATTTATTTGTTTGTTTGTTTAATATTTACCATTAGACAAAATTCAACAGAAATATATAAGAAATCTGCTACTCTTGTCACAAGAAAGTTTCAAATCTGATTTGTTTTCATTAAATTACACAAAATCCATGACTTGGGAAGAACCAAAACCTGATTTTACTGCTGGCTCATTTGTGACTGGAAAAAAATTCCTGTGGAGAATAAGTTTTCTTTTCCCTTAGCGCCACCTGCTGAGCAAAGGTAGAACTTGATTTGTTCTTGTTTACGGTTGTGATTCTTAAAGATACATGATAGATTATATCCAGAAGATGAACGACATAGTAGAGACTGACCATGCTTAACTTTAAAATCGTGTGTGGCAGATCAAGTGCAGATTTCCTTTATCGATTCTGAAACACAATAATACAACAAAGATGTAGGTGATAACCATAGCATGTGATTGAACACATGGAAGTGCAGAGGCTGATAAGAAATGTAGTCTTTTGCCATAATCCTAACAGAGCCCCCTCTCTAATGCGTGGCTTCTAATGTGCATTGTCCATTCCAAGGGGTCTCGAGTAGCTAGAAGTGACGTGCAAGGGAGATGGGGGCTTCTTCTCCCAGAAACTATTGGGCAGGATGTCAGGTGGAGCAGGTGAAAGCAGAGCAACAGCTGGCAGAGAGCAACATCCTCAGTCGAGCAGGAAGAAAAAGCTATATTCCTAGCTAGACAGGGAGGTGGACCAATTTACATGGAGCATGGAGAAAGATTGATTTCCAAGGTGGGAAAGGTAGGCAGATTGACATCCTCAGCAGACTATGGAGAAAGAGTGACTTACACTTTTAGGGATAAAGGCAGAGTAAAATTCTTAGGAGAGTATGGAATAAGATCCAGCCAACGTGGGACCTCCTGCAACAAAACAATTTCTTGAGGCAGCACCTTGATGTGCAGCCTTGCCAAAAGTTGGTGAGTTGATCTGGTCAAGCTGACTGCTGAACCCTATGCATCATTGAATCTCTGCTGCATCCATGGCAAGGTCTTCAACCGGGGGTCCACAGATGAATAAGCATGGGTAAAAACATCAAAGATATAGTGTTTAATTAAAAAAAATATTATAATTATTACATACAAAATTTATTTAACCTTCAAGCTGATTATTCATGTAAATGTTTAATAGTCCACCTGATAGTAGAAGGAAAATGTTTGAAACTGCAAATCTGTTCAAATAAAAGACAACTGTGAGCAACCTAATAAATATACAGTCAATGATGCATGTACAACAACAACATAGTTCTAATTGCATTAACAAAAAAATAACTAACATAATATGATTGGTTTCTATTAATATAAGTGGGTATGTTTGACACATTTTGTATCGGGGACTCCATTGCCTTGGGGGTCATTCACCTGAAAAGCATAGAAGACCCTTGTTCTATATCAAAGATGGAAAAACAAACAATGATAACAGTAAAAAACGAGAGCAAATTGTTGAGAATTCCTAGAGGGAACTTCGGGAATGCTTGTTTGATATTTACTCTCCACTAGGGGGTGCTGAAATGCTCTGTGTATGGTGTAAGTTGTGAGGAGGACTCTAGTAGAGCAGGACAGAAGATCATAGTTTTACCTCATGTTCTTAGACTCTGAATTGTGATGAGATATTTGTTATGCAAGAAATGTTTATATTTAGGGTTAGTAGTCTGAATTTATTGTATTTATAATTCAATAATCACATGCTTTCGGTAGAAATTCACAGTTTTATATATTTCTGTGTATCTTCCCTTTAATCCTTCAGAGCTATTGCGCCTGTCTTTCGATGTTTTTCGTGTTTTGTGTTCATTTACTGTTTGCATTACTTTATGTATAAAAAACACAATACTTTTGGTTTAATAGTTCGTTTTATTGTACAACTTACAACACAATAAAATTGAATACAGGTGAGCCTTCCTTCATTTAGAATTATAGCTGCCTTCGAGTTTGAGAAACACAGAGACAGTTCTAGGGTCAGACCCTGGTTAAGGGCCTTGCTCAAGGGCCCAACCATGGCATCTTAGGATTCAGGTCTCTGAACCAAATGACCTCAACTGTTCCAAAACCATTTGCACCACTATGTTGCGTTGCATGTGAAGGTCATAACCGATGAGGATGCTTGCGTTTTTTTTTTTTTTTACATGGATAAACTTGTCCGGATGCTAAACTGAGGCCATTTAACATGCAGCATACATTCATTTGATAGACATGAAAAGAAGAGACCTTCGTAAGAAAGTATGTTGAAAGTCTAATTAAATGTAAGGAGTAAACTTAAAATTATAATTAAATAGGTCTAAAATTGTTCGATTTCAATAAAACAAAGAATAAACACAGGAAAATATACCTATATATAAATACAATATATATAAATACTTTAGTGCAGTTACTGTTACAGTTACATTATATATCACATTTTTTTCACACAAACCTTAACACAGGAGCAAAATGGGTAAACTCATGTTCAAATTAAATAGAAATTAAAGACATTCTGTTTATGTGTGTAGATTGTTGAATGGAGAAATTGCCCAGTTTCAATATTAAAACAACTAAAGAGCATGAATCAAATGCTAAAAATGTTATTGTTCTGATAAAATACTAAAAAAAAACTAATAATAATAATAATAATAATACAGTGAAAGAATACTAACAAAGATTTGTAAGCAATTTTAAACAAAAGTCTTAACAGCACAATGCACAACCCATTTAATCTCAATAAGTAGGTATTGCATTTCCCTTATTCTCCAATATATTCAATATTCAATAATGATTTCAATATTTCATAAGGTTTATACTGTTTTAAAGCAAAAAGGTTTTTCATTAATCTTGAGGTTTCTTTGCTTTGCCAGGTTTGTGTGTTGCTGCAGATTTTCCCATCATCCAACTCGTAGGCTTTACATCAACTCCACTTCTTCTCTTAAAGAAAATTCTGAAGAGAAAAATTGAATGTTATTAAACATGTCCATCATTATGGTTAACTAACGTTCATGGCATTAAGGGTTCTAGCAATAGCATTGAAGAATCGAAAAAAAAAAACACTCACATTTTCTTCAAACATTTCATTGACCACAGCCACAGACTGTTTCCGCAAATTCCTGTTAACCACGGCCTCGGTCCCAGTGTAAGCAATGAAGTGGATTAAAGTCTGGATTCTAAAGGGAATATTTATTTATATATTTACAAATCAAATAGTAATCATTTAGACCACCTATACATTTCATACACCAAAGATGTATATTCCAGGTACCTGTGCCACAGCATAGCTAAAAACTGGACAATAAGAAGGCCAGCAAAACTCATGAGGAACATCAATCCAATAGGATCGATATAAAGCTTCGCGTTCTGGTCAACAGTTCCATTGATATAAACTTTTGGAACAGAGATGGTCACTATAGTGCCAACAGCTTGCAGAAAGAATGTAGCCACCAACCACAGGAGATTGCAGATGAAAAACACAAAAGTTGCCTAAAAAATGGAAAAAAGAATAATTAGGCAAGATCCCTATGTTACTTATATATTCCTAAACATAGTGATACAACAAAACATGTTATTAAACACACAATATAACAATCAAGAGGGCTTTAAAATATAGACAGAAAAGATGAAGATCCTTTATACACACTGTAGTTGAGCACTTTATTGTATATGCAACTATTTTTATTTATTTTATTTTTAGAATTTTTTTTTTTTTTTTAATTCAACAGTAAAATATTAAATGGGATTTATTCTAAAAAATACATTACTCATTACTGCCATGATTATGGACCATGGGCTACTTTACTTTCATAATTTGTTATTAGTTATTACTTAGTTGAATGATAAATATGTTAAAATGTAAAAAAATATATATAGAATATATTAAAAATATTATAGCTATTTATATATGAACATACAGTATATATGTATATACATAAAACCAACCTTGTTGCGTAGGTCTTTCAGATCTTGTTTGATTTGTTCCTCCTTTTTCTTATCAGTCTCTAATGGCTTCAAGTATTGCTCAATAAGGTCCTTCCAAAACTTTTCTTCAGCCTAAGGCCACAAAAGAAAAAACAGTTAATAGTGCTTTAAACCCCATACTTGATTGTGACTGTTTTTACACAATAAATGGGCAAAATAAAAAACACCAGGATTGAGTAACTTAATTTTCCTAAAAATCTACACAAACCAAGTGGTACAATTGATAAGGTGCAGGCTTAGAAACTTTAGACTGGTTTGGAGTCCTGGTTGAAATGTTAGCTGGGTTTACAGGCCCAAAAAAAGGTAATATCTTTAGTATTTTATGTGTTGCCTACTAAATTTACCAGAAAATGTTCATTGATTAATATATATTGTTTAAAAAGATGATACCCACCGTATTAAGGTGGTCCTCAATGAGTGCAAGTTCTTCACCGGAGCTCTCCGTCAACTGTCGAATAAAAACTATCAAAGAAATCTTTATTAATGATCTGTATTTGATATACCTTATGTATATATTTTATATACATTATATACAAAAATGTGTACTCACAGTTCCCAACTACTGGTGGTAATTGTCTGAAAAAGAAGATTGTTTTAATTTTAGTGTCCATCACTGTTTTCAGGTGGGTTAAACAATATAAAATGTATGCGATAAATTTGATTTAATCCGCCATTACAAATATAAGCATAAGCCTCTTACGTTTCTTTCGGTTTGGTGGACTCTTTGTTTTCAGGATTCAGTGGTTTGGATTGAGATGCATTTTCCAGCATTGGATCCAT
This sequence comes from Silurus aristotelis, assembly GCF_946808225.1. NCBI lineage: Eukaryota > Metazoa > Chordata > Actinopteri > Siluriformes > Siluridae > Silurus > Silurus aristotelis. The sequence continues at coordinate 13,051,411 of NC_139600.1, read as the reverse complement.
GACTTTTTCTTCTTTGTTCACTTGTACCTCCAGATTGTAGCCACATATTTTGAACAGCTTCTGACACTTGACATTTTTCTGGAGGCTCGCCTCAGATCCGGTACCAGGGCCGGCAGATTCGCGTGTGCCCCACGACACGTTGTTCATGTTGACCATGGAGTAAATTGACAGCAGCAGGTAGCCACTGGGGATGCAGATGAAGTAAAGGAAGCCAAAGATGATAAGATGGAACTCGTGCGGATGTAGAAGAGCCGTGACAGTGTACATGACGATAATGCCGATAAAGAACAAGCCGCTCGGGGTCACGAAAGTCTCCTGCACTACCAAGTCCCCTAAAAATCATGAACAAAGATAAAAAACTATTTTTAATCACATTTTTTATACACTTTTTAATTTCTGTACAACATTTATGTTGGGGAATATTTGATCATCAATCTTAGTTAGCACAGTTAGGGATAAAGTAGAAGACAAGATTATATATATATGTTGAAATGCACCACAAAACAAATAAAGTACCAGTTTGTTATTGTACCATTTGTTATTTTGAAAAGTATTGAATTTAAAGAAGAATTTTCTTACCTATAATAGCTAGCAAGGTTGCTGTCATCAGAAATGCGTAAACGATGCTCATTATGGCAGCAATGTTGATTTGTAAGTTGGATTTCACATGGCCGAGACAGTAGCAAAGAATCATATAGATTGTTGGAGGAACAATCGCTAACACAAGAGCAATGTTGGGGTTTAAATTGAACACAAATTTGAGGCTTCCTGTTGAAAAGAGAGGTGAGTTTTACAAAAGAAATAGACACTGTGTGTGTGAATTATTCAAAAACATATCATTGGATTGTTTTTATTATTTGCTTGACATGCATCTGGGGTTCTATAATCTTAACTACCCCAGATTTAGGCCACAATTTCACCTAAAGTTCATTGTTTACAACCAAATTGAATGACTGAATGACTGATGTCCTTATAAAACATGCGACTCAAATAACAATACATTTATATTTACACACTGGGTGAGTTTTGCAATTTTTCTGATCGTAAATGATCTAAAATGAGCGTCTAAGCTGCTCACCTGCAATCATGAGGCAGACCGTAGCTGGCCCTAAGATCGAGGAGGCCATGGTGATAGTCTGGTAGAGAATGTAAGGTCGTGATATAGACTTGTTTAACTGCGTAGTGACGCTGCCACTGGAAAGAAGGTCCAGCGTGTTGGCCATGGTGGATGGGCCCCAGCGCCTCCGCTGGTTGTAAAACTCCTTGAACTCCTGTGGAGCGTTTGTGTACGAGTCAGAGGCAGCGTTGTATTCCACTCGCCATCCCTGTTGCAGGAGCAGTGTGCACAGCCAGCGGTCTTCACCTGCATAAGCAGAGACAGAACAGACCTGTGAATGTACATTACATTTGTAGGTTTAAGAGCACTTTTATTTACTCGTTCTTTGCTTCACCTACCCTGGTCGTACTGTAGATAATGGGACGCCTCAGTTGCTTTCGTTGTATATCTCTTCATGACGTTGTCACTCATGAGTGCTTCTGCACGCATCAGGCTGAAACACCCCGGGCTGCACAGCACAGACCCGAACACATGCTCCGCTGTCTTCTGAAACCAGTGACCCACAGCATACTCAAACTTCTGATACCATACCATCGGGCCTGCAAGTGTTGACAAATACCCAAATTGAAAGGAACTGTCGCTGATTCTGAACAGCAGTCCAATTAAGAGCTACAGTACAACTATTGACCAAAGCTTTCCTATGCTTTGCTTTTAAATATATTCTTCATCACCAGTGCCAGTGGGATGAATCCTGCCACAAGCAGCTCCCACTTCAGTGTACAACTTGAGCCGATCCACTAAAAGCATAACAGCTGAAGGCTGGAAGTCTGTGTCTCCGTCGAGAGCCAGAATGTATGTGTTCTCTTTGGCTTTCTGAGGGGAGAAATGAAGTTGTAGGTTATGGGATACTAAGTTATGAAACTGTTATGCAGGTCTAATATTGTAATCACACTTACTTTTAGTTGGTCTTCAATGGATAGCAAATGCCCATCTTTGTTTTTGTACTTCAGATAATAGCACTTGTGCAACCTCCAGCCCAGCAGGTAGTACATGTACATAATCTTTGGTGGAAAGAAACAGAATCTGTGCGTCAAGCATACTTACACTATGGCTTTAGATGTGAGTTTGTGTACGTGCATAAGGACAATCCTCAGGTACAACCCTAATGTAATATTATACTAATTAGGATGTTATTAGGGTTGTAACTAAAAAGCAGTTCATTGTATCTGCTTACCATTTTCAAAGTGTCATAATTATCTAATGTCTATCAAAAGAAGTGGAAAGTAATGAATCACATTTACTCGCCTTACTGTAATTGAGTAGGAATTTTTGTGTACTATATAGTTTTTAAAATCTGTAATTTTACTTTTACGTTTTCGTTTAGTTCGAGGTATTGTGCTTAACTACATTTAAAATCATGCTGTTACTGAGTTAAAAAAAAATAAAAGACCCAGCTGAAAACAAAATGCTGTCGAATTCTTATCTCCTCATATTTAAGAGATCAGTGTGACTTCAAATGCAAGAAAGGCAGCAGTTTTATTTTTTCTGTGTAAACCGTTTGCCCGAGGCGACTGAACTCGACAACAAAACCTGCGCAAACATGCTGAGGTAAGTTAATAATACTAAAATCTTTAGTTTACATAATTGTTGTAAAGTTGCGTTGCATAACTGCTTGCCATTGCTAATGTTAGCACCAGGGTTGAAAATAAACACGGGACAAAATTTTCACTGCACAATGAAGCAAGCTCTATTACCAGTGTCAAAATATAAGTATTATATGAAATAAATGGAAAGTGTTATATTTTAGAGTAGATCTGCTGATGTTGCGTTAGATTTGAGCATTACAGTATAACCAATCACACACCTTTGTTGAGCATACAGTGTACAATCAAAGAGTTTTGATTCGTCACTGTGGACAACGCCGGAGTGCCCCCTACTGTCTGAATTCTGAATCTGCATTTGTGATTTCTCTGATTAACATAAAAGACATTCTAAAAAAAAAAAAAAAAGATTCTGCGAAAGGATTTTTTTTCCTGCGAAAGTGCGTAACTCATACTTATACATATGTTGTCATATTTAATATGTTTCTATAGTTTACATTTTTTTTCATTTATCTACTTTATTTAATTTTTTTTACATTTTTTAGATCCTTAAATTCTATTCTTTTTGTACTTGAATGCTAGACAGTCATATAAAGAATTTCACTGCATGTCGTACTCTGTATGTATCTGTATGTGATGAATAAAATTTTTATTTGTTTGTTTGGTTTGAATTTTTTTCTTTTTTGTTATTGCACTTTAATTTCTATAGGTGTTCCTTCAATTAAAAACAATTTGTATTTTTATATCCACCTGTCCTTTTTTGAACTACTCTAAAATCCCCCACCCCACCCCACCTCACTTGTAAAAAAAGGTACAATCAGTAAATTTTACTTTGAGTAAATTTAAAATGAGCTTATTTTTTACTAATACAGGAGTAGATTTTTTTACCTGTAACTGTATACTTAATAAAAATGTCATTAAAGTAACAGTACTTTTAATTAAGTAGAATATTTGATTACTCTTCACACTTTTGGATATTAATTGGAAATTATTACATTATGGAAACAAGTTGATTCTTTTTAAACAAATTTTTTAACATACGTTTTTGTCAGTTTGAATAAAATACTGTTATACAGGTATTGTGTTTAACCCGCTGTTGAAACTTGCAGCATGTTATATCAGATTTAGGCATGAAAGCTGCAGCAGCTCACCTGAGACCATCGCTTTTTGTGGCGGATCATATGTTTGTCCTTAAAGTGAACGAACAGTGTGTTGCCATATGGAAGAGTGTAGTGCAGACGGCAGCCGTACGGCGTCTGGAAGATTTTCTGTTCAGGAAGAGGTTTTCTGTCCCTGAATACACTTTTGCTGTCTTCGGTGAATATGCTGTATGTAATCAGAACATAAATACATGCAATTTTTCAGTATAAACAACACATCCAGGTCCTTTGTAGCCATTATGTTATTTATGGCATATGGATCAAAATTTTAATGCAGCTTATATACATACTCACAGGTAAACCTCTCTGATGACTTTCGCCAGGGTCTCGGCATACTCGTTGACACACCGCTTGTTGTCTTTGGTCAGAAAAGCATCATCGAAATAAATGTGAGACTCAAAAACAACATCATTAAATTGGTTTTTCTTGGGGCGGAATTTGTCCAGTCTGAAGGAAATCGGAGAAAACATTCAATGAAGTTTTCATGCGGAAGATCATTTTTCTTAATTTTTTCATTCCTTCCTTAGAATACCTGAACATTGAGATGATCATCTTCAACATTTCATCTGCAGTCTCATGCCACATGGTTGCACAGAGATAGATAGTCACCTTTTCCTTTTCCCTATTGGTAAAAATGTAAGAATGCTAAATCCAGATGTCAGTAGAAATTTTACTTCATGAAGGATACACACACACACGCACAAACACACACACACACACGCACAAACACACACACACACGCACACACACACACACACACACGCACAAACACACACACACACACACACACACACACACACACACTTAACTACCTGTTAAGCCTTGACTGAAGAGAAATCTCGAACTTGGAGTTCAGAAGCATGGACTGGTCAATGAACACTGCTTCGTAAAGGTTGCGCACAAACAGGTCTTTAGTCCTGGCAATGCGTTCTGTGTTCAAGAACCAGATATAGAGCGTGCAGAGCACAAGGCCGATCCACCAGCTTATTAAAGACGATCCAAGCAGACCAAAACCCAATGAAGTCTCCTTGTATGACATGTGGTGGCACAAGTTACGAGTTAAATCCTTCAGCATCAGCTTCAAGGCGCTCGGCCCTGAGCCTTCTATGGTCTGAAAGGTGCTACAGTATTCAAAAAAGGAGATTTTGTTCTGCAAACAAAAAAGTGCAAAACTTCAACAAAATGTTTCAAACAAACAAAACCAAGACTAAGAATTTCACTACTGTATATACTCAACACATTTAATTTTCAAGTAAAGGGTATAGATTTTATTTCATTATTATAACCTGTTGATTGACGTTCAGAAAGGGAATCCAGATGGCCAGCACGAAGGCAACCAAAGTGGCCGGAGATGCGAAGATCATTGGAAGGAAGAAGCTGCGGCGCACGGCATGCATTTTGCACGCAACCACGGCCATGTAGCGACACAGAACTGAGGCTAGAACCTGAATAGCAAAGAGGCTCAAGACAAGGGTTTCATTGAAGCTTGTGACCGACAGCACTGATGACCACTTCTGCTTTGAGAGCGGCACATACGCTCCAAGGACAGAGGATGTCACGATGATTCGCACCAAACTAGCAACAATGTTCACGAAGTTGTGTGACCTTTTGATGTCTCGGATTGTGTTCTGAAAGAAGACGATTTTGAAAAGCATGGCGTAGTTCTCCCACCAGTTCAAAGAGACCAGGAAAGTCCCTCCTATGGCCAAACCCACAAATAGTGCCATGCTCTGTTTATCAGGTTGCTGTTGCAGGTAGTTAACAGCGAAGAGGCAAAAACCTGTAATTAGGAAGATGACAGCAGCTAAAGACGTCGCAATAAATCTCCTCCTTCCGTGCGCGACTGCGTTCGCCACCACCTGAAATATAGCTGATAATGTGGCAATGCCGTTCAGAAGCATCACGTTGGTCAGGATGTCAAATTGGGGCATTGTGACCAGGGTAAGGACTGAAGATCCAAGAGCCACCAAAGTTTCCACAGAAATAATCTGCACACAGATAAATTGAATCCAATTGAATAAAATGGTAACAAATAATACATAGCAATACATTACAGACTTAGGAATTACGTTTTAAAACAGTCTTTGAGATACTAACTTTACTTAAATTTTGGCTACAAAACAACACTAAATTCAAAGGATACATTTTCTTCTAATTAGTATGTTTAATTTATTAAATTCCACAAAAATGCAATTTCTGTAATTGATCAAAGCCATGTGATTATGCCTGATGATTTGCACCAGGATCTCCTTGACAATAGAAACACTTGACAACAATAGGGAACAATTTTTCATTACATAAGACGAGTCGGAAACATTTAGGTATGTATTTTGAATGAACAGTTCATCTAGAAGCTTGAAAGTTGAAAAGAAAAAAAAAAAAGAAAAAAGTCTTTCAGCACCACAATAACATTCACACACTTTTCAAGAAGAAGTCAAGAAGGTTTTATTGTCATTTCAACCATATACAGCAGACGCAGTACACAGTGAAATGAAATAAAGTTTTTTTTCAGAAACCTGGTGCTACATTTATCTACATAAAGCTACCTTTTCCTTTTTATAGAAATGATCAAGATCCGAGTCCTTTCACAGAAAAAATGGATAAACCATTAGCTCAAAATAAACTGTGTAACAATAATGTCACGGTTATTCAGATTTTTAATGGAATTCAACCCTTATTCATTATTTTTACTTATTTTAGATGTGTAAAACATGAACATGAATAAGTTGACGTTGTTGCTTCCATTAAGAAAACTAAAACTAAAAATGAAACTAAAAAACTAAAATAACTTTATCCTACGTCTGGCTGGATTATTTTATCATTAAAAAACCTTAACTGGCAAAAAAATAGGTTGCTAAAAAAAAAAATCCTTTTTGATTTCAACATTTCTGATTCGAGTGGTTCCCAGCAATACCACTGGAGATGTTGTCCTCATAAGGTTTACATTAAAATACCCAAATCTACTATTTTTAGTGTAAAATTTTTAGATTTGTCTTACAAGTGTAATATTTAAATGATGGCACGTACCCATAGAAAAGTCTGTGTCGAAGGGGTTTTGGAATCCTTAAAAGTAATTTTCCAAAGGCTTTTGATCAGCAGTAAAACACTTGGAGCGATTAGAAGGCATCCAAGGAAGAGGAGAGCGTACGGTTTGGTTTCTATAGTAGTTGATGCTTGGCTGCAGAGGTTGATCAGTAGCAACAGGGATGTCTATAAGGTAAGCAAAAACACAAATAACTTAATAGACATTATTTTGTTCAAATGATTTGTATGGCCGCCAACATGAAAAATGATATTCTTGTTTGTAAGCGTACTTTGCTTAAGAAGGCGAGCCCAAACACCAAAATTCCCACAATAGTACATGTGATGAATTGGATGCAGCTGAGTGATTTGCGAGGTTTTTGCTCATCTGCTATAATAGGTGTTTCCCGAGCAGCGTCCCAGGCTTGCCTGTCACTACACCAAATGGAAATAGCAATTATATAATAACAATTATTGTGTTTGAAGAATTAAAAAAATAATGAAAAAATAATCAAATATATGAACAGAATTTGAGATATTCTTCTTATTTTTATTAACAAACCCAACAGTGATAATGATGATAATGATAATGGTGAAAGCATAAGTTAACCAATCTCTTACCACCGCTTTATACTCTGATCTTCATGCATCTTTATACTCTGCTCTTCATGCATCTTTGTTCAGTGGCAAAGTGAACCACTTGTGCATGTCAGGTGCATTACATATAAGAGTGGGAGGTTACGAACAAGCCCACTTCCTACTGAAAACTATCTCTGAGAATGGCGAGGTATGTGCGGGTATGAGGAAGAATTATTTTTTAAGATTCGTTTCGTGAGAATTAATGCATAGTTTTGCAACCTCCACACCTAAAAGTTTGAATTTAGAAATGTATTGTAATGTGAGGTTTACTTATTTTGGGCATGGCTTCCGCTGATCAAATTTTGTACACACACACACACACACAGACACACACAGACACATACACACACACCAACTAGGCATAACAATATGACGTTATACCATTATGACTGGTGAAGTGAATAACACTGATTATCTCTTCATAATGACACCTGTTAGTGTGTGGATAAATTTACTAGGCAGCAAGTAAACATTTTGTCCTCAAAGTTGATGTTAGAAGCAGGAAAAATGTGCAAGCTTAAGGATTTTGACAAATTGTGACGTCTAGATGACTGGGTCGGAACATCTCCAAAACTGCAGCTCTTGTGGGATGTTCCTGGTCTGCAGTGGTCAGTATCTATCAAAAGTGCTCCAAGGAAGGAACAGTGGTGAACCGGCGACAGGGTCGTGGGCGGCCGAGGGTCATCAATGCACATGGGGAGCGAAGGCTGGTCCGTGTGGTCCCATCCAACATAAGAGCTTCTGTAGCTTAAACTGCTAAAGAGGTTCATGCTGTTCATGCTCAATGGGTCAGAACTGTTTTAGCAGCAAAAGAGGACCAACACAATATCAGGTCTTGATGTTATGCCTGATCGGTGTTTTATGGATTAGTGCCAAAAGGAAATTCATTACCCGATTGGAGGTTGCTAAGTGGCGGGGTGGAGATTTGAGACACATGTCAAGTTTTCAAGTCAAGTTTATTTGTATAGCGCTTTTCACAACAGACATTGTCTCAAAGCAGCTTTACAGAAAACAACAGTGAAGGTGAATGGTGTGCGTTTGTCCCTGATGAGCAGCCGTGGCGACAGTGGCAAGGAAAAACTCCCTTAGATGATATGAGGAAGAAACCTTGAGAGGAACCAGACTCAAAGGGGAACCCATCCTCATATGGGTGACATCAAAAGTTTGGTCATAAATCTTTCAACAATACAGAACAATTTGTGATCATCATAGATCCAGCATCAGCTTCTCCATGCCAGGGCCTTTAAACACTCGGCATCTACTTCTCCATGATCATCCATAGGTCCATAATCTTCACGAGGTGGGACGTGACTGGAGCTGGCCAAACCTCAGGATGCCTCGGGATGGGGAGAGAAAGAGAAGCAGTGGAGAGGAATTAGCGTAGCTGCTGTTCATGATATTAACAGCACAAGTTGATAATGTGCATGTGATCAGATGTTCTGGAGCACAAGGTTGTGATGTGATGTGTGTGATGTGTGTTATGTGTAGGCTTTGCTAAAAAGATATGTTTTTAATCTACACTTAAACTGGGAGAGTGTATCTGAACCCCGAACACTGTCAGGAAGACTATTCCAGAGTTTAGGAGCTAAATGTGAAAATGCTCTACCGCCTTTAGTGGACTTTGCTATTCTAGGAACTACTAGAAGCCCAGAGTTTTGAGATCTCAGGGAGCGTGACGGATTGTAGCGTGTTAAGAGACTGGATAGATACATGGGAGCCAAACCATTTAGTGCTTTATAAGTGAGTAGCAGTAGTTTGTAGTCTATTCGAAACTTAATAGGAAGCCAGTGTAGGGACGATAAGATTGGGGTTATATGATCGTATTTTCTTGACCTAGTAAGAACTCTTGCTGCTGCATTCTGAACTAACTGAAGCTTGTTTATTAATGATGCAGGACATCCACCTAGTAATGCATTACAGTAGTCTATTCTAGAGGTCATAAACGCATGGACGAGCTTCTCTGCATCAGATATAGATAACATATTTCTTAGCTTAGAAATATTTCTAAGGTGAAAGAAGGCTGTTTTTGTAACTTGATTGATGTGATTTTTAAAAGATAAGTTGCTGTCTAAAATAACTCCCAGGTCTTTTACCGTTGAACTAGTAGTTACAGAACAACCGTCTAAATGCAGGCTGAGATGCTGGAGCTTCTGTGTACTCTTTTTTGGGCCGATGAGCAAAATCTGTTAGTTATCAGAAAGTTATGGGTCATCCAATCTCTTATTTCTTCAACACACTCAGTTATGCGAGCTAATTGAGCTGTATCGCCTGGTTTGGATGAAATATATAGCTGGGTATCATCAGCATAACAATGGAAGCTAATTCCATGCCTTCTAATAATATTTCCTAATGGAAGCATGTATATTGTAAAAAGCAGGGGTCCCAGAACTGACCCTTGTGGCACGCCATAATTTACTAGCATTATCCTGGATAGCTCTCCATTTAAATCTACGAAATGGTAACGATTGGACAGGTAGGATCTCCCCTCCAGGCTGTTTTCTTGGCTGATTCCCAATGCTTCCAGAATAGGCTCCGGATCCACCTTTATCTTGACCCTGATGAATGATTCAATGTAAAATATCTAGTCTTTTATCTAAGTATATACTTCTACCCCTCAGGATGTTTGTTTTTAAAGAATGTAACAGCTCTGTCAAGTTCCCAGGAAAAATAGTGGAGCATTAATTAGACCCCATGCTTCAAATTTATCAAAAGGCTCTTTTACATTAGTTTTCCATTTGACCTTAACATATCGTTATGATTAAAACAAGTGTCTGACATATTCAGCACATATCGCTTTAGTATTACAAGACGACTTAACAGATTATAATTATTACCACAGTTATACACTCTTAATTAATGTATTTTTTTTGTTTTTTTGGTGAATTTTTGCTTTCTAACAAAACTTTTCCACAAGACACTATACAATGTAATATTCAGAGATTTATCAGTATGATATACTGGCTGGATGTTCTACTAAAACAAATGTCTGAAGCTCATTTTATATTCAATGTCTACGTTGTATCCTATAATCCTGTCGTTCTTTTAAAGTTTGTTTCATAAACAATAATCTTACAGTGGCATTAAAAAAAAAAAAAAAACCTGTAAAATGTTCCAGTGAAGTGGAGATGGGGCGGGTGGTTAGGTCATCCATTACCAGAGAAATTCTCCAGCAGGTTTTTTGGAAACAGCCGAAACCTGTTGGAGCAGGTACGGAGCATGAAAACGAATCTATGCCCGGCTAAAAAGTTGTGGCTGTTTGTTCTCCTGCACAAAGCAGAGTTGCAAGCAAAGAGGTAAGCCATTTCTTTGTACTGATCCTTGATTTTAGTTAATTATATGTCATAAAATTGGTAGAAGTAGTGACCAGAAGTGATTTTCGGTAAAAAAAAAAAAAAGAGAGCAGAGTTGCGTGTCTTATCAGTATCATCAAATTACAACATTATAGCCAGAGTAAACACTGTTGGTATAAACAATCTTAAAACATTGTGTGTAACCTGAAACTTGATAGAAGGAAGACTTGAGGAAAAAAATAAGCATGTGTATTGCTGACTTGTCAAACTACACAGGATAAAGAAAGAAGGAGGGCAGGATTGCAGGAGTCTCTTGAGAAGGACCAAAACTCAAAGATGCACCAGGGTCGCCTGCGTTTACGGCCATGGCTGGAAGAACAGATTCGGTCAGGGAGATATCCAGGAGTCGTATGGCTGGATGAAGTAAGGCTTAATTGCATGTTTTCACTGTTAAACGTTTTTCTACATGTGTTAAACGCTTCTAAACAATCTATATGTCATTTATAAGGGTTGAAAACCAAAGTGTAATGAAGCCTACTAATAAGAATGGTTTCCGCACATTCATGTATGCCATGCTTTACTGAGAAACTGGATTAGTGAATGGATTTTGCTTCCTCCTTCCTCTTTATCTTCTTCCTCCCCCTCTTCTATGTAGCATTCCTATGCATAGCTGTGCATAGCTTACGTTGCAGTGTGTAAAAAATATCTGATAAATTTACATGAAGGACATTTTTCTCTTAAATTTAATGAAATTTAAAGATATTAGGTTGGTATTATTTGGATTAGAGAAGACAGTGATGGAGGAAAAAAAGCATCTCCATAAAGCATCTCCATAAGCATCTCCATTTGATCATAAATGTTGAAATCACAAATGTTGCTCAGTTACCAAAGACTGTAGAAAGAACATTTACTTATAATCTTATACTCCAGCACTCATGTTAGTTCTCACTCTCCAGTGTTCTGTATTGTTGAAAGATTTATGATCAAACTCTTGATGTCACCCAAATGAGGATGGGTTCCCCTTTTGAGTCTGGTTCCTCTCAAGGTTTCTTCCTCAGAACATCTAAGGGAGTTTTTTCTTGCCACAGTCTCCACGGCTGCTCATCAGGGATAAACACACACCATTCACCTTGACTATAGATTTCTGTAAAGCTGCTTTGAGACAATGTCTGTTGCGAAAAGCGCTATACAAATAAACTTGACTTGACTTGACTTGACTTTCTGGATATCATGTTTAGAAGAACTTCATATATATTTTCTGGCCTTATTATATCTCAAAAACCTGCTACTGAAAGATCATTTTTAACAAAGCTTCTATTTTTTTTTTCCATTGTTGCCACCTCTTCAAAATGTAGACTGCTCAGGTCTTCCAGATTCCTTGGAAACATGCCGCTCGACATGGCTGGAATATAGACAAGGACGCCACTTTGTTCCGAAACTGGGCCATTCATACAGGTGAGAGACAAGTCCAGGCATCAGTGGACACTGTCTCCAATTACATCTCAGCATGGCTTCCTGAACACATGCAGATACTGTTGCAAACTGTGAGTCCATAGGACTGAGCTACAGACTGAGCTACCTGTCACTTGCTTGAGACTAAATGATATTTGATACACCTCTGAGCTTGATGCCCAGTCATATTCCAGGTTTGTCTAAAACACCTGATGATCGGCAGTATAAAAAGTAAAATGATCGTTAGAATATAGTACAAAATAAATATGTGAACAAGTATATATATATATATATATATATATATATATATATATATATATATATATATATATATATATATATATATATATATATATATATATTATTGGATTATCCAGATGATATATTCTTAGCTATATATACAAATAAAAGAAAGAAAGCTTCAGGAATGTTCAGAAGGAATGCCATGCTTTAGGTTTCAGATTATGATCCTCAAGATGCAAACAAAAGCCGCCAGATACGAAGCTTAAAGCAGATGCTGCATAAATTTACAATATTCATGAACAATGTTTCCTCATTCTTCTCATCCCGTATATGAAATTTCCATTCTCAGGAGTTTTCTTGTGGTAAAAGTGTCATTATAATATTTGTTTTGCATGTGTTTTTACTCATTGTATCTAAAGGGAGATACAAACCTGGTGTTGACAAACCAGATCCCAAGACTTGGAAAGCCAACTTCCGCTGTGCTCTCAACTCCTTGCCAGACGTCCAAGAGCTTAGAGACAAAAGCATTAAGAAAGGCCACAATGCTTTTAGGGTGTATATTCTACTCCCCAACAGCAAATTGCCAAAGAAGGGAAAAGGCAAGTTTCCACAGCTAATATATGACTTCTGTGTTGGATTTTGATTTGGTTTTATCCAAAGTGACTTTTTACAGGTTTGGACAAAGAGTTATTTGAGAGGCATGTGCTGAAGAACAACATTAAGTTTCCTGTCAATTTTATTATAAACAAAGACAAAATGGTGGAAGGAAAAACTAAACGCATACACTTACATATACAAACTCACAAATCACCACAGTTAAATGCAAAGGACGATGATAAAGTACTACTTATAAGTGCTACAAACTGAGAGTTATCATATAATATGTAATAGTAATTTCATGTAAAATGTAATGAAATTGTGCGTTCTTCAAACTTGTTTATCCACTCGGTATCTGGGAAGTTCTAAACAATAATTAGCCAATAATGCATTATTTTGATTTTGCTGCTTCCAAATTGTGGCAGAAAAACAGTCACAGAAACAGATTTTGCTCCCTTTAAGTCTCTACTATACAAATCTTTAATTAAGCACAAAAATCTTGAACAGGTTTACGATGGTGACGCAGGCATTGAACTTCAGACTTAACCTTCAATATTTGATTTCCACTTTCTCCAGTTTCCAGCTTAGACATGGAGAATGCCAGAGTTGGTTTGCCTGCATTACGACCACACACCACTGCACATCTGGAAAGGTTTACAGGTGAACGAATAACATCTAATAACACCAAAATATCAGGAAACCCTTATTTATAAAGCCATGAAAGTCAAATTTTAAAACAATTTGTAAGAGAATCCTATACAAGATTAAACTATTCTACTTTTCTCCTTCATTAGAAGCTTTTTGGAAGTATAAGGACGACGCCCGAGGGGTTGCTCCTGAGATGTTTGCTAAAAACTGCCACTCATCTTTACCAACAGTGAAAGAAGAACGCTCAGCTACCTACTGCTGTTCCCCAACCAACGGCGGCATGACAGCACATGGTGAGAGTAATTACATATTGCTCAGGTTTATAGTGATGATTTCGTTGTAAAGTTTACAAAATGTACATTTTCACTTTTCCACAGAAGTTCAAGCAAATGCAATGGAAGACAATGAGCAGACTGAAGCAGTTTTAAAGGCAAGACATTTGAAAAAGACTATCATTGTAAAAATGAAGCAGTCGTGATTTTAGTGTCTGTTACTGTTAAGTTATTCGGATTGATATATAGGTACTGTCTGTGTTTTCTGTCTTATCGATTGGTTTGACTTCAGAATTAGTTGTCTCTCCTCAACAAAATTAGCTAGCTATACGTATAAACCTTTACTTACAATTTATTTTACATTGTTTACCCAATGCTAAAATAAGAAGCTATACTACTAAATTGTTATGGACTATGTAGATCACAACTGCAGGGGCTTAGCATAAATATTTCTGATTGCCACTGCTAATTTCATTAGATTTTCAGTGGTTGGCAGTAGGTAGGTGAGAGAAGCAAAACGAAGCACACTGTCCAATAAATGTTACGATATTTCCTGTTGATACACTCAAATACAATTTAGACTGTCATGGGTTCCTCAGAAGCCAGGTTTCGATCAAATATAATTCATGTGTAATGTTCTGATATGATATATGAATGATAGTTCATCATTTAGATGAAATTGTAGGCTTTGCTCTAGTTTTTAAGCAATTCCCAGTGCTATGAACCAGTCATTACATTAAATAGGAGGTTAATGGAAAAATAGCTAATAATCGATCACTAACTCAGCAGTGAATTTACCAAATCGACACAAAGGTATTATTTCTCTGATGGGCTAATAAGAGCTAAGCTCAGAGGACAAAACTATTAAACAATTATTACACACACAGTCAGCTGTGGTCCTGATTTCAATTATTTAGCTTACAAATTATTTAGCTTACAATGTCATATTGGATTCATGCTACGCTGCATCGAAATAGCAAACGAAGAAATAAATTATAAAAACTTTTTGTTTAAAAAGAAAGAGAGAAAATTAAGCTTACACCCCTGTCACTTGTACTTGCATGTGATGTCTACTCTGGAAAATAGCTGCTTAGTCTGTCTGCTCTGAGTTTCTTATGAAAAGGCATTCTGGGGAAATTGGATAGAAGATACAATGCTTTTTTTTTTTTTTTTTTTATTTTAAAGCCTAAATAGAAATCAGATAGGGTTTTCCTTCATCCTGCTTACTCATGTGTGAGGGTGTGTGATTGGCAAATATGTCTTTAATTTTGAAACAGCAAACTCATGTATTTTTAATCGTTCAAATACTGAAAGTCTTAGTCTAGGTAGCTCATTGCTACCAGTTAAACATGCAGCCTTTTCCACGTATTTATTTAAAAAAAAGCCTAAGGCAATGTGACTGGAGTTGAGTTGGAATATTCTGTCATTCATCCAAGGGTCTTAATCATCTTAACCTTTGTACAACTTGATTCGAGTTGCTGGAACAAGTTAGCATTTGAAGGACAATTTTCCCTTGAACAGGAAGCAAGCCAATCAAAAAAGTATTCTACTGCATGGGAAAAAAACCAAAGAGAATGTAACTTATTACTACCAGGGCATAACTGGAGTATTTTGAGTCAGTCTTCCTACCATTTCTTACAAAGTCACACTGGGAGACCAGATTCAGTGCTTCAACTTTTAAGCATATGAACATTTTTGAAGGCCGTGAAGAACAAAATTAACGATGCTCTCATTGCATTATAGATAGTAGACCACCTACAGAACACAGACCATTGGAGCCCTTTGCATGAGCATGAAAGAGGCTGGAGACCAGCAAATTCCTGGATGGAAGGTCTTCGTAAGTTAGCAAAACAATACAACCACTTCTTCCACTGTATTAGTATTGTTTAGTATTGTGGTTATAAAATATCTGCTGATATTCAAGTGAACTTGTTATAAAAACCTCAGACATTTTGTGACTCATTGATTTCAACATATGTATTTATTGTTCTAGATGAAACAATGGACTGTTCTAGCTACCCCTTCCAGGCAGATTGGCACAATCACAACATGACAAGTCAATTTGTCTGAATAAACCAACAAGGCAGCTGATCAGAGCACTTCATCCACGGTGGATCACATGCACACAAAGTGCAATCGAATACAGCACACAACTAACGGACCTGTTCAAGAACCCTATAAGCATGACTGCCTGTAAATGACTATAAAGCTCATCACTATTAAGCTATAACCATTTTTTGTGTGAAACACAGAAGAGCTGTATGTATCAAACTATCATTTAAGCTTGAGAATGTAATGTTTTTTCTTTTATTTCCTTGAATTGTAAAAATTACGCAAAAAAAAAATACAAGTGACTTTAGTCTGCGTTATATTACATATAGAGGACGTCTATTAAGACGCTTTCTATTTAAATGAAGATGAAGTGGTGCTTTAACATTGTCCCCGCCCCCTGTAATCACTACGGTCACTTGTGCAGAGTATCTTCACATCCAGAACTGTGTCACTCCTACATTGCTCTTATTATGAATAAACTTTTTATAAATAAATTTTATACTTTGTAGATTTCTGACAGTGTGCTTAATGAATACTGAGAAATAAAAAAATTAATATACAGAAGCAACAATTTGTGTGTATTAAGACAACTTTAATGAAATTCACATTCATGTGAATGGGCTTAAACAGAGCTGTTTGAAATACACAATTGCAAGGCAATTAGTTTGTGTCAAAGCAAGGTTTGGGGAAAGCAGTTTTCCGGCAAAGGGTGAAGTCTGGTTCCCCCAAATACAAGTGGAAAAAAAAAATAATAATTTGACAGACCCAGTCGTCAAGGCTAGAAAAGAAAGTCAGTCGAGAACGAGCGATGTGCGATGTTTAACGATCAAAAGCCTGGCTGAAGTTCCTCTTTTGACCACCACCTCTTCCTCTACCTCGTCCTCCACCTCGTCCTCCTCCTCCACCTCGTCCTCCTCCTCCACCTCCACTTCGATAGTTGCCCCCACGAAAGCCGCTGCGAAATCCGCCACGGAATCCGCCGCGACCTCCGGACCCTCGTTCTCCACGGCTCCGCGTGTTTTCCTCCAGTTCGGGAAGTTCGGTGGCGATGGTCAGCTCCCATCTGCGGCCATCTTGCCATTTGTCCTGTAAAAGGGGTAGAAAGGATGACTGTTTAGTTAGGAAGTTGAGAGTTTGGTTCAGGCTGGCTAGATTTGACAGGGCATAAGTTGTGAAATTTGAGAATCTGGAGTCCAACAGGTTAAAAAACCTCAAGCGTGCGCTTACATAAGCTGGAGAAATTTATTTCACATGACAAGGATTAGAGATCTATAGAGGAGGTATGCTTCTGCACCACGCCTCACTTGTATCAAATTATGCACTGATTGCAATCTCACTGTCTCTCACACAGACACACACACACACACACACACACACACACACACCAAATATTGCCATACCTGGATCTCCTTCACCTTATCGGCTGGAACATCAAAGCAAACCCCCTAACAAAGGAACAGAGACAAATGAAAAACTCGTACTTTGACATACTATACCTAATATACAGCACGACACGCTGCACTTCTTTATACGAAATCGAACGTTTGCTGCCGAATTGTTCTCAAAAAACAAACCTTTTTGCTCTTAAGGAAGGCCATGCGCTTGATCTGGTCATCGATCTCCTCCCCGAGCTGCTCTTTCAGCCCTCGCCAGGCAAAGCCGATGTTATGCATCTCCTGAGAGCAGTTGAGCACCAACGTTGTGTAACCCTTAGAGAGGAAATAAAAAAATAAAGGAATAAAAAAAGGAGAGAAAAACAAATGTAAAACGTTTCAGTCTGTGCCTTGAATCATTTAGTAAATTTTCCAGACACAATAGCACAAAGAAGCTCTGGCTCTCATTTAACTGCTATAACAACTACAACAACGCTCAATTAAGTTTTATTTGTCTATCGTTTTTAACAATGGACACCGTCCCAAAGCAGCTTTACAGAAATAAATTACAAAATATAGATTTTTCATAAATCAGTCCCTATGATTTTATCCCTTTTATATAAACAAGCCAGTGGCAAAGGGGAAAAACTCCCAGAGATGGTATGAGGACCTTGAGAGGAAACCAGACCAGAAATCCAAGAGAACCTCATCCTCATCTGGGTGACACCGAATGTCCATTCATTAGTTTAATCATTGTTAAGGTTATTAACTTCACCGTGAATATGCAAATCTGTTCATGACCATTGTAGCCCAACGCCAAAGTAGCAAACTTTATTATTTTCAGGCCAAATCCAGCTTCATGGTTCTTGAAAATAACCTTGCGGATCTTTACGCCGTTCATGGAGAACCATCCTCAGCTGAATGTTCTCCAATTGAAAATAACTTTATCCAGAGGTGGACATTCAATAATTCTAAATTTAACTGTACGCAATTATTAAGATGATGTTCAAACCCTGCTTGTGTCAGGCTCTTCAATCCCAACAGAGTTTTAACACCAAAATATATTTGGCTGAAGTCACAAATGATGAGTAGATTAGAGGTTAGTGATGTCTGCTAAACATTACCATAAATCTACATGGTCCAACAATGTTTAAAAGCCTTGAAAAAAAAATACAAAATCTGAAAACCAACTCATTTCAATCGACTTACAACATCCGAGTTCATAAGCGACCTCTGCTCCAGACTCGTGGCTCCTGATATGTGTGCAAGAGCAGCTGCTAAAGCATCCACCGCACCGCGCTCTTCTACCAGCCTCTCGGCCGCCGTGCGAAAATGTTCGATTGCTGCTGGAGGAACGGAATCCAGAAACCTGGAATAAAGGATGATGTTGAAAAGATAAAAAAAAAAAAGTGAAATTAAGGTACGAATTAAGCACATTTATCGAGAAGTAAACAGACTGAATGTATAACTCCAGTTGTGGGATTCTAAATAAATGTACTTTACTTTATTTATGACATGCCAATATTGTGAATTTTGCATAGTACATACAGAACACGGTAGAGCTTTGACCCTGATCAGGTTTTCATAAATCAGGTGCATCACCTCACCCAGGGTTTTATTCCTCTACCACACCACCATGTCCAAGGAGTATAAATTTGTACAACACTGCAAATATCGTTTTTATACCAGATTTTAGATACAGTCCATGATACAAGCGTCTTCATGTTTTCATGGCGGAACAGCTGTAAACAACCTTTCCTGTACTTTCACTTGAACTTTAGACCAAAAGGAATGCAGCTGGTTAATGGGAAACCGGAAAACGCAGCATCCTTGGACTTTCCCACGGTGGAAAATTTACTGACTGTTTTAAAGCACTGAAGCTGAAGATTGATGAACGTCTCCATATCAATATTAAATGATATGGTTTTCTCCATAGAAATCATGTATAAGCAAACAATCGCGTTCATGGACTACTTCAGGGGTCTTTTCTGGAGATGCACATGATTGAATAAGGTGCAATAATTCAAGTAGTAAAAATCACCTGACTGCATCTTTGCTGGAGGATTTGACGATGTCATTAGCAGTTGGGACGCCGACACGCTTGAAAGTAATGCCCTGGTGGATAAAAAAAAAAAAAAGAAATCAGCTAATTTAATTATATATGTCTGGTATTTAGAAGGTTGCGCAGGCAGAATTAAGTAACTCACAGCCTTCTGCTCGACGTATCGCAGTTGGTCTTCCTCTTTTCGCTGATAAAAACAGATGCAGATGCCAGTTCTTCCAGCTCTGCCAGTTCGCCCAGAACGATGAATATATGACTCAACGTCCTTGAGACAAAAGGAAAATAAAGTCTTTTAAGCCAAAGCATATTAACCATTTACTATGACTGATTACAACAAAAAACTAAAATCAGACATCAAAATACGAGTTTTTTTTTTTTTTTACCTTCGGAGGAGAACACTGAACAACCAAATCCACTTCGGGGATATCGAGGCCTCGGGCAGCCACGTTGGTGGCCACCAGGACCTCGAAGGTGCCGTTCCGGAAACCCTTCAGTGTGAGCTCTCGTTGTTTCTGAGGAATGTCTCCGTGTAAAGACTGCGCACTCTGGGAAACAGGAAAGCAATAAGTACTTTAAACCCTACTACATAATAGACAATTTAAATGCAGCAAGATCATCAAGAACATTTTGCACTGAACAGGTGCTGCGAGTCTCCACACTAATCGCGATCCATCGATTCGATATTGTTATACTTGGTATATTCATGGTCAAATTCTGCACATTTCAGCAAACCTGTTTGATTGAGGTATTCATGGACAGCTCATGTGCTTCCTTCTTGGTCTCGCAGAAGACGATGGTGCGTCCGTGGCTGCCGCTGTACACCTGCACTACATCTCCGATCACGGCTGCCCTCTGAGACCAATGGCATGCTATGGCCAGATGCTGGAAAACAATCGATACGTAAAAACGGTGCCAAATGCAATCTATCAACTTTGGCCTTCCTTGAATCAAAGTAGACAGAACCTGAGCTCTTGACCACTGGACTGAAAAGTCAAATATCACACGCCTTAGAGAGCCATGGCTAAGTTCAACTCCCAACCCGAATTTTACAGCTTTTGAAGTTAAACAAACCTTTTTTTCCCATTAAATAAAGAATTGAATACAATGAAAATCTTTAATACTCCATATAAAATAATATTCTACAGCTATATTTATTTAAAAACAGTGTGTATTAAAGCAGGCATAGTCCCATTACAAAGTTTTAGAACAATTGTTTAAAATAAATGTATAGATAAAATTTGGGTTTGACGTCAAAAGACGATCAGAATTTTAGCTTTTATTTCCTGATATTTACATCAAATACAAAAGTATGGGAACAGATTCAACATAGAACTGTAAACAGTGCTTAATATACAATTGCACATCCATCGCTTGCAATATCATCAAGCTCGAAAACCACCAAAATCGCCCAAGTGTTGATCTTTGTAATGCTTTTTCGAGCTCATACTAAAAGATTTCAGTTGTTTGTATTAAAAGTTTTTTTCAGAACATTTATTGGGCTCATTTCCTTCATTAAGCCCACCTTTGTGTTGCCAGTGTCATTTTTAACACTGTGTGCTGCACGATTGATATAAGAATCTAAGCATAAGAATCTAAGTATCCCAAATGCATACTGCGTTTCTGTAGATTTTGAAATTCATTGTTACTACCATCATGAATTTCATAATCAATAAAGCTAAATTTGTACATTCTTAGAAGAAACCATGGAAACAAAAAAATCTGCAGTGCCTTTTGGATCATCAGCAGATCCTTTCTTTCTCCACATTTTGGCTTTGCAAAAGAAGTTTTGTGCTTCTTAGAATCTTTGATTCTTATAAAGGATGGGTGATTTGCATCTTGTCTTCTAGAACTCTGCTCCTAAACTTTGCTTTAAGCAGATGACTGATTGTTGTTTTGGGGGTTTGTAGATGCTGCGGTTTGTTTGCTTGACTGACCTGTTTGATGGTTAAAGCACCAGTAATTTCAAGGAATTTTCAAATTGTTGTATTGGCTATACCCAATGCTTGTGCAACTTTCCCACTTTTCTGAGCTTCTCAAAAAGGTTTCTGTCTCTCAATGACATTTATTCATGTCGTTTATGCTTTTGAATCTTAACAAGCAAAACCCAGGACTGGACCCAAGAGCAGACGTTTAGAGAATATATACTGAACACTAAGTGAGCACATGAGTAACAAAAGACATCTGATGGTTGCACTGTTTAACAATAAAAAAATGGGTGGGTTCAAACACCAAATGGCTTTTCTAAAATCTTGATCTCGTTCACCTCAGTTCCAATCGTCTTTAGTGCGTAGCAAAAACCTGCCTAGTCGATCTAATACTTTGGGAGGCACTTGTATCCAGGGAAACTAAGCAAAGATAAGCTCCATTTATAAAAGAGTTTCACGTGAAACCTCTACATTTGATGACTCAAAACTAGGTAATTAGGGCTTCAAAGCGGTCCCCATGAAAACCAACACCACCGACAGAAACAGAGTTATATGCAGGTTAGATTTGATCTAACAATTCCAAGGAGGGGAAGAAAATAAATAAATCTGCCCAGACACATCCTCATTCTTCAGTGACAGCTAGTTAGACCAGATATAGATTCAGGAAATCAGGACATTTTCTTCTTACTCATTTGCATGCTTGTTTGAAAAGGTCCAGTAAACTTTTACTGTTGACAAGAGATACTTAAGAGTGTTACATAAAGTATCCGCCCTCTTGACCTTTGTTGCACAACAATAACCACAAGATTTACAAAACATTAGACACGGACTAAAAAAAGCGCAGAGATTTGTTGGTCTGCGTCAACACATGGTAGAAAGAATTTCTGGCTGCAGTTACAGCTGAAAGTTTTGTTCTTCCACCACCAGGCATTACTGTTACCCTGGTGATGGGATTTTCAGAGCAATGAGCAGAGCTGTTCTGTACATTGTGCCAAAGAGTACATTTCTGATCAGAGATGCTTTTCCCTGTGTCTCAAATCTCCATCCCACCACCTAGCAAACTCCAATCGGGTAATGGATTTCCTTTTGGCACTCGTCCATGAAACAACGAATCAGGCATAGCATTATGACCACCTACCTAATATTGTGTTGGACCCCCTTTTTCTGCCAAAACACTTCTGATCTGTTGATCATTAACAGCATGATCTTCTTGAGCAGTTTGAGCCACACGGACCAACCTTCGCTCCCTACGTGCATCAATGAGCCTCGGCTGCTCATGACTCTGTCACCGGTTCACTACTGTTCCTTCCTTGGATCACTTTTGATAGATACTGACCACTGCAGACCAGAAACATCCCACAAGAGCTGCAGTTTTGGAGATGTTCTGACCCAGTCATCTAGACCAGTGGTCCTTAGCTTTTTTAGCGTCACAGACTGGTTTAATGTCTGACTATTTTCACGGCCCGGCCTTTAAGGTGGATCAATACAACAAATCAATAAAACAAAATAAAATGATCCGACCATAAACTGATATTTTCTAAATATAATAATAAATGTGAATCCACTGTGTTTTTTGTTCGTTTTGCTCGCTTGGGGGTTTAAATTTAGTGGTAATGTACTGTGTGTTAGCGGCATAAGCCCCTTTAAGAAGGTAGCGGATGGAGGTAAGACGTGACCGAGGCATCATGACATGCAATAAGAGTGAGTCATAGACAGATGTGGAGGAAAAAATCCGGGAATTTTCCAAAACAAAACATTCAAAATCAAATAATAAATAAAACAGAAATAATGCAAGGTATCTATTCTATGGCCCGGTACCAATTGACCCACGAACTGGTTCATGGCCCGGGGGTTGGGGACCACTGGTCTAGACATCTCACAATTTGTCAAACTCACTCAAATCCTTATGCTCGCCCGTTTTTCCTGCTTCCAACACGTCAACTTTGAGGACAAAATGTTCACTTGCTGCCTAATAAATATATCCTTCCACTAACCGGTGCCATGATGAAGAGATAATCACTTCAACAATCATAAAGTTATGTCTGGTTGGTGTCTGGATGATGTTCCCACTGAAGTGTGAATGCCTCCAGGACATAGAAGGTAAAAAGGATTTAAAAAATAAAGAAAATAATAATAAAGGTCTGCCATTTCAGTGCTATGATAGCTTTTCAAGGTTCGTGTTCAAGATGTTTAAAACCGTTTCCTGAAACCAGATATCTGCTTGGTCTTCATGATGCTTGTTTGCACGTCTTTAACGAACTAATATCTTCCAGTAACAGGTGTATTCACGTTGACATTTTATTTACACATGGCAACAAGGTCCCTAGGTAAGTCCCTACGCGACTAATCCAAGGGTTTCACAACAAGAGACTGAAACAGACGTATTAAATGAATTACATAAGTCAGTACTGTTATAAAGTAATTCCCCGCATTACCGCGGGTCGAATCTGGCGCCCCGGTTCATCACTGAATTGCATTTGCTACATAACTAATTTGGCTGATTTTTCTGGTCTCTCGTGGAGAGCACGATAAACCAAAAAACACAGGAAATTGTTTTTAATGGAGTTTTATGTTGAAATAATGAAATTAATAATAAAAAAAAAAAAGTGTGTGGGAGGATCCAAAATATGCATTACTGTTCTGGCATCCAATTGAATTGATATTTCCATTGTAGTGATTACAGTTTAGGACCTAAGAGGAGGCTGGTATTCAGATTGGATAAAATCAGCAAAAAGAAATTCTTACCTCAACAGTGGTGGCTGCTTTCTGAGATCTTTTGCCGATAAGGTCCACGTGGACGTACTGGGGCCGCATGTACTTCTTGGCCACGTCGTAAACCCAAGAAGGGCAAGTGGCAGAAAAAAGCAGGGTCTGAGGGTTGCTTTCATCACCTGAAATTAATGGATTGTCCTGGTCATGTCCTGGTAGCACAGTTGCATATTCAATTTCATTTATTTCTATGGGTTTATTTATTTATTTTTTTAAATCAACCGATAAAATATTGACTCTACATTAAGTTAAAATCTTTTGCTTTGAAAGTAAGAAATGATTGAGGTCCAAACTGGAAAAAAAAAAAAAAAAAAAAAAAAAAAGATTTCGATATATACAGGACCCTCAAACACCATATATCTTTCCCTTCGTATTTTTCATAACTTCAGCTTCAAGTTACTATCATTTTTATCCTCTACACAATAGTTATTCTTATTTACGCCCTTCTACCTGATAGAACTAGTCTTCATTTTCATGACATCCATATTTTCCAGAATTCAGCCATAAATCTTCACGTGAAAATTTCCATACGTTTAACTAGCGTTTGTTTTTCCTCCGCTGAAAAAGTGGCTCACCTTTTTTGTAGGAAGCAGAGAGGATCTCCTCCACTTGCTCGGCGAAGCCCATATCGAGCATTTGGTCCACTTCATCCAGCACCACATGTTTCAGCTGGGACAGATCCAGTTTGTTGTTCTGAAGGTGGTCTTTTATTCGGCCAGGGGTGCCAACAAGAACGTCGATCCCGTTACGAATGGCGTCCACTGTAACAGACGTGCATAAGCAGGTGTCAGAAACCAAATGATGCACATTTTCTTCAACCAATTTCAAGTTTTTGACAACGTTATTAAAAATAACAATTCTAATAATAATTAAATCCGGTTATATAATGGGTTTGAGAAATGTTTATTTAAATATTGCATAATGCAACATTTCATTTACACTCATCACTTCACACCCAGTCATATGATCAACAAAAGACTGTTAATATGTTCTGAAAATTGTGTCATTACATTCAACTTGTGTTTACTCAATGAAAACTGTATTACATTGGAACTGAGACGGGTGATAAAGCATTTTTTCTAGATTTATTATTTGATGTAACCGCAAGGTGCGGCTTCCAAAGTTATTTCTATCTGCTATCAGCATGATCTCTAAAATGTACACAGTACAATTTCGGGTACGTGTCAGACAGAAATACCACAAAGAGAAAAGGTTTTAATTCTAGTTCAATTCTAATTCCAAGTCTTTTATCGTGACCTTTTTGAAAACCAATCCCATAACAATCCTGCAGTGCAGGCCCAGTTTGCAGTACTTACCTTGAGGGTTATAGGAGCTTCCTCCATAGAAGCAGTGAACAGAGAGCTTCTTGGTGATATCCTTGAAGTCTTTAGACACCTGAATTGCCAACTCTCGGGTCGGAGCGAGAACCAGAACCTGTAAAAATTTAAAATAAAATTACAGTCCTTTAATAAAGGCTCTATTACGCCACATGAAATGAGCCAGAGGTCAAGGATTTGATGACTCGACTCTTTACGCAAGTGTTATTTTTCCAGCTAAGGGCGCAACATATTACAGTTCGATTGTAATCAAGCAAGAAAGAGTTCAAACCTCAAATATCCCAAAATCAATAAGTGATTCTGATGTTAAGTGATCAGTTAAATAAAAAATAAATAAATAAATAAATAAATAAATAAAAAACCTAAGCGTATAGTTTCAAATAATTTTTGGAAAAAAATGAAAATGAAAAATAAATTAAATAATAGAAAATGCATTCAGAAACATGTCCCCCTGCTGTCACTTGCAAGGAAATTAAATGATTATGAGAACATCCTTAAATTCCACTGAGGGCTTCATTTACATTCTCATTTTAAAAACCCTCTACTCTTACCTTTAATCTTTACGCTCACAAACCACACCGCATCCGATACCTACACTACAATTGATTGTTGGCAGCAATCTGATCACTTTCACATGTGAAACTCACCTTTGGTGCTCTACCTCTTCTTTTTTCCTCGCCTCCAGTCTGTAGTTTCTCTATCAGTGGGATCGCGAACGAGAAAGTCTTTCCTGTGCCGGTTCGTGCTTGGCCGATCACGTCTTTCCCGTCGTAGACAGAGTCGAAGGTCTTCACTTGAATGTCGAACAGATACGTCACACCCCGAGCTGCAAAATATGAGACTTATTAATAAAAGTCCAAGATCTCATAAATGGAAAAAAATAATTAAACAGCTGAGCAGACAAACTTTTGAGTAGCTTGATGGTGTCCTGTGAGATTCTGAAATTTGAGAAATTTCCAATTTTTTGCTCCGGTGTCTCCTGTAGACAAAAAACAAAAACAATAAGTGTGTGTGATCGATCGATCAATCAACTCATGATACAACAATAAATATATCTATTCCTCAGACATCTGTATAACTGTCTAAAAAGACCATAAACAACAGATACAACAATACCCTTATATGCACAGTCTTAAAAAAAAAAAAAAGTCTTCTATGGGGGAAAAAAATTATCTTCCGATCCTAATTAGCATGTGATGTAGCCACATCACATCTCTCTCTGGTTGTTCAAGTGGGGTCTGAGCTCGGACTCACAAACGACCTCAGCTTATTTTTTTTTTCCCCAAATGAATCTTGTGTCAAAGGAGCTCCACTGTTTCAATAGTGGGTCATGGAGGGGATGAGGTTTATAATCCAGAATGACTTTGGGGCTACAATAACCACGGTAATGATGGTACTATAATGAAAGGAAAGTTTCCCCTTTTGATTCCGGGTTCCCCTTAATGTTTCTTCCCAATATTTTCTTAAAGAGTTTTTCCTTGTTACGGTTGTCACTGGCTCGCTCATTAGGGGAAATATTTATAGGCACAAATTTGTGTCACTGAAACGTATATATTTCTGGAATGCTAATTTTGATAATTTACAAATAAACTTGAATTGAACAGAATAAAATGGTGTGACCATCACCCCACATTCTGGAATTTAACCAGAGCCACTATTGGGATTATGGTCACTTTTTGTGCCACGGTCCCTCTCCCCTGATTGCTAGAAAGAGTTCAAGAATTCTGGACTCCATCATGCTTTACCTTCAACACAGCAGTAAGAATCTCCTGCAGATCTGTGCCTTGACACAAACCGGTCTCTGAGCTCTACCTTATTCGGCTGTTCGACCTTATAAAAGACAGGTGTTTGCCTATCCAAATCTTTTGAAATTGCCCCCATGTGGACTTCAATGGGCGG
Source organism: Silurus aristotelis (assembly GCF_946808225.1). NCBI lineage: Eukaryota > Metazoa > Chordata > Actinopteri > Siluriformes > Siluridae > Silurus > Silurus aristotelis. The sequence goes on along the minus strand of NC_139600.1, from coordinate 13,024,014 downwards.
TGCTACGCACATAAGGCACAATTGATACACCTTTATAAAAGCGCTTAAGTTACATAGGCTTGGTAAATGCCAGGGGCAGGACACCTTCCAAAAAAGTAGTACATGTCTATGTTGAATGACAAGTATCAAAACAAAGCTGATTTTTAAATCTACACGAATGTTCGGACAAAAAGAACTGTCCAAGTTACACATAGTGAAAGAAATCCTGGAAATCCTAACTGGAAAGAGCGCTCACGGTAACCTACCACATCCTTTTCACTCTCTTCACTAGAGTCTTCACTGGACTGTGGGGAGGTAGAGTCTGTAAAAAACCCATTGACTTTCGCTGTAAATTTGGGGGATTTTGCACCATTGGCGTCGACGGGTGGTTGGTCGACTGTTGCGCCATCCGGTGCCGCTGCCTTCTTTTTCTTCTTTTTTTTCTGTCAGGACGTCAAAAGGAAACCATGCAATTGAACAAAATCAAAAAAAAAAAAAAAGACAAGTGTAAGAGTGTAAATCAGTAAGACACCATACTGGATAAACCAGCTGCACATTATATTTGTTGCTGCAAGTGGTTTGGAAGCTGTTTGTACACAAACAGATCAAATGGCAACATGTCAAATGATTAAAATGATGTATTTCTTTAAAATACAATTTTCTCTGAAGACGTGTTTCCCTCAGTTTTGGCCGTAGTACGTCTCCAGTACTGCGACTGCCACACAAACACCGACCCTGCATGATTTACTTAATTCATTATCAGTCACAATCATTCTTTAAACCATGTTTACACATTTTCAACTTCTAATTGTTTTTATGTCCAATTATTATTATTTAAATGACTTGTAATTGACAAATTAGGTCTAATTACATCATCGTAGTGATCATGGTAACAAATGATATGATTAAAAAATAAAAAATAAATGAAAAAAAACACACCACGGCCAAACCAAATTCGTTCCAACTCGCATCTCTGAGCATCAACGCATCGCTGGCAGTTAGCAAAAGGGGTATCCTACAGAAAACATTTTAACTGAAAGAGGTCTTTATCCGGAGAGAGTTTTAAAGTGCTGTGGTGTCTCAATCAATAAATACATTCTTCATGCTTGGTAATTAGTATACAGACTAATTATATCGTCCATCCAAAACCATTAGGAGAGAAAATAGATAGTAATGACTATGAGGTACGTGGATAAAGACCGCTAAAGCCTTATCTGGACATAAAGTGGAAGGTTGTTTTACCACCTCGGTGCCAGAACAGAGGAGTCTTGAAGCATGTCATCGCTGTACCCTGAGACGGGGGACTGTTCGAGTTGTGGTTGAGGATCAGTAGATGCATAGTGCAGTGCTGTGAGATACAGGGGTGGTGGTCCGGTTTTGGCTTTGTAGGCAAACATCAGGGTTTTAAATCTGGTCAATAGTCAAGAAGGTTTTATTGTCATTTCAACCATATAAAGCTGACGCAGTACACGGTGAAATAAAACAACGTTCCTCCAGAACCCTGCTGCTACATTTATCTGGTGCAGGAAGCTGAAGGGGAGCCAGTGAAGACACGTCGTGCAGCTGCATTCTGAAGTCAGAATAATCCCTTACCAATGGATCATTAAAAGCACACAATTCCTTTAGATTTTCTACTGTGATTGGTCAGGGATTGTAATTTTCTAAAACAGCGGCTCAGACAGTAGTGGTGGCCTGAATGGCAAACCACAGGTTTGATAGGAATTCATTCACATTTTAAACGTCGTCGCCTGACATGACAAGCAAAAGCACGTGACGCCAAGGAAATGCGCCTGGTCCAACATGTAGAGATTATGTTCAATTAATGACTTAAGTATATGTACTTTTACCCATAATGGTTGCTGCCTTTTCACACACCCTGACATCAAACCCAAGAATAATTAAAAACACGTCAAATGGTTTGCCAAGGACATTGTGTTCAAGGAGATTATTGGACGCAACCTGTAGAAGATGCGCATGATTCGCATTGCTTGTGGTCACAGAAAGTGTTTAATGATTATGATGATGAACATGTCCTATTAAGGGATAATTACCTCGGACTGCTCGTCTGCTGTGTTCACGAGCTCGTCACTGGAATGCAGGTTCTTTACTTTAGCTGCTTTTCTCCCCAGGTTTCCATTGATGTCAGGAGACTTCTGCACTGTCCCGTCGGCTGTGTCCATCTTCTCACGTTTGACCTTTTTGGGAGCCGGTGGCTCGCAGTCAACGGGTTCTTCAGTCATAGTGGTTTTCTTCTTCTTGACCTTGTCCTTCTTCTTCTGGTGAATTAAAAACATTTTCATGAACATCGGAAAAAAAATAAAAGAGGATCAACTAAAAGTAATAACTATTTGAACTTAGTCTTATGGTTTAGAAATTTAGTGTAACGATTGAATCAGTAGTGTAAGAAAATATAATCGTAATAAAACCGAATATTTTTTAAACAGCTGTTAGAAAAACTGTGGGAACATGAGGAATGAAGCATTGAAGACAATGCTTCTTAAACATGATGAACTTTGCAGAACTTTAACACACATCACGTCCTTGTCTGATCTCCTATAGCGAATAAATCAACGCCCTCCAACCAATTAGAATCAAGTGTAAACAAATGCATGTTGCAGAGCTACTCGCTACACACAATAGATAGGAAAAGTAACTATTCATACCAGTGTTAGAACGCCGAGTGTGTGATAAAAAAAAAATAAAAAAATTATATATATATACTTTTTTCCTCAGGAACACAATCCCCTAGGTGCAAAAGAATACACACCTCTAAATTACCACATTGACTAGGCAACAGTTTCCCCAATATTTCACAAAAATGTAGGAGAATCAGCTGGTGTGTAGCAGTGTCGGGATAAAAGCTCACGTTATTTCACTCTTACGGTGGATTTTGCACCAGAGTTATGAAATTACATTATTACACTCAGCGGACCAGAAAATGTTTGTCACAGTTTGGGGTCATTAAATTGAGCTTGTATATTTTGTGCAAAAAAAAAAAAAAAAAAGGGAACTTGTGTGTAGCCTTCCTACGCCTGGGAAGAATTCAATAGATTGTCGTCACATGCAAGGAATAATCAACACTCGTCAGACGTTCCTGCAGGTTCTTTAATGTTGCCGTGAGTCTATTGGCAGTTTTTTTTTTTTATTTGTCATTTCCTAACATGATTGTTTGTGCTAAATTTGACATTATTTACATGCCACTCCAGTTTCCAGAGTTTAAGTCAAAGCTAAACCAGTGCCTGATGGTTTGAAAGCCTTCTTCAATCCTGGCACGGCATTTGTCTTTAAACCCTAATAGCAAACGCTGACAAACAAATCACAAACAAACAGATCTGAAGCTGTTCTGAGGTAAAAGCATCCAAAGGTGACTGACAGGTGGTTTTTCTTTTTTTTTCTTCCTTCCCAGAAGAAGGTTCATCAAATTCTTCAAGACAGCTAGCTCAAAACAACAACATTCTAGTTTTGATATTATTCTTCTAGACTTAATATTCTGGTTAATTGCACTATTGTTGTATGTGAACTGGCTGCTGTAACATTACAATTTCCATCCATCCATCATTCAATAAGATTATTTTGCATACTCACTGCATTGAAAAATGAGAAATAACTAAGACAGACAGCATTCAGGAAATGTGCATGGACATTTAATATACTCTGTATATGAATTTATAATTATTATACAATAACTACAATACACAGATAATATACTCTAGATTAATTGAACAACATTAAAAAAGGTGAAATATGAAAAACAAACGAGGTGAACGACCTGTTGCTCTGACAATACTAAAGAACCCAGTAAAAATAGTCCCTGGCTGTATTGACATGAGATCACATACTATGAACCATAAAATATGAGGTATTTACAGACTTTTGACTGTTGCGGTGTATAAAATGTGGATAAATAAATCAGCTAAATGACAACTTCATGTATAAGAAATAATCAAAAAAGAAAATGTTTCAATGGGTGTTACATACAGTATGAAATTGCATACTCTTTTGCTAGACATTTAAAAGTATCACACGTGTGTGTGTGTGTGTGTGTGTGTACACGTGTGGCCATTTTGAACAGTCGATGTGTGCAGTTAACATGATGACCACAAGGGGGCGCTTAAGAGTTGTTTTATTTATTTTTTAACACGTGGTGCGAGCATGGCGCCCAGCTACCATGCATGCTACTTAATAAGCGTTTTTCCTCTTCTAACTCATCTGTAGTTTCTTTCTAATCTAATAAAAATAAACGACACGCTGTCACGAATGGTTTGTAAAATGTTCTTAGCTCGCTCAGGTCTGAGCCCGAGTTCCATGTCCACCAACATTACTGCTATAGCTAGCTCGCTAGCTAGCCGACCTGCATGTTCATTTATCCAGTTGAATTAAGATCAGATTTGCTCTTACTTTGATATCCAGTTTGGTGTCTAATCCCTCATCTACGTCGTCCATGTTGCTAAGGTTGTCGTTGCTTGGTAAAACTAAAGATGGCATTATGGACCGTTTCGCCCGCAGATGAACACAGCCTCTGCCACGGGAACAGGCAGGAAAAGGAACGTCATCATCAAACCGGAAGCTGATGAGGCCCCTGGTGTTTCCTCACCCCACGTGCTACAAGGCGGGTCCTTATGTAGAGGATCAAAATGACTTCAATAGGACCGAGGTTCAGGGGCGGGACTTGTCAGTGTGTTTGTGTTTGGATGAGCCTCGTGTCAGTCATCTTATAGACACCCTATTGGCCACTGTACATCGGGGGGTGGAGCCTATTTATACTAAGCACTAAATGTATGAACTGTTTTGTTTTTTTAGGAAAACATTGCATACTTTTAAGAGCTCATTTAAACTTTTCTTTATTAATTATATCTTATAAAATATTGACAGTATACTTTAAGTTTTATTTTTTGATTTATTTGTCCACATTTCATTCACAGTGCCTGTCAAAAGTTATTTTTATATATATATATATATATATATATATATATATATATATATATATATATATATATATATATATATATATATATATATATATATAAAATGTACAGATGTTGAACAAAATTTTCAATCAATAAAATCCTCCCTTAGCATGAATAACAGCTTTACACACTCATGGCATCTGGACAGTTTGTTTCTCCAAATATTCAGCTGAAACATTTTGTCATGAAATGCATTATCATCTCTAGTAAAACTTGCCGAAGATGATCTTCACCAGTTGAAGATTTTCTTTCTGACCTTGTGATTCAGTTCGCCCAAAATGTTTGCTCTTCTAATAACACTTACAACGTTTGGATGTAAGCTTCAAGACATTGTCTTGTATGTTCAAGTTTGTTCCAAAGAGTCGCAGCCGAAACGAAACCGCGTGTTTTTTTGCCTTTTACTGTGTTTGTTGCATGTAAACAAAAGTAAGATGCACATGTCTCAATAAACCATAAAAGCATAGGTGTTTCCAAACTTTTAACAGCCACGAGTTATGAGCAATGCTAGCTAAAAAGTTCTAGTGGAACATCTTTCCAAAAGACTAAAGGTGATTATAACATCAAATGGGGACTGAATGTGGAATGAGATGTTCAAAAAGCACATATGAATCTTAAGCTTAGGTGTCCACAAACTTCAGATTTCCACCTTTATATGTTAGGCCCATCATTCGATTACAATCAGATCACCAAATTAAAATACACCTCAAATAAAAACATATTACATATAAATAATTTGCCTGGCTCGATTCCACCAGATTTCTGTGACTGCACAGAATGAACGATCTCTACACCACAGTCTGATTAAGGAAAAAGCCTGAACCTCTGTTGCTGATACCAACATAAACTGACCATAAACACCAGTCTAATTCTCCAAGAAGTACTAGCTGGTTACATTTTGGATTTTATGTGGAAAACTGTATAATATATTGTATTATGGTACTTCTGCATTATTTGCACTACAACCTGATGTCGAACTGCTTTTCTAATAATTACATGAGCTCACAGAAAACCAATGGTGGCTTGTGTCATGTCAGGTCATGAATGTTCTCATCCTTTCTTGCTCTATTTGTCTCACACACTTTTGGTATTGCCAGGACCTTTCAGCAAAAACATGGACAAGGTTTCAGAAGAGATTAATGATTCCTGTTTTGTCATTAATGGAGTGTCTTAGGTTACAGCTGATGCTTGATCTATTTTCTGAATCTGGTCCACATGAACATGGTCTACACGTATTCATGTTGGACTGTGCATTGGCCCTTGTCCTGGATGTTTTTTTTTTTTTTAAAACCCCACAGCTCCACATTACTAAGATATAAAATATGCTGAATGATATTGTAGGATATTAAGATATTTCCTTTTCAGTGGCTGTATTGGACATTGGTGTGGATGCAGTGGGCCTACTGGCAACTATTAATAGCACAAGGCTGCCCCCCAGGTGACTGTCACAAGTGCCTGGGACTAATATGGCGAAGGCACAAGCCACGTGCAGAACAGTTGGTTGAATCGTGAGCAGGGGACTCCCTGTCAGCTGACTGGTACTTGGGATTTGGCTTTGAGCTCTCTGAGGGGAACTGCACGTACCAGGGCACTTAATGGTACGGGCCATTAGGCACGCTGTGTTTAGAGCACGGCATGTGACTATGTAGTTTATGTACAATCTAAAATGTCAGTTCTTATTTGTTCATTACAATGAAGTTTATTGTAGTGCCGGCGTTGCAGTTCGTCGCGGAATCCGTTTCGATCAATAATTCTTCACTTTCTTACAATCCTACTCTCTTAGATGTTGCATTTCCTCACAGGCACACAAGCTGCACTTTTAGGAATTCCCTGGAATGTGGGATTTCTGATTTCTGCCGCTTTTCGGACCCAGAGTAAGTCCCTTTAACCTTTAGTTCAGAAATGTAAGCCGCCGTAGATAAAGGCATCTCCCAAATTCTATAAATGTAGACGCAGTTTTAAAGCTTCACTCCACTGAAAGAAAGAAACAAAGCTTTTACTTGTCACATGCACATTACAGGACAGTGAAATTCTTTCTTCACATGTCCCAGTAATGTTAGGAACCTGCAATCAGAGAGTAGGTTAGCCATGATACAGCACACCTGGAGCACAGAGGGTTAAGGGCCTTGCTCAAGGGCCCAATAGTGGCGATATTTGGGGTTTGAACCACAGACTTTCCAATCACTAAGCTAGAGAAAGATAAGTGTTTAAATGTGTTTTCCCGAGTTTTCACTAAAGGGATCATTGTACAAGTGGCATAACGGAAATAATTATACACATTGGAGGAAATAAACAGATATTATTCTTTCATCCACACCCCTGTCAATATATATATATATATATATATATATATATATATATATATATATATATATATATATATATATATATATATATATATGTATATTAAATATAATATAATATTTAATATATAATATAATAAAATATATAATATAATAAAATACAATATAATATTTATATTTTCAAATCCATGTGCCACAATCCATCGTGACTGTGTTGACTCTGAACACTGCATGGCCTATCGCTGTGTAGTAGTCACGTGATCACGGAGCCTCAGCTGTCAACAAAACGTCACGTGGAGGGGGGATTTAACCGTTTTGCGTCACAACACTGTGAAAGGCTATTGGCTGGAGTCTAGTGGTGGGCGGGGCTTCAACGGAGGCGCCTCTGAACGTCACGTAGCGCTCGCGATACAAAACAACAACAAAAAAATCCAAGGCTCGCGCCTGTTGCAGTGCTACTGTAGATGAAGGTGAGCGCTCGCGCTGCGATTTTGGTCGCATTCACAATGGAGGTGAGTTTATGCACAACGTTTTCAATGCGTCTCTATGCATTTGTAATCCTGCCTAGTTTGCATAATACTATGTATATGGTAATATATAATGCAACACGTTGCATTTAGACGCATTTGCATTCCTTTGTATATTTTATATAAAAAAAAATGAATAAAAAATTAAAAACTGTTGTTTTTAAACAAAAAACAAAAAATATATATAAATATGGCCGTTATATTAAATATTAGTTAGTATTTGTAGTACTGACTTAGACCACTATATATATGACTTACAGCACTTTATAGTACTGACAGTATTTTTTATTTTGACCACTTTAGAGTTGATTTGCTAAAAGCTGATAAAAGTTGTTAAAAGTTGATTTGCATTGAATAAAATGTCAGTACTACACTGCATATTGTTACTGATTTCATTTTCTGGTGTTAATAATATTCATATTACAATTGGTACTATATTTGAAATTTATCCCAAATGTATAAGCAATGAACATCAGTGCATTAGATGAATGAACCAACTATTCTTATGTTTTATAGTTTATTCATTAATCTTTTACAATAACACATGCCCGTGAAAGGGTGGGATATATTAGGTAGCAAGTGAACTGTAAGTTTTCAGAGTTGATGTGTTGGAAGCAGGAAAAATGGGCACGCATAAGCAGATCACATTTTTACAGTCACCACAAAAATCATGTTTTTTTTATTATGAATATAATTTTATAGCTAGGTTGTAGTCTGTTATCCAGGACTATACTCATCATTCAACAGGCTAAGAGAGGTGCAGGACAATAAATACACAGAATAAAACAATAACATGAGGTAGAACATGTTATATCACCTGTTGGAAGGGGAGCAGCAATAGGAACATCTATAGCTGCAATATGTTCTGTATTTACTCTATAAAGTGTGTAAAGGAGATCTATAAAGTGACTGATGCGACTTTGTATATATGTGGCATAGAGTGACATCTATTGGCAGAGTAAAACCTAACATGTAATTCAATACAGTATTTGGATATATACTTAATGTCATTGTGATTTGAACATGCTTTGGAAAAAAAATACGCCACACAGAAAAGTTTTAGGTTAATTAGGAACAAATGCAACATAAGGGACAATAAACCACAACGATGATCCTTTTTTGCCGCTAGATTAAAACTGAACCCATAGCCAAACCTTCACATGGCTTTGCTTTACTGAATGAGCTGGACTTGCAGCGGAGAACAGGAACCTTCTGTGACTGTGTGATACATGTCCATGTGAACCCTGACCAGCTCTTCTTGGCTCATAAAAGTGTCCTTGCGGCCTTCAGTCCAGTGTTCGCCACCCTTCTTCCTCAGCACGGTTCCTTCATAGAATTAAATTCACCTCTTCTCACCCCAGAAACACTGGCTTTACTTCTGGAGTATATGTATACAGGCAAATTGCCCCCAGAGAGCCACGAAGAACCAATACTGAATGCAGCTTTCTACCTGCAGATGGAGCAACTGCAGCAGGCATTGACCTGCAGGAGGAAACAGAAAGAGGTAACACAGACTGGTGAGTAATTTATTCTATAGAATATAACTAAGTTATATTCTTACATCAAAGTAAGAAATACAGAATGCCTTAAGGCCAGCAGAAATTTACAGTGTGGGCTTTTGGTATATTCAAGTCTTCAGTCACATTACCATGTTGATGTGTTTTGATTGGATGGCCAGAGGGCCCGCTAGTCAGACTCGCAACCCACATATGTAGCAAACTGCACAAGCGTAACATTGCGCATACCATTGCTAATCCTAGACCTGCCACCATAGACTTGTATGTTAGGCGATATGCATGGTGTAGAGGGAATAGGGACCCTGGAATAATCAGACCAGAAGCATCTTTATGAAGGCTTTAGCCTGAAATATATACAGGTTTATTGATGACCAACAATTGAGCACAAATGTGCTAAATGAGCAGCTATAAAATGTATTTTTTGTTACCTGATGAATCTTATGAAACATAATTTATGTCTTGATGGCTTCTTTTTGCAAGTGTATAGAAATTTTGTAATCAATTGTACCTTATTACAGATTTGACAAAGTTTTCTACCTTCTACAGTTCAGGACCAAACCAAGAGAAAGAAGGGATTTACAGAGGATAAGTCTCTCAACAAGACTCTTCTAACCTCATCATATTTTCCATATGGCTCCAACCAGCCACCACCAACCACACCAAGCTACAAGGTCGTCCCAGTCATACGCCACTCGACAGGAAATGCTAAATTTCCACTACAATCCCTCTGTCTCGCTAAAACCATTGAACAAGTATCAGAGGCCAACAAAGACCATCAGGATAACAAGTTATTGCTTAATTCATCACACTCAAAACATGACAAGGCAGAGAATTCAGTAAACGATATCTCCAAGGTTGTTGCTAATGAAGCAGAAAAGTTCACTATCCCTGACAACATTGGACAATTTGCATACAGTGGCCCTCAGACGTTCACAGCTGTCCATTCAAACAACGATAATAGAGATCAGTGTGTGCATAGTGCTCACACCAGTGGTACGCATTTGTCTCCAGAACCTGACCACCTGACCAACAGATGTGTTTCAGATAGAGGCAGTGTCCAGTCATTTAATTCTTTTGAAACAAGAAAATATGTACATGTTCCAGTCATTTTCTCAGACACTATTAGTGATAAGAAATCGTACAAAAGCACCAACAACCCTGAGAACAGAGGTCAGACTTTTATCAAACAAATGACAAAAAGCCATAAAAGGCGAGCCAATTTACATTTAGACAATTCTAACAAAACCGACACTAATGATACCGTGTGTGAAAACGCAACACCGGATCTTGGCGTGAGCCACAAAATAAACCAGCATTATGCTCCCTCACTGGAAATGTTGACTGTGCGACAATTTGCCTTGGGTGAAGACTCTGACTGCTGTGAATTCTCCAATCTGAGAAAAGACTATCAGGGCCACTTAAGATACCACTGCTTCCCCCAGTCAAATGAATCAGACAGTGACGAAACATGCCCAAGCCCTAAAAAGGAGGCGAAAGATGATTCCGAATTCCTGGAGACGATAGACGTGGCCGAGATATTGATCTCCACTAGAGAAGAACTGAAGTCTGGATCTCGCAGTCACTCCGAAACACGTCGGTTCCATTGCACGGTTCCAGAGTGTGAGAAGGCCTTCAGCCAGCGCGGATCTTTGAACAGACACATGCGCACACACCTAGGTATCCGTCCTTACTCATGTCCACTTTGCACCATGTGTTTTTCCAGACAGTACAGAGTGACTGAGCACATGCGTGTCCACCAGAGGAGCTGTGATGACCCACCTTAATCATGTCTTTATGTGATGCTATACATTACATTTTCAGCACTGAATTTTGGTATATTCAGTGAAATTGCCAGAGTGTCCAATTCTGGTCCAATTTTCTGCAATGTACTGCTGAATTGAGTATCACTTCTGAAACATGCTCACATATGCATTTAGTTACGCTTGGTAATTGTCCAAGACGAGGAACAGAAGTGGTGTAGCATTGTTCCTGCAGAAATCATTCATTCTTCTTCTGGAACTGCTGATCAGCTGGCACGGTCCTGATGGATCTGGAGCTTATACAAAAGTTACACACTACTTTATACTGCTTAGTGTATCCAATCCAATCTTTATGTAGTATGTTTTTTTGGTAGTTGGAGGACACCAGGGAAACTGGTGGAAACCTTTGGCGGACACATTCAACACTTAGATTCGCAATTGCCTTTAAAAAAGACCAGGATGACTAGAAACAGTGTAGACAGTGGGACGTATTTATTCATTGATATGCACCTTATGCAAATTTCACCCAAAGCTTTAACACTGGTGTGCGTGTAAATTTAAGATTGAAATTTTAGCAGCTTTTTTGTACTCAAACAGACAAAATCAATCACCAGAACAGTGAGAAACACAATCTGAAGCATCTAAATGGATGTTCAGCTAAAACAGAGGAGGTAATACAAACATGAGCCCTGTGTAAGTTTTGTACAAGAATCTTTTTAGATTCTATTTCCAGGTACCAGTGCAAATATATTCAATATTTCATGAGGTACAGAATATTACAGTGATAAGATTATAAAGGTTCAAGATTTTTTTTCAATACATTTAAAATATTTTTAAATGCAATGTTTGTAGTCTGCTTTTTAAGAGTGGGATGAATTTTTTTTCAGAGAGAGCTGAAATCACAAGTTCCTCAGATTTGTGGGGACCCCTTACAGTGGGAGAACATTTTCCAAGGACCCCTCATAGTTATAACAGTGATTGAACATATGCTTACTACAATTGGCCATTGGAATGACATTATATTGTAAAAAATTATTCAATCCACATGCATGAAATATTTGAATAAATACTTGTTATTTTGCCATTTAGCAGCAGGAACGTTTCGTGCATGACGTGCTTTTATTTCAGTGTGAAGTGATTCGTAACAGATTGTTTTGCTTTGTCAATCAGTTTCTTTTTTTTTTTTAAGTTCTAAAATCAAATGAAATTATAATAATTCCCTTTATATTTTTTAAAGGAAAAAGAGCTGAGCAATAAAGGTTTAATGTGAAAATTGAAACGGACAAAAAGATTGTGATTATAATAAATTTTAATGTAATTATTTAATACAATTATTCGAACAAATTACATAATTGTAATTGTGTGCTTGCATAATTAGGTTTAATTGTTTCATTATTATTATTTGTATTATTATTGATATTATTACTATTTTGAGAAGTACAATCTGAAGACCTTTGACCTTTTGTGTGTATCTGACTACAGCTTTTATAAAATTCAATGGTGAAATACTGCTGAAGTGAGCATTTCTTGAGAAGTTCAGGTGCTCATGTCCTCATGTAGATCATCATGCCTGCTTCAGTGTGTGTATTACTTGGGTCCAAGTTGACCTTTGCTTTGGCCTGCTACGCCATAGATGAGAAGTGGAAAAAAAGGGAAAAATGCCACTGACAGATTTTCATTTCTAATTAAATTAAAATGTGACATATTTTTGCTTGATTTTTAAGCTTCAAAAATGTAATTAAATGTAGAGAATATACTGTACATTGATTTGACTTGTTTTATTTCATGTACATGTGTTACTTTAGGTGCACTTACGTATGCTTTGTGACACTCAACAAACAGCTCATGATGGAAATATTGAGTATTTCGAGTAATATAAATTGCCTGTAGATTGGAAAGAATACAATATTTGCTGTGATTATGAAACAAAACATTTCTGCAACTTTCTGAAATTATGGTGGTGAGAACATTTACTTTTGGCCCACAGACCTTAATCAAGTTTGATTTTTAGCTCTTTAGAGGAACAAGTTTGGGAACCTTTGGTGTCGTTCAGTTTTTGTGACGCTTGCAGAACACATATGCAGACTTCTTATATACAGCCATTAAATCATTTAAGCTTTTATATTCACAGACACTACACACTCCATACCATCATTTGATCAAATTTGTGACAAATTTGTTGATGTTCCGTGTACAAAAAATGACAATTTTATGACCGAAATTCCATGATTCTGTCCACATTTTCCACATCATGATCATCATAGTGCCTCCAGTGGTGTGTGAAACCCACTTTGACAACTCCTATTGTAACTGGCTTGAAATTGTCCTTATTTGCAACGACCTCAGATATCATGGCCATGCTGCCCCTCCCTTCTGTCATTTTTTTGGTAATTTCCTCAACAGTCAATGTGTGTATTCATATGTGGAACTCTTTTAAAAAATTAAATAAATTATTTCCTTTACATAAATGCAGACTTACCAGTGTGCACAAGTATTACAACAGTGGTCTACCGGTAAATAATTGTGTTTGGTAGTTTGCACTTTGGTACGCAGCCTATGTAACTACAGGTCTGAGGACATAATAATGGGCTGCCATTTTATCATTACTACACAAGAATCCAGTGGTTCTTCTACCTAATAAAGTGTTTCTAACTCAAGTTGTGTTCTCAGGTCTAATCATTTGTCTAATAGTGTTATCCAAATAGTATGTTAGCATCATAGTAAAAACACAGACGGATTTTTGAAAGACAGTATAAAATATACACGCAGTGATTGATCAGGGGAATAAAAGTACGCACTTTTGAGCAACAGAACCACATTTGGAAATGCAGCGAGGCTCACACACAAACCATAATTTCTCATTAGTCGCTAAATGAAAATCAGGAGTTTGTTAAATCATTAAGTTTATTAAACATTATTAAAACAACTTTGTATTGAAAGCAGACTGACCGCTAAACTCTTTGAAATTTAGTAATGTCCCAGACTCCATGTGCAGGGAGACTTGATTATACAATCCAAACAAACAAAGCTGAAACACTGTTTACTGGTTTACTAGGTCACAGACAAACAATATTATTAGTCTTTAAAATCAGTCTGTAAGCCACCACTTCTCAGAGGCTGTAAGTCAGTGGTACCGCTCGTATTTACTGGTCTGGAAGCGGCGAAAAAACCCTTTCCCGGGCTGCGACAAGCTAGCTAGCTCTGACCAACCAATCAGAAGACGGAAAAATGCTGACGCTATTCTGGACCAGCTAGCTGCCCTGTGAGGCGAACATGAAATCTGATTGGTTAAAGAAAAAGACTCTTTGCTAATATTCTGGTCAAAGAGCCAGCAGTACTGACTTTGAAGGCCCTGGGAAGCACATAGAGGCTGAAATCTGATTGGACAAAAATATGTACATCCACATACATGTACTGGAAGCAGTGCAGCCAAAAGAAACACTACAAAATAAAGAGAATAAACTGTTGGGAATAAATTAATACAATTTCATGGAACAAATATTAGAATTCAAGTTGTACATGTAGGTCAGTGCTTCTGATAGTGTTTAGGCCAGCAGAAGGCTTTGCTTGCCCTGACTGCCCACCACTGCTGTAAACTGTTGGAAGCAAATCAAGTCAGAAAAGCAAAGAAAGTTTCATTTTACTACCTATCTGCCAGAATGAGTCTCGAGGCAAGCCTTCATTGTATCCTGAAAGGTTTTACTGAACATTAATATGATTCAAACAGTTTTCCCATTTCATTTATTTAGAATATTTGCATCAATACCTTGAAAATTATGGTGCAAGGTATAGTAAAAAAGAATAATTATGACTAATAATATAAATATAAATGTATTGTCAATGTAAGTCTATTAAAGTGAATGTAGTGATTGTTGAGTTAAGTAAATATTGGTCCAAAACAGGGGCATTAACAACATGAACGTCTTCAGCAGTTTGAGCTACAGGAGCTCATCTGTTGGATCGGACCACACGGATCAGCCTTCGCTCCCCACGTGCATCAATGAACCTCCGCCGCCCACAACCCTGTTGGCGGTTTACCACTGTTCCTTCCTTGGAACACATACTACAGTATGATAAATATTGGCCACTGCAGTCCAGGAACATCCCACATGAGCTGCAGTTTTGGAGATGCTCTGACCCAGTCGTCTAGCCGTCACAAATATAATTCATATAGTACATTTAAATGCAGCTTTGTTGCCCAAAGTGCTTCACAAAATTGTGAAGACGTAAGGGTTCCAAAATCACAATTTCTCTACTTCAAAAGCCAAACAAAAAATTGTGTCTACAAATGAGATCTCTTTGGATGAAGCCTGCCAAATATAAAGGGGGAGACGACGAGATAGTTTCTGCTTTTATTAACTTTGAGGACAAAATGCTCACTTGCTACCTAATAAATCCCACCCACTAACAGGTGCCATGATGAAGAGCTAATCAGTGTAATTCACTTCACAGACCATGTTATAATGTCAATATACTCTTATGGCACAATACAAGTCAATACATTTAGGGTCACTACGTTACTCTGATGACTCCGGACAGGAGCTGCTGGTTGTCAGCGTCAAGCAAACTTCCAAATGATCATCATTTGGTGATGGTGGAAAGGTATTTTGGCTTAATAATCTTCATTTGGGAAAAGGCTGACTCATATAATTAAGCGGAGCCACTTAGTTCCCTGGATTTGGACCCGCACCTTAAATCTACCAGTCGACCGCGATCGACGCATTGGGTACCCCTGCTCTAAAGCTATACTGAGACAACTGTTCACAATGCTTGAAATGCAAAATAGCTGTATGAGGTGCTGTAAAGTAAATTCAAATATTAATTTGATATACAAAAAAAGCATTTATTTTAGTCAGCGGCTTTTACATCAGCGTGTATCACTATCATTGTTTTGTTAGGTTTATTTAATAAAAAATGTAAACGATTATTTGACAATATACATTTCCATATGTGAATTAGTAGTGTTTATGTGTAGGCTATAGTTGTTTATTTGTATGGTAAAATACTAAATAAATGTAGAGAATCCGTTCTAACAAGACTTTCACAGATGTTACTGCTAGCAGTCATACGGTGTGGACTGAATGGCTAAAATGTTTAGAGTTGAGCAAGCAGATAATTTTTTTTTAGGTGTTTTTTGGTGTTTCACTGTTTTAATTATGTCCTTTTTTGGCAACAGCTACTTGTTAGAGTCAATTCTGATAAAAGTTTTTGATCACAGACTAGCATTTTGATTTCACCCAAAGTCTCATTCCTCACTCTGCTGGTGGGTAACGCATGACCACAAGCATCTAGAGAGAGAGAGAGAGAGAGCGAGAGAGAAAAAAAGAGAGAGAGAGAAAAAAAAGAGAGAGAGATTATTGCATGCTGTCACACACAGTATAGTATAAGCAGAGAATCACATTGCTCCAAAACTGACACATGATAAAATTGCTAAAGCTCCTCATTGTGTTTCTTGAACATTAATGTAATGCTATAGTTTTATGACTAAGCAGACAAACGAAAGGTTCCAACAAGTGCAACCGAATCTCACATCCATGATGTGCTCTTGTGGTTGGGAAGAAATTCTGCTTCTATGCACAAAGCTACTTATATAAATGATCAACCAGTCTTCTTGTTTCGTCTCCAATGTACAGTGCATACATAACGCCACATTAAAGATATAACTCCTTTGAAATAATGTTAGAGTAATTGCATTAGCCCACATCCTACATAGTAGCTAGTAGCATAGTCAAAAGATAAGGAAAATAAGGAACTTCGTTTTAACCTGCGAATGACTTGAGCGTAGTGCTAGTCGTGCAAACACAGACATGGTGATGAGGATCACTCCAGCCAACAAGCTGTGGAACAGGAACACGCCTTCAATGCTGTGGATCTGCATCTGAGGAATGGAAACGGTGCTTAAAATGAAATAATTTAATTTAAGCAATGCTTGTAGAAAGGTTCTGCAAGTGAGATAACATACTTTAAATGTAATAATCGTAATGTAAATCCTTTGATCAATTTGCCTATGTATAAGATCTGTTCATTGTCTAAATGAAAATGTTAAGGTTAAAATGTGCCATATTGCACTTTGGTTTATATATTGTACTTGTAAGTTAAATAAACAGGTTAAAGTTCACTAGGCTATAAATAGTTTTTATTTATTGATTTTTTGTTGCCTTTGCAATCAGAATTGTGGTGCAATGGATTTTGCTTGGGTGACTATTTTTTCTAAACCCCTTATGAGAGATACTACATCAGGGACCGTGACGTCGCCCGGTATGGCGCAGCCGGGGCCCCACCCTGGAGCCAGGCCCGGGGTTGGGGCTCGTATGCGAGCGCCTGGTGGCCGGGCCTTCCCCCACAGGGTCCGGCCGGGCTCAGCCCGAAGGAGGGACGTGGGGCCGCCTTCCAGTGGGCTCACCACCTGCAGGAGGGACCGTAAGGGGCCGGTGCTAAGAGGATCGGGCAGCAGTCGAAGGTGGAGGCCTCGACAACCCGATCCCTGGACACGGAAGCTAGCTCTAGGGACGTGGAATGTCACCTCGCTGGCGGGGAAGGAGCCTGAGATTGTGCGTGAGGTTGAGAGGTTCCGACTAGAGATAGTTGGGATCACCTCTACGCACGGCCTGGGCTCTGGAACCACACTCCTCGAGAGAGAGGATGGACTCTTTACAACTCTGGAGCTGCCCATGGTGAAAGGCGTCGGGCTGGTGTGGGTTTGCTTATAGCCCCCCAGCTCAGCCGCCATGTGTTGGAGTTTACCCCGGTGAACGAGAGGGTCGTTTCCCTGCGCCTACGGGTCGGGGATAGGTCTCTCACTGTCGTGTGTGCCTACGGGCCAAACGGCAGTATAGAGTACCCGGCCTTCTTGGGGTCTCTGGGAGGGGTGCTGGACAGTGCTCCGACTGGGGACTCCGTCGTTCTACTAGGAGACTTCAATGCACACGTGGGCAGCGACAGTGACACCTGGAGGGGCGTGATTGGGAGGAACGGCCCCCCTGATCTGAACCCGAGCGGTGTTCAGTTATTGGACTTCTGTGCTAGTTACAGTTTGTCCATAACGAACACCATGTTCAAGCATAAGGGTGTCCATCAGTACACATGGCACCAGGACACCCTAGGCCGTAGGTCGATGATCGACTTTGTGGTCGTTTTATCTGACCTGCGGCCGTATGTCTTGGACACTCGGGTAAAGAGAGGGGCGGAGCTGTCAACTGATCACCACCTGGTGGTGAGTTGGATCCGATGGCGGGGGAGGAAGCTGGACAGACTCGGCAGACCCAAGCGTACTGTGAGGGTCTGCTGGGAACGTTTGGCCGAGCCTCCTGTCAGAGAGATCTTCAACTCCCACCTCTGGCGGAGCTTTGACCAGATCCCGAGGGAGGCCGGAGATATTGAGTCCGAGTGGACCATGTTCTCCACCTCCATTGTCGAAGCGGCCGCTCAGAGCTGTGGCAGTAAGGTCTCCGGTGCCTGTCGAGGCGGCAATCCCCGAACCCGGTGGTGGAAACCGGAAGTAAGGGATGCCGTCAAGCTGAAGAAGGAGTCCTACCTGGCCTGGTTGGCTTGTGGGACTCCTGAGGCAGCTGACGGGTACCGGCAGGCCAAGCGAACTGCAGCCCGGGTGGTTATCGAGGCAAAAACTCGGGCCTGGGAGGAGTTCGGTGAGGCCATGGAGAAGGACTATCGGCTGGCCTCGAAGAGATTCTGGCAAACCGTCCGGCGCCTCAGGAGGGGAAAGCAGTGCCCCACCAATGCTGTTTACAGTAGAGGTGGGGAGCTGTTGACCTCAACTGGGGATGTCGTTGGACGGTGGAAGGAATACTTCGAGGATCTCCTCAATCCCGCCGTCACGTCTTCCATTGAGGAAGCAGAGGCTGAGGGCTCAGAGGCGGACCCGTCCATCACCCAAGCTGAAGTCACCGAGGTAGTAAAGAAACTCCTCGGTGGCAGGACACCGGGGGTGGATGAGATCCGCCCTGAGTACCTCAAGTCTCTGGATGTTGTGGGGCTGTCTTGGCTGACACGCCTCTGCAGCATCGCGTGGCGGTCGGGGACAGTGCCTCTGGAATGGCAGACCGGGGTGGTGGTCCCTCTTTTTAAGAAGGGGGACCGGAGGGTGTGTTCCAACTATAGGGGGATCACACTTCTCAGCCTACCTGGGAAAGTCTATGCCAGGGTACTGGAGAGGAGAATACGGCCGATAGTAGAACCTCGGATTCAGGAGGAACAATGTGGTTTTCGTCCAGGCCATGGAACACTGGACCAGCTCTATACCCTCTACAGGGTGCTGGAGGGTTCATGGGAGTTTGCCCAACCAGTCCACATGTGCTTTGTGGATTTGGAAAAGGCATTCGACTGTGTCCCTCGTGTCGGCCTGTGGAGGGTGCTCCGGGAGTATGGGGTCGGGGGCCCTTTACTAAGGGCTGTCCGGTCCCTGTATGACCGAAGCAGGAGCTTGGTTCGCATTGCCGGCAGTAAGTCAGACTTGTTCCCGGTGCATGTTGGACTCCGGCAGGGCTGCCCTTTGTCACCGGTTCTGTTCATAATTTTTATGGACAGAATTTCTAGGCGCAGCCAGGGGTCGGAGGGTGTCCGGTTTGGTGACGACACGATTTCGTCTTTGCTCTTTGCAGATGATGTTGTCGTGTTGGCTTCATCAGACCAGGACCTTCAGCATGCACTGGGACGGTTTGCAGCCGAGTGTGAAGCGGCTGGGATGAGAATCAGCACCTCCAAATCCGAGGCCATGGTCCTCAGTCGGAAAAGGGTGGCTTGCCCACTTCAGGTTGGTGGGGAGTTCCTGCCGCAAGTGGAGGAGTTTAAGTATCTTGGGGTTTTGTTCACGAGTGAGGGAAGGGTGGAACCGGAGATTGACAGACGGATCGGTGCAGCTTCTGCAGTAATGCGGTCGATGTACCGGTCTGTCGTGGTGAAGAAGGAGCTGAGCCGCAAGGCGAAACTTCCGATTTACCGGTCAATCTACGTTCCTACTCTCACCTATGGTCATGAGCTCTGGGTCATGACCGAAAGGACAAGATCCCGGATACAGGCGGCCGAAATGTGCTTCCTCCGCAGGGTGGCTGGGCGATCCCTTAGAGATAGGGTGAGAAGCTTAGTCACTCGGGAGGAGCTCAGAGTAGATCCGCTGCTCCTCCACATCAAAAGGGGTCAGCTGAGGTGGCTCGGGCATCTGTTCCGGATGCCTCCTGGACGCCTTCCTGGGAAGGTGTTCCGGGCGCGTCCCACTGGGAGGAGACCCCGGGGAAGACCTAGGACACGCTGGAGAGACTATGTCTCCCGGCTGGCCTGGGAACGCCTTGGTGTCCCCCCGGAAGAGCTGGAAGAAGTGTCTAGGGAGAGGGAAGTCTGGGCATCTTTGCTTAGACTGCTGCCCCCGCGACCCGGCATCGGATAAGCAGGAGAAGATGGATGGATGGATGGACTATTTTTTCTCTATATACAACACTTAAATCTCTTATTAACATTTAAAATATCTAAATTGCCTCAGGATGCAGTGCAAAATGGCTTTTAGCGTCAAAGATACAATAAAATACCTTTCACCTATATTTAATACGTTTTCCTGCTGGGTTTTTTTGAGGGATTTGAGTTGTCATGCTGCCTTATGAAGAAGAAGAAGAGGGGTAAAATCTATGTTACTGCGCAAAACATACCTACTAAATAATAATAATCATTTGAGAATCTCAAATTTTCCACACTAAATAATATGTAATCACTCTCATCCATAAATACAAGCCTCCTTTTGCTGACTACTTACATAAAGTTCCATGTTCACTTCTGTTTCATTGTCGTGGTAATAATACATATAGAAATGATGGTTGGAAAATACACCTCTGGAAAAAATTATTACACCAATTATAGTCCCCAGTATTGCGATGATGCTAAACGCAAAGCTAATTGTGACCTGCAAGTTAAAGAGAAAAATAGTATATTAGTATTCGTTAACTTTAATTAAATGCATAATTAATGAAATTATATAATTATTCATTTATTCATCATGGATCATATTATTCAGTAGGTACAGTAAAACTAATAGAACAGCTGTGTCTATCTAAGAGACACAAATGCAAGCCCAGAGCCAGACATGTCCTGGAAGTGTCAATCATAAAACGTCTCACTTAAAGCACTCACAGTCTTCTTCGTAGTGTTGCGTTCTGACAGTATGTAGAGAATACCACAAATAAAGTACTGCAAAACAGATAATAGGCATTTGTTACAGCTTGCCTGCATCATACAGATATGCATTCAATTGAATGTTCTTCAAGTAATTATTGTGATAATAAAAAACTGATTTGTGTTTAAGTGGTTAGGTAGAACAAAAAAAATACATTTTCATTAAAAGAAATTTCAATTCAAATAAAAGTCTAATGACTAGTAAAATGCATAATTAATGAAATTATATAATTATTAATTTATTCATCTTGGATCATATTATTCAGTAAGTATATGTAAAGGAGTGGCACCATTATATTAAAAACAACAACAACAACAACAAAAACGCTAATTAGACTACATTGTAAAAGTGGTTTCTTATTCTGGAATTTTTTTAGATAATAGACATCACACTGCATCTGCATCAATGCTGCAGAAATTTTTCTGTTCCCTTTCCCAGATCTGTGCCTTGATACAATCATGTCTCGGAGGTCCACAGATAATTCCTTGGACTTCATTGCTTGGTTTGTGCTCTTTCCAAATCATGTCCAATCAACTGAATTTACCACAGGTGGACTCCAACCAAGTTGTAGAAACATCTCAAGGATGATCAGTGGAAACAGGATGCACCTGAGCTCAGTTTGGAATGTCATGGCAAATATTTGTGAATATTTATGTACATTTGATTTTTTTATTTTGAATAAATTTGATAAAATTTCAAACAAACATTTTTCACATGTCATTATTGGGTATTGTTTGTAGAGTTTTAATGGAAATAATGAATTTAATTCATTTTGGTATAAGGCTACAACATAACAAAATGTGGAAAAAGTGAAGTGTTGTGAATGTAATGTATATATATATATATATATATATATATATATATATATATATATATATATATATATATATATATATATATATATATATATTCATTATTTTTACATGAATTCAACTGTACAAGATAAAATAATTTATTTACCAAGATTCCCAGCCAAAAGGGGCAATAGCTGTCTGATGATGTGTCCATGTAGCCCCCCTTCAGAGGAATCCCAAACAAGAACAGGCACAAGCCAAGAAACAACAGAATGATCTTGTACATAAGAAACACAAAAAAAACACAGTATAGATCAAATGTAAGACCGAAGACTTCCTTTTGAAAATTTTGAAGGTTGTAGCTTATTGTATCTAATGTATTATAAGAGACAAATACAAATCTTAAAAACATAGTTATGTCACTTTACATTTAGCCATTTTCTTTTTTATTCATGTCCAAAACATAAAAAAACCCGGTTCATATTTTACTACAAAGAAGTGAGTGGACAAATACTTTCTTAACACAAAACTAAAAGGCAGGCCAAAATAGATTATTATTCATGACTAGTTTATTCTACTACTGTGAACAGCAGCCTTACAATAAACTCCATAGTAAATAGATAACTTACTTTGCACTTCTTTGTACAACTTAAATTCCAGAATAGTTGGGAGACTGTGTAAAACTAAGGAAACGGTTTAAACTGAGAAAATGTACCATTTTAAGGAAACAATATGGTAATTTTTAATTTGATGGCTGCAACATGTCTCAAAAAAGTTGGGACGGGGCAACAAAAGTCTGGAAAAAGTAAATATTTTAAAAATTAAACAGTTGGATATTTTGCAACTTTCTTTCTTTCGGCTTCTCCCATTAGGGGTCGCTACAGGGGATCGAACCCGGGCCCGATCCCCGTTCAACCAACCCCAGCCACTCTTAGTGCTAGTCCCAAGCCCGGATAAATAAACCACCAGGAGACCTAGTTGAATATTTTGCAACTATTTAGGTTAATTGACAAGAGGTCAGTAAAATGATTGGGTATAAATGAGAGGGGCAGAGTCTCTCTAAAATAAAGATCAACAATCTGTGAAAGACTGTGCCTACAAATTGTGGGGCCAATTTCAAAATAATGCTGAATTGGCCTGCTGCAGTTTAGACCTTTGACCTTATGAAAGGAAAAATACAAGCAGCTAGAATCCTGTATCAGACACATATGAAAAAACATTTATTTCCCAAAACTTTAGCAACTGGTCTTCTCAGTTCCCATATGTGTACAGACAGAATATGTAATGAGATTTGCAAATCATTGCAATTATTTTTTTTTTTTTTACAATTTGAACAGTGTCCTAATTTTTTTTTTTGTAATTAGGGTTGTATGTATATATATATATATATATATATATATATATATATATATATATATATATATATATATATATATATATATATATATATATATATACACACACACAGCAATGAATGATAGGTGATCAAAATGTAACTTGGGAGCTTTAATGAGCTTAATATAAACATATTATATTATTATATAAACGTCCCCTGGTGGTCTAGTGGTTAAGATGCAGCGCTCCCACCGCTGCGACCCGGGTTCGATTCCCGGTCAGGGAACCATCCCCAGCCACTCTTAGTGCCGGTCCCAAGCCCGGATAAATTGGGGAGGGTTGCGTTAGGAAGGGCATCCAGCGTAAAACATGTGCCAAATCAAACGTGCGGAGGATCCGCTGTGGCGACCCCTAACGGGAGAAGCCGAAAAGAAAGTTTTATATTATTATATAAACACTTATGAAGCACTAAATGGTCTCACTCTATAGTATTTGGGCAAAACTACAGTGTGGTTTATTATGATCTTTCACACCTACTCCGATCAGTAGGTGCAGGTTATTTGTTTGTATCTTGAATAAACCATGGCAGGGGGTAAAGCTGTAAGTTGAAATGATATTAGTTTAGTTGAGCTGTTTGTGAATAGATTTTTCTTAAGCTAAGGAAGAGATATGTATTAAGATAACTATACCTAATAATCTGTGCCCACCATTTAATTATCTCTCTCTCTCTCTCTCTCTCTCTCTCTCTCTCTCTCTCTCTCTCTCTCTCTCTCTCTCTCTCTTCTCTCTCTCTCTCTCTCTCTCTCTGCTGATCTACACATGCTCCTAAAATATCAATGGTCCTGTCCCCTTCTGCTCTCCAGACCTGCCTGATCTATCCTGGTGCTTTACTTCTGGGTGTAGTCATGAATTGGAAACCATTCACTGTTGCACCATAAGAACATCCCAAAGATACAGAATACTGTGGATGGGTCCACTTAGGAAATATGAAGATGGATGTGAAGATGGTTTTGCACTCAAGTCTCCAGCAGTGATTATCCAGCAGTAATCTTAATAATGATGAAATGATAATGAATGGACATTTGGTGTCACCAAGATAAGAATGGGTTAAGTCTTGTTCCTCTTAAGTTTGCGTTATCATATCATTTTCAATTAGGACCATACACATACATTGCATCCAACTCTCTGCCATCATTCCCAGCATCATTTACCTGGAGAACCATGTGAATATACTAAATTGTAGTTTTGTTTCTGTGAAAAATGTTTAATCCTATTTTTTTTCTGTATCTATTTACCTGTAAAGTAGCATTACTTCATGAGGATATTCTTAAAACTTCACTTACATAAATTCAATCTAATCACTCTGCCTAAATTGTATTCCTGTGAATACTGTGTGACCTGACCTTTTTATGTTTGAACTGTTTGATGCAAAAGGAAATGTGTGTTTGTCTTTCTCACCCCAACAGTTCTTGGTTCTCCTCTGAGGAAACGGTGCAGAGGTTTAGTGCCACCTGTTGTTTGTATACTTGGTCCTGCAATCTGCATGGCAACATTACCTTCATTTGTCTCCATCTCTGTAAAGATTTTAGTAAATCACATTAAGTAGAACATTTTAGATACAGAGGTATTAGTGTCAGTTAAGGTATCACTTACCATCTGCAGGAACAACTTAGACAAAAGTTCACAATCAATGATGCAAAAAAAAAAAAAAAAAAAAAAAAAACCTGCACTACACTTACAACTTTGGTGAGCAGAAAAACATCCCAGATTGGACAACACATCAAACTTTCATCAGTAGAAGACCACTATCGTGATCCACTCCTGTTAGCCAAGAATAAGATTCTGAGGTTATTACATGCACAGGTTTACTGAAACTAGACACAGACATGGTGTTTTTTTGTAATATTTAGCTATCCGATTTGGGTGGGTCCATGCCCAGGATAGATTCAGATTCTTGTTTTTAGCTGACTGGAGTGGAATCTGACATGGTCTTCTTCTGTTCTATGTCGATGTTTTGGCATTCTGAAATGCTTTTTAGCTCACTACGGTTGTACAGAGTAATTGTATGACTTACTATATACCGACTGACAGCTCAAAACAATCATGCTAATTTGCTAAAAATGGATTTGGGCCGTAACTAATATAAACAGTGTCACAAGACACAAGATGACAACACAAGCATCCCTCTATCAAAACAGTGCACTATTGATTTTTAGGTCAGGAGCAGGGACATCAGTGGTGTATGTAGATAACTTAACAACGATGGGATTGTAATGAATGGATATTTAGTCCCACCGAGATGAGGATGGGTTCCCTTTTGGGTCTGGTTCCTCTCAAGATATCTGCCTTATGCTACCTCAGGTTGTTTTTCCTTGCCACAGTCGAACTACATACTACAAAGTACGCATGAAGTAAACTACAAATTTATAGCCACTAAACCTATACATTCTTTTATACAACTTTATAACCACTTTATCTCTATAAAGCTGCTTTGATACGATGTCCATTGTTAAAAGCTCTATACACATAAAGTGTGTGTATATATATATATATATATATATATATATATATATATATATATATATATATATATATATGTATATATATATATATAAGGAAAAAGCTTTAATGGGCTATATTTAATTTAAGGTTTATGTTCGTAATTTAATTGTTTCTGTAAAGCTGTTTTTGGACAATGTCCATTATTAAAAGTGCTGTACAAATCAAATTAATTGAACTGTACATGGCTTGTAATGAATTCTTGTTCACTTTTCTTGTGGATTAATGTGTTTTCACCAAATAAATTTTAGCTATTTCATGCTGTTATAGCTTTACTGTCCAAGTAAATACTATATATACTAGCATACTTCGTGAAATGTCATTCTATCCCCCCCCCCCCAAACTTAATCATTACACTTCCCACCCAATTTCCCCTAAGTGAATGAAGGCTAATGCTGACTTACTCTGAGACAAGCGAATACACTGCATCCTTTACATCTGCTTTATTGGGCAGCAAAAATGTTAGAAACATAGTAGCCTGGAGTACCTTCTGGTGACCGTAGTGCGAAGGGTCAAAGCAAATATTTTCTCCCTTCCTGGCTCAGGATTGCACAACTCAAATCTGTTCCAGCATATTCCATGTCTTTTAGTTCTATGTATGTGCAACTATTCATAGCTGACATTAATGCAAGAACTTATACAAAGATTTTCCCTAATTGCCTTTCAATGTAAGAAAAGTAAGAAAAATATTAAACGCATATGAACACAAGAGTCACCAGAATTTCCTGTCCATGCAAATGAATTCAGTTTTTCCCATCACAGCTGGATGTTTCGGGGATGTTTTTACCATTGAGTTGACTCTTGAGTCTTAAGACTATAGTTAATATCTAACAAATCTGCACAACCCTAACAAAAACATTCAGACTAAAATAATCTATTCTAAGACAAATTTAACTAAAGTTAAAACATACCTTCTACTGTCTGTGGGTGAGATGCGTAGCTTTTACAGGGTTTTACAACAGCATAGAGGGGAGGAGGGAAAAGGGGGATGGTAAAAAAGTGGGATGAGTAGAGAATGGGGTGGAGACTGAGACACCAAGTTTGGGATATTGTGCATGTTCTGTGCGTGTGTGTGCGTGCGTGTGTGTGTGTGTGTGTGTGTGTGTGTGTGTGTGTGTGTGTGTGTGGTGTGGGTGTTCCATTCCAAAAGTTCACTGCAAATACACAAAAGGCGAGAAGAACAGTAACCTTTGACTATTGCAATACGTAAAAAACAGACATTACAGTCAGCGAGTACACATGAGCTAAATGTAGGAACAGAAAAGAGAAAGAAGTGAAGAAAGAGAGGGAAAGGGGCGATGAGGGGATGTAAACAAAGCCACTAGGGTAGCGATGAGACACGATACAGATGGCTCTCACAGCCAAAGGCATTTATGATGGTTTAAGTTGATACAGATGTTGATTGCCAGATGTTCAGGCCTGTGCTTTGCAGCCCACTTTAAGTTAATGTTTAACCTGAATGAAATGTGAATGCAGTTAGGATTATATTTAACTGAATATAGAATAACATCTTCTTAATTCATTTGCAATAAACACATATTGTGTGATGAAATGTTTTGTGTATGTTTATGAAGAGCACCTTGTGACATAGTGAATTAGTAAATAAAATAAACAGCTATTTACAGGCCTGATATGTGCTAAATGCGCATTTCAACATTTAGGATTCGAAAAATCATACAATCAAGAGATGTTATTGTCTCAGTATAACTGAGGAAATCAATGACCCGCTCAACAGAGCTCTTTTTGTTCAGCTCTAAAAAACATTCCACAGATTTCCTGGGAGCCTTTCCTCTGATTCCACTCAAGTGACTGCACACAGCTGCAGAGGAAGATGTTCTTTCATTCACCCTCTTATATAAGTAGCCTATGAGTAGCTCTGGTTATTTCATTGAAATTGCGTTCTTGGTTAGCTTTAGTTATTTGAACACAATCTGAACATCTAGCCTTGCTTTTGAAGATAAGGATTTGGCAAGGAGCCCAGCAATGGGTTTCTGGTTGCTAGTTCACAAAGTTTCGATCATTTGTGCACAATTGACAAATTAAAGCATGTTTATTATGTCTGCTTGTGTTTTACAGAAAAAACAAAAAAAACAAAAGCTAGACAAAGGGGGATTGTTGAAGAACTAGAAAAATATTGAAGCTTAATGATTGACCCGGGAAATATTTATGCAGGGTTCACCTGTAAAAAAAAGACACAGATTCTTCTTGCTAGGTGGTTAGCTAGATGAAGGAAGAGTTAGAGACAGACAAACAGATCAAAAGCTAGCTAGTTCCCCTTTGGGAACTCGAGCTGCATCAACAACGCTTTCTGAACGCCTCTGCATGATAACGCTCTGAACCACGTGTAATCTGTCCAATGGAAAAGCACAACGTCACCGGCGGGGTGACGTCATAACAGTAAGAATAAAAGCACATGCTGTGGAGACGACACTAGATTCTGTTTGTTCAGGAAGCGTTCTTTGTACGTCTGTTTTTGACGCAGAAAGGGCGGTCTCGCTAGCGTTCTTTGAGGTTCAGAGCCACCAAGGAGCAGTCCACCAAACAGGTCCACCAAACAGGTCACCAAACAGACCAGTCCATGGCAGCCCTGGAGGCAGCGGAAAGGCACCTCTGGTTGACCCTGTCCGATCTCTCTGACAGAGACAAAGCCGTCCTCCTGAATGCCCCCGTCGGACCCACTGGCCGGTTTAGCAACGCCATAACTACAGTCGTTGACAGGTTTCAGAAGGCAAAGAGGCAGTCAGCGGCGTTTCAACACTTTTCTTCTCATCGCTGTAGTTGGGCTACTCGGTGGGTACAGCCCCAGCACAGTATGAGTATCGCCACTCATACTTGTAGGGGACAGTAGGCAATGCCCTAGGTCAAAGCCCAGGGAGAGCCCTCTTTAATAAGAGTGCTTCAACAAGAAGGTCCTGACACTTCAGAGATCAGCCTGTTAACCCTGCCACCTCCGGTGCTTTAGGGCACAGCGATCTTCAGCAGGTGCCTCCCACAGC
The DNA here is from genome assembly GCF_946808225.1 of Silurus aristotelis. Lineage (NCBI taxonomy): Eukaryota > Metazoa > Chordata > Actinopteri > Siluriformes > Siluridae > Silurus > Silurus aristotelis. Next base: position 12,995,103 of record NC_139600.1, on the reverse strand, counting down.
TTCCTGGAAACTTAAAGGATTTGAGGGGATTGCTGCCTCCCTGGAGGCTCCTACGACAGCTTCAGGGTGTTGCTCAAGCTGCACCAGGCACACCAGAGGTCAGTCTCAAGAGACAGTCTACACGATGCAGTTCGGGTCTCGTCCACCTTGATTCAACAGGGTTTGCCCCACTTTGCTGGGGCCTGAGCAGGCTCTGGTTATAGAACAAGAAGTAGAAACTTTCTTGAGGAAGCAGGCCATCAAGGTGGTCTCTCCCCCTGACAGAGATTCCGGGTCCTACAGCCGGTACTTCAAAGTTCCAAAGATGGATGGGAGGCTGTGTCCCCTATTTGTATCTGTGTCAGCTGAAGCGCTCATTAAAGAGGCTCAGGTTCAAGATGCTTATGCTGAAAGAGATCATGTCTTAAATCAGTCCTGGAGATAGATCTGAAGGACACATACTTCCACATGCTCATCCTTCATTCTCACAGGAAGTTCCTGAGGTTTGCTTTCGGGGGCGAAGATTACCAATATTGGGTCCATCCGTTTGGCCTCCGGGGCTTCTGCATACTGAACTATATCCATAAATGGTTAATATTGGCTCAATCAGGGCACTTGGCACCCAGCATCAAGATGTAGTTCTCACCCACATTAAAAAACTGGGGAGAGGACCACCTAGGTGTGGTGTGGGATTTGACCAAAATGCAGGCACAGTTTGTCCTGCTCAAGACGAGTCTATTCTCAAAGCAGTCAAGAGTGTGAGAGAAGGTCAGTCATTCACTGTAGTGCAGTTCCAAAGACTGCTGGGTCTGGCTTCTAGCATTGAAGCATTTCTTCTCAGACCTAAGGGACCATCATGTGCTGATCCGTACAGACAACACATCGGGGGTCTCTTACCTCAACCAGTCTGTGGTGTCGCCTTCTTTACAAGCTGGCATGACTGATCCTAATGTGGGCCTAAGGGAAGCTGCTCTCAGTAAGAGCAGTATACATCCCAGGCCGGTTGAACCAGGGAGCAGACACCTTTTTTTAGGCAAAGACCGAGGCCTAGGGAGTGGTGGGGCAGACATGATGAAAGTTTTACAGAGCACAAGTGGACCTCTTTACAACTCGAGAACCTTGCTTTGTCCCCTCTGGTTTTCCCTCACTCACGCAGCCCCTCTTGGACTGGATGCTATGGTACACAAGTCGAGGCTTATGCTGCGCCTGTATGCTTTTCCTCCACTTTGCGCTAGTTCCGGGAGTCCTGGAGAGAGTTCACCGGGATAAAGTCCATCCCCTCTTGGTAGCCCTGTGCTGGCCAGGTTGGCCATGGTCCGCCGACATGGTAAACCTTCTCAAACACCCTTTGCTTTATTACGGCCCCAGCTGTGGAGGCTGTGGAGGCAGCTTTTAGCAACTGGTCTTTGATCCGAGGTCATAGAGACCACCAATTTTCCAATCCAGACCTTCCTCCACAAGGAGATAGTATGCCACAAAGTGGTGACTGTTTACTACATTGTGCGAAGTTTTTTTTTACTCGCTTATGTTAGTGTCAATGTTAATAACATGCTATACACATTCAGACATTAACCTCCTGCAGGTTTTCAATATTATCTTTCATTAAAAATGGCATTTAAAATAGGAATTTCTGCTACTTACACAGTAAAAAAAGCAAGGGGCTGTTGTCTTTAAAAAAAAAATAAAAAATGTATGTACAAATAGAAAAATATTACAAGCAATTAAAAAAAATCTTTAGCTGAAATTAAATGAAAATTCAATTGTATGTTTGAATTACGGTTGAGAAACTTTTGGAAGTTTTACTTAACTAAACGATTATTGATTTAAGTCAAAACCGGGCTGATTTTGAGGCTTAGAAATGTATCCTGCAGCTACTTTGGCCATTCAGTTTCAACATGCATAAAGTATTAGAATCTATCACTTGCATGATTAGAACACAGATGCATTTCTAGGCATGCGAAAGAGCCACAAATAATACAAAAATAATTAAATTTTGAAAACCCATACATACATTTAAACATACATCTTATATCATAAAATTGTTTGTGATATTATATTTATTAGAAGAATCTTGTACTTGGGTAAATTGTTGAAAAAAAAGAGAGCAATGATTTTTCTATGTAAATTAAGCTAGCAAAACTTTTGTTGTATAAATTTATCATTAAGGTGTTATCACTGTGCTATTTAAATATATAACCTTTAATATGCTATTCAGCAACCAAGTACTCACATCCCTTACATATAGCTAACCAACTTCTTTAAAGCCATGCATGCTGCATAGCTTCTTTAACATCAGAACTAGCTTTTCAGGCCCCATGAAATATATCTGTTCTATAGGGAACGCTTCAACTTTTCAAACTCTGGAACCTGCCCAAATCTTCTCCCAATAATGGCACAAATGCTAGAAAAAGGCCCTATATGGGTTATAAACTGTAACATTACTGCTACATCATAAAATACATCTGGTGGAATCATGGCTTCTAGATGATCCAATTCCATCAGTCCATGCTTGGCTTAGTTCCGTGGTTGAGAGTTAAACTCGTTGCAGATGTTGTGTATGATCTTTGGCACATACTTGTAGAGGTTATCGAACTCATCCACAAAGAAAGAGTGATCTTTGTCTGGATCCGTGGCGATGTATTCCAGCTCATCCTGTGCAGCCCAGGCAATGCCGATCGAGTAGGCAATCACACCTGGGCAAACAGTTACAACACTTCCGATTAGTTATAAGGCAAATCCTTTCAAGTACATACCAAAAGTATACAGCAAATCCAATTAAGTCCAATTTTGTGTGATATTGTCTGCAGCTACAAACCAGAGTTTGACTATTCCTAACAGGACCATGTACTGCACATTCATTTATTGTTTTTTTGTTTTTTTTTGCAATTGAAAAACAAAATGTGATTTACGATGCCTCATTTGGATTTAATATTAAAAGCAAAAAAAATGTTCGATTCATGTAATCATGCAAAGTGCAGTTATCAAAATGTATATAAAATGTGATAAATTCCCTAAAGTTCTTTATATTTGCAATAAATATCCTAAGTTGAACGTATAAGTGAATTTCCAAGGCATCTTTTTCCTGGGAAGAAATATGGCGGGGTTGTTTATCAACGTCCGAAGATTAGTTGCACGGCATAGCATTGTCTGAAGAACATGTAAGGAACTCCGGCAAATTGATCCATTTGATCCTCTAAGAGTAAATCCAGGAATAAGGGTGCACAACCAAAAATGTTGCATGGGCTTAAGGTTTATATTTTCAGTACAGAGGAACAAGTGAGATCTTTAGATAAGAATCTAGAATCAGTGTGATGACACATCAGCATGTTTGTGTAATTTTTTTATTTATTCTTAACCGATTAGGTGGGGACAGAAAGTACACTATATGGATAAAAGTTTTGGGACGCCTGACCTTTCCTGCTATATGTGGTTCTTTTCCAAACTGTTTTCACAAAGCTGGAGGCACTCAATTGTATAGGACGTGTTTGGATGCTGTATAATAAAATTTAGCGTTTACCTGAACTTGAAAACCCAAACCTGTTCCAGCATGCCAATGCCCCTATGCACAAAGTGAGCTCCTTGAAGATCTGGTTTACATTGGTTGGAGAGGAATATCTTGAGTGGCCTTCTATAGAGCACTGATCTCATCCGTACTGAAACCTTTGGGATGAATTGAAATGCTGACTGCATGCCAGGGCTCTTCACCCTACATCAATACCTAACTTCACTAAGACCCTTGTGGCTGATGAACACGAACGTCCACAAGTGCACTCTAAAATCTAGTGGAACATCTTCCCCGAAGAGTGGAGGGAATTATAAAAACAAGAGCAAATTGGGAATGCGATGCCCAGAAGCACATAACATATTTATAACCAGGTGTCCACAAACTTTTGCCAATAGTATATTCGACTACTAGTTTTTACATTTTGGGTAATAGAAGCTTGAAAAATGGGGAGATTCACAGACTTTACTGACAGTGCTGGCAATTACCTCTGTTTTTATTTAGTTTTCTTTAGTGATGTAGTGCAGTGCTCTTATTTGACTGATAATAATAATAATAATAAGAAGAAGAAGAAGAAGAAGAAGAAGAGAAGAAAAAAAAGTTTCATGCTTTAAACAGATACAGATTTTGATTAATGATTTGGCCCAAATAATAGCATCTTGTCTAAAGAACTGCATTTTCTATACATTCAAACACTTTGTTTGTTCTAGATCCCTTACCTGAGCGTTGCACTGCCAGAGCGGGTGCTCGCACATCATCATAGGAACGCCCATCCGTGATGACAATCATGATCTTACGCTTGTTCGGCTTGGACTTGCTGAAGAGCTTGTCAGCAGCAAAAGTGATGGCAGCACCCGTACTAGTACCGCCACTCCAGTAACTGATTTGGCGAATGGCATTCAGGACCTCAGCCTTGGTGTTATGCTGACCAAAGGCAAACTCGAGTCGTTGCTCGTACGTGTACTGCACTGCACCGATGCGCGTATCCGTGTCGGAGATCTCGAACTCACGAGTCACGTTGGCCACGAACTGCAGCACAGTGCGAAAGTTGCCGGTACCTACACTGCTCGAGCCGTCGATTACAAAGGCGATGTCGTTGGCATTCAAGCATGTCTTGCTGCACATGAGTCGGTCTGTGTCGCACATGCGCTTCACCAGAGGCTGCGCAGCCTTACGCAGTGCAAACCAGCTGTTCACTGGCAGGGAGTAGTAGCCATTAGTCCTGCACACAGCCTGGGAGTATAGATTGACATTTAAATTAAAAAAAAAAAACACACATAGGCACACACACACACACACACACACACACACACACACACACACACACTCACAAGACATCATGGCAAATGAATATTCCATAACTACTATGACTCATATAGAAACAAATGTTATGTTTCTGAATATGTAATTTTTTGGAGACAGATTAATCGGTTTTGCAGATTAATCAGCCATCTGCAAAAATCCATATCAATAGTTTTTCCGGTTAGCGTCCATTGCAGGAGTGGCTGAGAAGATCCGCTGTCATTACGAGAGCGGCCTCTAGAGGCAAATCACTGATGCCACGTGCTGTTTGTTTTTACATGTGGGACTGCACGCGGCACGAAGAGTGCCATATTATATTTATTATTTATAATTTATGAATTATATAATTATATTTATTAATTTCTATATTTATTTTCTTTTGGATACTGCATCAGGACTAGGACACCGCAGACCATTACCGTTTGTTGGTATAATTTTGTATATAAAACTAACTAAATATGCTTAAAATATTGCAGGGTACAAAAAAACGCAAACAAGTAATAATTCAAAAACCTGCTTATTGTAATAACAGTCCTTGCTCTCTTTATGAACCTGAGTAGCTGAGGTTCATTATGTATCAAAAGTAAATCTGATTACAGATATGGCTATTGGGAACAATAATCAGATACAGATTATAGCATTACATTGTACTGTTAATATCGATGCAGATTACCTTGTCCACAAAATTGGACTCAACTACATTGTGCTTCTCGCTTTCATCTGGGCCTTCAATGGTAACAAAAAAGATGTTGATGCCTGATTCCCGTGCCAATCTTGAAGCCTCGTCCACCTTGTCTGTAGGCCAGCCATCCACCAGCACCACAGCAACATTGGGTGCGCCACCTCGGTTTCCATTAGCGTCACTGAAGAAGTGCTTGTTGATGTAAGACAGGGCATTCCCTTGATCACCACAAGGAGGAAGCAAAGGTCCAGTCAATACAATACCATTCTGAGTACACAGGCCTGTTGTTTCAGTTTTATTTATTTATTTAATTTTTTTTTTTTTTTTCTTGTAGGTCTATAACTCTTAAAAAATGATGTATTCAGACAGGAAGTGACTCACTGGTAGTACAAGATATTTGTGAGCTTCAGTGAATCCTGAGTCTATCCTATGATCACTTGGCTAGGCAGGAACGCACCCTGAATAGGATGGTGGTCCATCACAGGACACCATGGGCACACATTTACACACTCATTTGAACCCATTTAAAATAGCCACAATGTAGCCTATAGGGAAGATTGGGAGAACACGCATTGCTGCAGAGATTTACGAGTAACACAAGCTCATGATCATAATGGGGACTCTGGCGCTGTGAGGCAGCAATGCCACTGTGTAAAACAATCAGTATGTTTGAATAGCTGCATAAGAGATTAGCAGTTGGCTTTATATACTTAGATCGTAGTTTGTACGTTTTCACGTTCTGTAGCAGTGGCAGGATTGCATTTACAAGTACAACCATGGTCTAGTTTAGCCATAATTTACTAAATCTAACACCTGATTCTTCTCTTTATTTGTCTACCAAGAAAAATGATCACATGGCTGTCTTATATTAAGGGAAGACATGAACATAATACATAAAAAACTATTTTAGGTGTAATTTAAGGTCCACGTTTGGTCAACGGAAACAAAATCACTAATGTCGTAGGAAACAAAAACTCTAGAGGTGTGTAGTGGCAGGCCTGTAATTTACTTAACAGTTTCTGTTTCAATTTTAGATTTAACGTCGACCTCGCATAGACAGATATGGGCAGTGCCGGTAAAGTCCAAGTGTTAATTGTGGCTTTTTCACACTCATGACCAAGCAGCTTATGTTGGCAGGAGGGAACGAGAAAGAGAGCGAGAGAAATTGTTTCACCAATGCCACCAATTTAAAATAAGGCCTTGCTCACGTCGCATAGTTGCAAGAACCCAACGCATCGGCAGTGTTTAAACATGTAATCCCTTTTGATTTTGACAGAAGGCAGCCATCACGTGCTGAAACGCAGTCTTAGTGGAAACAGCTAAGGAATTGTCATATCCAAATCCTAAAGGGCTATGACAGCATATGTGTGTGAAACCAGAACATGACTGAATTCATCAGCTAATTGTGCAAAATAGCACGTCTTGCTCTCAATAGGAAGACAAGTTTCCAAGTTCTGATGTCTCACCATACATGGTAAGACCTTGTTGTAACTTTGTAATAACCAGCAGTGGCAATCAATTAGGATTCAAAATATGACACGGTCCTGCATTTCATGCATATGTAAACCAGCAGTAGATGCAATGATGCCTTACATTTATTTTATTTAACCATTTATGACACCATCTACCATCAGCCACTATTACTGTTTTATTCTATTAGCAGATATTTATTCATGAACTTGCTTTACTGTTGAGCAGTGTTCTCCTGTAGGCATTGCCTGCTTTGTATTTTCTCTGTTGCTTGTTAGGTGATGCGAGTGTCCGCCCTTTTTAATTAAATTAGAATTAGATCTGGGTTTCACTCACCCACATTTGAGAGCCCGCCTTTCTGGAGAATCTTGTCTATGGCAGGTTTTAGTTCTTTGGAGCTGGAGAACTGGCGCAGACCGAACTCTGTCGCTGCCTCGTCCCTTTTGAACAAGAAAGGAAAATAAAATAATGCAATAATGCAAATTATGTTCGATTCCCTTGATAGTATCTTATTCATATTCTCACCAAAGCAAATCCATTCCATAAGTTACATTTGAAGATTAAATGAAGGTGGCTTACCCATACTGGACAATACCCATCATTGGGCCATTTATGCCTACATTGAGGACTTGGGAAACCTCAGTCAGGAAGTCTTTCTGTATCTTGAAGCGACGCTTTCCGATGCTCCAGCTGCCGTCCATGAGGAAGGCGATGTCAACTTTACAGTCTACAGTGAAAGATAGATGCATGTCCATGTAGTGTAAGGATTTGTCTAAGAGACTGTGGAGCAGGTTAAGATTAACCTTGAATGTAGTGTATAGTACTGAAAATGGATGAATGGATGGATGATGGATTTTTGGCTTTCAGATTAGAGTACATCATGCTGCAAGCTTGAATTTCATTAATCTATCATTTTAGAAAGAAATGATCTAATTATCCATGTCCATGCAGTCTTCGATATCTTATCATGGTTGTAACTGAAGGTCAGCATCAAGGGCATTCCATGTAAGTATGCAAGTGTTGAGAGAATTCAGAAGGTCTAGAGTTTACTCACTTGGGTCTCCCTGAGAATTTGAATCTTGAGAGATTGGAAAGTCTAGGGGGAAAAAATATATATTTCTTTACACAGTCTGTTTTGATAATTGTTCATTTAAACCTATTAAACGGGCAAATCAACCTGTTGTTATCAGTGTTAATTGCATATTAACCTCCTAAGTAAACCCGTGAAACCTGCGGTATCAGCTCTGGGTCTTTCCAGAAAAAGGAAAATCTTGCAGTAAGTGAGCGAGAATTAGCAAAGAAACCAAGTGAACAACCTCACCTGAATCAGAAGGGTTCCCTTCTGGCTTCCACACCTCCATCGACTCCACTGTGACATTAACATCACACAGATCACATCATGACCAAAAGCAAAAGCTTTAATCTCTCAGATCTCTTATGAAAATGTATGTGTTTCATTGGATAAAGTTGAATGGTGCATTAAAGTTTGCAATGCACATTTTTCATATGTAATGCCTCAATACATTACATCAGCCTATATTCAGAACAGCTGAAATGAAAAAGTAATTAAACACTGTCACTTGGTCTGCTTTTACTTACTTACTATTCCCAGAATCAAGGAATAAAATAATAAAATAATAAATAATAAATAATGCACGCATGTAGTTTCAGATATTGCATGATAAATGTCCAAGATCCAAGATGGCTGCAAAGCAGTTGCTTGCAAAAGCCCCTTTAAGATGGAGTCAAACCAGAACGGTGCCTACAGTGATATTTTGCCGCTTTAAGTAATGTCCTATGTGTAGTTCAGTGTGTTCTAGTTAGTTTTGTGTTATCTTGTGGTGTTTTACGTGGCACCTTGGTCCTGGAGGGACGCTGTTGCATTTGACTGTGTACAGTAGTGTATAGGGTTGAAATGACAACAAAGCCACTTGACATAACTAAGTATTTCTATTTTTGAACACCATAATTCACCCAATGAACAGATCCTTGCAATTTTATACTATACTATATTTGTAGAATTAGCTAACTACATAGCATTAGTTATGAATATGACTAGCAAATTTACAAGCAATATTTGTAGTTTTAACATGAATATATGACTTAATTTCATTACTTATGTTGAGTGCATTTAAACCATATCAACCTTTTTTATGTACTTCATGTCACGTCCACTCCAGAATCTGTAACATTTCCCACAATGCAACTCAAGAACACATGAACACCTTCAACTCCTTAAATACCCACTCATCTTCCAAATAGTCTGCAACTGTCTCTACTGTTTCTGTCGTCTGACATTTCAGCCCATATTGTATAAAATGTATGCTTTAAATTAAATTATTTTTTACTTCAGATCTATACTTTCCATTTTATATAAATTCTGTATTACATCATCTTTAATCACCCCTGGAAATTTCAGGTTATTTCTATATAACAAATGGTAGCAAATTTATGCATCATCACTATTGCTTCTTAGCAAATCAAGTGTTTGCGCTGCTTTTCAGCAAATACATGTCTCGAAAGTCTTAATACACAGGCAAAACGTCTTCCAAAATTCTTCATTTTCGTTTATATGTAATATTTCCAGATAACCTTGTTGAGAATGCCAGAAGGAGAATGTATTGAATTGATTCTCATGGCTGAATTGAGAAGCTTTTGAGATGGACTTTGACATAGCATCTTCCAGTCGTATAAGAAAAAAAAATGAAAGAATTGTAGACCAACCAAGAAGTAGACATACACTTTCCTCTACCCTTTTCATGCTACCTGCTACTGTGTAAAGTGTGTGCTGAACAATGAAATACTGTTACTGTAGAAGAGGACAAATTTGATCAATACATTTTGGTCACAGTTAATCAGTAGACCTTTTTACAAAGGACTCAGGAGGCCCAACGTATAAGGACTTACTTTTTATGAGTGGTATATATATATATATAATACAAGACCCCACCTGTTTGCACTGATTCGACCTTTATGGATCATGCTGTAGAGAAATTCTGAGTAACAGAATTACGTACCTTTCGTGTGGAGGGTTTCTGGGAGGCGCCTGGGCCCATTGTCTGTTTCAGGTGTCCGAGAAGCTGAGGGTAGAATTGCAAGCATAAGGAACGCAAAAATACCAAAAAGGTGTCACACTTGATCACCACTTTGTCTTGGTTGTTGAATTTGAACAAGATGGCTACTCCTCTGCTATTGCACTTTTAACAGTTAATGTGCAAGGGCGTGGGCAAAAAAAAAAAAACTGCCAGTGTTTACCGCTCCAAAACCGAGGTCCTTGTAGTGTGGATGGCTTGGCAAGATCTTAAGGCTGCCCTTTAATTTAGAAGAACTTAACATTTAGAGAACTTACCAATGCCTTTTGGTGCCACAGTGCATTCCAGGTTTGTTTGTTATTTTTAGCGTGTTTACTAAGTGCTAAGTGCTCAGTGCTAAAAATAAGTCACAAATACAGAAATGCCTGGGTGGGTATTTTCTCACCTTTTAATTTCAAATCAGTATCAAAGAAAACACTGATTTTATGCTGACAGGATAAGTTTAAACCTGTACAGTGAAATACCTCATTCAGATAGACTTCAGTTCATGTTAGGTTGTATGCTTAAACGCCATAAATCCTTAAGGAATTTCATGCTAATATGGCTTTATCTGCAATATTGTGACTAGGATAAATGAAACTTTGTTATAATAAAATATAATGAAATCATTTATAGGGACAAATGTATTCATTTAAAATGTATATTGTCAGTCATTTTATTTCTGCATCGCTGCTTTGTAGAAAAAGCCAAATTGTCCAAACTAGTATTAAAACACCCCTTTTTCAATTTATAAATGAAAGACCACTTACAATGCTGTCCGAAGTTATAATACCAGCGCTCATACTCTGAAATATCTGGTCTTGGGTCTGGAGCTGTAAGGAAACAAATTAGGTTTCGTCCACTGAGCGAAAAATACCAAAACTGTCAATGTGTGATTTGTCTTATTTACTAAGGAACGAACATAAAACGTTCCTTAGTTTTCCTAAATAAAAAGATTGTAAACATTTTAAAACATGTTTTGAAATGTAGCAATCATGCCCCAAGTGCAAAAGTTTGATTTGTAAAAGACAAGAAAAAAAAATTACTCATGACAAGTCAAAAATGAGTGACTTATTTTTATGTTAGAAAATGGTCCTACAATAAAAAAATGTTTTTATATTAAATGAATTTTTTATAATACAATAAAAAAACTGTCCTAAAAACTATGTAAAATGTGAAAATATAGGAACAACGGATCTCAAATACATTTTCTTACCTGCCTCTTATTTACAGGGTTGATTATTAAACCCATTTTGCAAATTTCATTAAAAAAAAGCAGCAAAATATACATGCACAAAGCATGAAACTTAATGCTAAGCAGCGTGGAAACAAATACTTACACTATGACGATCCAAATGAGTAAATCCAAACTGATAAAACTGGTGCATGATTCAAGATTGATCAAAGTTTTTTATGGACAATAATTCACATAATTTTTTATTAATTTTTCTTTTTTAAATGCATCTTTTCCTAACTTCCTGAATAACACAGTATCTTACCTGGAGAATCAACAGGATCCACATTGCTCCAAGTGTAGCCCGTGTCTGGCTCAGAGTTACTAACATCTGTACACAGAGAGCTACCATCATAATTTGCAACTACTTAGTGTCTCTATATGGTACGTAATATGACGTACGTTTTATATATACAGTACAGACCAAAAGTTTGGACACACCTTCTCATTCAAAGAGTTTTCTTTATTTTAATGACTATATAAATTGTAGTCTCACTGAAGGCATCAAGGGCTATTTGACCAAGAGGAAGAGTGATGGGGTGCTGCGCCAGATGACCTGGCCTCCACAGTCACCGGACCTGAACCCAATCGAGATGGTTTAGGGGTGAGCTGGACCGCAGAGTGAAGGCAAAAGGGCCAACAAGTGCCAACCATCTCTCGGGGAACTCCTTCAAGACTGTTGGAAGACCATTTCAGGTGACTACCTCTTGAAGCTCATCAAGAGAATGCCAAGAGTGTGCAAAGCAGTAATCAAAGCAAAAGGTGGCTACTTTGAAGAACCTAGAATATGACATTTTTCAGTTGTTTGAAGAAAACTCTTTGAATGAGAAGGTGTGTCCAAACTTTTGGTCTGTACTATATATATATATATAGATCCATATATATATATATATATATATATATATATATATATATATATATAAACATGCAAAATACCTGTTGGTCTTCTTTGACCAGAAAACCAGTCGGGTTGAGCGTTGGCAGGATGTGGATATTTTCTCCGAACAAGAGCTGAATGAAGAGATTATAAAGATATTCACAATGTACTTACAATTTCCCAGGTAGCTAGTGGTAGCAATGCCAAATTCTTAAAAAAAAATCCTCTGATCAATTGAACAGCATAATTTGAGTTTCGAGTTAAGAATAAACAAAGATCCATTAGTGAACAGGGGTGTAAACAATTTGTGCCAAATTTTAATCACTGGTACCTGCATTTTTAGCATCTTTCATGTTTAACTTTAATATTTATTTATGTCTAAATAATTGACGATAAAGAAATTGTTCATTAGATTCCCATTGGAATTGATATGTAACACTGGTAATTGTAAAAGTTCCCATAAACGGGACTTCCATTCGGTTTGTTAATTACCAATTACATTGCATGCTTGAAAGAAAATATTTTCTTCAATGAACCTAATTAAAATCACTACATTTGTACTAAAATCCCCCCCCCCAAAAAAATACAAAATTCCAGTTCTTGTCCATATTTTGGATGATCATATATTAATTTATCTTCAAAAAATTAAATGAAAATTTTTTATTGGAATTTGCTGAACACTTTTAAATAGCCAATTCCCAGCAAGGCCAATCTCCTGCCATTTATTACATTTTTCAAATCCTCAGTATAACACATTCCCCGGATGCAAACCCAATAAACTGAACTGATCTGCAATAAGGTCTGTTATACCAACTTAACATCCCCTTAGGAAAAAAAAAACAAAAAAAACCTCACACTAACCCTTTCATGCCCTCTGCGATTAGCATATTATTGAGCCTTAAAACAACAGCAATCAAGGAGGTCTTTTTAAAGGCGATTCTTGTGTTGACTGTAGACTAAAATAATGAGCTTCACTGGCGCCATCCCAAATCTGAGGCCCCAAGTTTAGTGCTAGAGATCACTTCTGTGCCACTGGGCTCATGATAATGGATTTACGCTGCTTGGACATGGCTTGGTATTGCCATGGTTAAAGACATGGAGAATCTTTAAAATGCTGTGTCAGCTTAAAAAAAGCTTTTCAGCATGCTTTACAGATGCACACATTCTTGCAGGTCTCTCAGTTTATGCACTTTCTGTAAAAGCTCGCAACTATTTTCTGAAAGCATGAATGTGGAGAACCGCTGCTTGCTGGTCCATTTCCCACCGATTGTGGGTAAAACCACTAAATCTAAAAAGGACTGCGGATGCTGCTGAGCACTGGTTCATTTCCCTACGTAAGTAACAGCCTCGGTTTATGATCTGCTCCTAAAAAGTTGCTTCAAGGTCAAAACATATTTTTGGCATAACACACATTCTTTACATTCTTAAATCATATAGAAGAGTCCCCAATTTGTCCCTGCCTTTAGATAACATTCCAATCTTTTTTTTTTTTTTTTAATAAACAGAAGTATAAAGATTATTTTGAAATGAAATATAAACAATATAACTGCAGGTAAAACTCACACCAACTGCATTTTCTTTGTATTCCATGTATGAACCAGAGTTGGGTTTTGTATTATAAAGAAGAGTTGTTACTTCAATTTGACCAATTAACAAAATAGAGAGTAACTGAACAGAAGAGAAATCCAAATTAAAGTAATATTTGGGGTGACCACCCTCAACACCAAAACAGCATCAATTCTTAAAGGTCCACTTGCCAGAGTTGTTCTAAACATCTTAAAGAACTAACCACAGAACATTTGTGGAAATAGACTAGATATAGGGACCCCAGTTCCTATGTTTTCATGCATAGTTGAGACCCTTAGTCTTGTTTACATGTTTTTTTGGTAGCAGTTTATCAATGAAAACTACTTCTGGCAAATAATTCTCTGGACAGTAAATGGATGTACCTCTGGAGTCCCACTGATTAACATCAGTTCTTTGCTGATAGCACTGCTGGAGATCTTCTGATGTCAAAAGAAAGTAAGCATCATGCGTCTTTCATCTGCTACATTGTTTCCTTGGCCAACCACTGTGTCTACGGTCCTCAACATTGGCCATTTCTTTGTGCTTTTTTCAAAATAGCTTGAACAGAACATCTTGAAACCCCAATCTGCTATAAAATTCTTTGCCTGAGAGAGACCTTGCTGATGCAGAATATCTACCTTGTGTCTTGTTGCTGTGCTCAGTCTGGACAAAGTGTATGACCTGTGATATGAAACTGTCCTCTACAACCTCATCTTAGTAGTACACAGCTGTTTCTTTTTCAGTTAATGACCGTGTTTCAACCTTCATATGAAATTGATGGTCATTAGCACCTGCCTGGAATAACTGGTTAATCACCATACTCTGATCCTACACAATGCCCAAAGTCTTGCAAGTGTACGTTTAAATTAACATTTGTGGCAGACGCAATTTCCAGAGCGACGTACAAAAGTGCTTTAAATCTTTAGCAAAGAATAAATCTATACTGGTACACAACTCTGTTGAGGTGGTTTTTTTAAACTAAACAAACGTAAAGTGTTAGTTTAAGTGTTTCGGGAAGAGGTGGGGCTTCACCCTATGCTTGAAGACTCCGCTGTTCTTACATCTAGGGAAGGTTCATTCCATCACCTTGGTGCCAGAATGGAGAAGAGCTTTAAAGTACCTTTCATACTAATGCAAGTGTACAACATGTGCAAACTAAAGAATCAATGCTGGTTTGAAACCTGAGGGTAGCCACACCAAATACTGATTTGATTTAGATTCTTCTGACATTATACCCTTGAATAATGACAAGCACTCATTGACAAACTTGCAAACCTGAAGTAGGAGGAGCTGGCGGCTGTCTTCTAATATTGGTACCTGTTTCAGGCCTGCGTGCAACTACAGCCAAAACAAAAACATGTTATACATGGGGGAAGCTTGGAATCAAAGACACTGTGAGTGCATAACTATAATGTGAGTATGAATAATCAGTGTGTGCCTACAACTTCATAGACAATAAGTTTCCAGGTTTTGATTAGAATAAAGGAGATCGCATGCAAATATTTGTTTCAGTTTTTGGCTTATAATAATTTGGCTCTTTTGTTCTCCGTATTACAGAAGTTCTTAAATTAGAGCCAAAAATGTCACATTTTAACATTTAAACTTTCTTTAACTTGTCCAATTCTTGTGTGTTGTTGCCTTTTACCCAGTTTGTTCCATTTAAATGAAATGAACATGCATGTGTGTCAAAAATGATAGATAGATAGATAGATAGATAGATAGATAGATAGATAGATAGATAGATAGATAGATAGATAGATAGATAGATAGATAGATAGAAGATAGATAGATAGATAGATAGATTCTATAGAAAGAATATGACAGAATAAACTAATTCCATCAGACAGCAGTTTTAAAAAGAATACTTCAACCGCTAATGCTAATAACAAGTCAAATTATCTTTGCATCTATTTATTTTCTATACCATATGATACTGTAATAGATCATAGCATCGTGCAGTATGGGTTGAATAAATACCATGAATTTTCTTGGATATCTTGGACATTTTCTTCTGTATTTAATTAAGCATTGTGGTTAAAGCAATTCCTTAAAGTTGCAAAAACCCCTTCAAGAGCATGAGAAGCGTTTTACCTGGGTTGATACGAGGGGAGTATCTACCTGCGAAGCCTGAGCCTCCTCTGAATGCTTTGGAGAAACGTAACGTTCAGAGTTTGGAGTGATTATGTGCTTAAGTGAAACTAAGGAACATTCTTTAATTGGAAAAAAAATCTACTTACCTTGAGAAAGACCCTTCGCTTGGCCATTCTGTGTCTGTCCTATTGCCAATGTTGAGACAGAATGATTCATGTAGTTTAACATATAAGCAATACATTTAAAAAAATTTACTAGTCAGCACATTATACTCTATGTTGAGATATATAAAATTAAATCCTCAGAAAAAGGTTTTCTTTAAAGTTTTTTTTTGCATAATTCTTTATTAAGCAAAGTCTCTGAGGTAGATTTAGAAAACATTTCAGGGTTCGGTCAAAAGGACACAGCCTCAGTGTGCTATTGTAGTTAAAGAGTGTGGTTGGATAAATGTCTGTTCATACTTCTTTTGAATTGAGACAATAAAGGTCCCTTAATATTTATCTAATATCGCAGTCTATCCCAAAGTGTCTACAAAAAGCCCTCAGGTATAACCTGTCTTTGCTCCAGTACTTGCAATGGTACAAGTAATTGTAAGTAAGTGCTGAAGTTGTGTCTGGCCAAATGGAGGTGTGGTTTCAACCATCAACCACGATAAAAATGATAGCAGAAACTCAGTAGAACTTTGGGTGACTAAAGTAAGCATGTAAGAAACTTCCAGAAAAGGAGTAACATTCATCAATTCATAGAAGGTTGAAGACGTTGCACCAATGCACTGCAGAGCACCATATCCACACACATTCACAACTAGGGGCAGTTTAGCAGGGTTCCATCATACTATTTATGGCTCCATAATGTTATAGTTTGTTATTTTTTGAATAACATTTTGGTTTTCTGTTTTGCAAAGGAAATTGGATCAGATACATTATTGAAATGCAGACCTGCTACTGAATCATGTCTATTGGACTTACGTGCACTGGCTGCTGCAGCCACCGAGGCAAGGTACGGGTGACCGATGCCTGGATTAGAAAAAAATAAGGATTTTTTAGAGGGAATAGAGAAAGAGAAAAGAAAAGGGAGCCAAACTTATTTTTAAAAACAAAAAGACAAGTTTTTTGTATTTTTGTATTTATACAAATACAATCAAATGCATCCTGCAATCAAATGCATCTTACATACGAACAAAAGGGAGCAGAAGAATGATCATTTTGAAAACCATGTGTTGAGGAATTAGAGTGTACCATACCTTCATACAAATGAATCAAGGTTTGCTATTACTTTCAGGAAAAAAAAAATTATAATAATTCGGTAATCCAATATTTTTCTATTAGGGGGAGTCATGGATCCTTTGTATTTAGGGGTTAAACTTGTGTAAGTGAATGTTAGTCAGTGCAGTGATTTTGATGATATGTATTCTTATTTTTGTGAATCTTTAATCTGTAAGCAATAAAACAAGATAGAGAGACATACCTGCATCCAGAGGTGGAAAAAGCACAAATTCCAGTACAGATGCTCGTGTATTAAAAGATTATTTTAAGTTAAAGTAAAGAAGTTTGGGTTCTGACATGTACTTAAGTAAAAAGTAGAAATTTTCCCTACCTGTTTTAGTGTCACGCTGGTAACTGGACCTCATATCATATTAATATTAGGGCTGTTAATCGATTAAAATATTTAATCGTGATCAATCGCATGATTGTCATCAATTAATTCACAATTAATCGCAACTTTATTGTACATTTTTATCTGTTTTAAATGTAAGTTTTTATTATTCTAATCAATATGGGCATAAACAAACATGTTGCACCTCTTCTAACTTTTATACGGATTACATAATCAAGAATATTTGTTTTCGATGTGCAGCAAATATTCACTGAGATTCAGGTTGTTTTATTTGTGTCTGTGAAGAGAGATGACAGAGACGGCAGAGAGCGCCCCCTGTCTGTTTTCTTTATTTTACAAAAGCACAGCGTTTCTATGTTATTATGAGTGTATACAAATAAAAGTAGACCCTTTACAGATTCAAATGATGTATTGCTCTTATCTGTACAATTAAAAAAGACTGAGAAATTGAAGTTCCACAAAGAAAATCCAAACAAACAAACAAAACGTGCCGGCGTGTTTGTCGACCCCAGAGGGTTAAATGTTTGTATCATGGTGGATTTTGGTGCTGATTTGAGACTTCAGTGCATCAGTTTGTTTAACAATTAAAACAATTATTTTTCAGTGAAGTTTATTTATTTATTTATTTATATATTTATTTATTTATTTATATCTGGATAGAGAAAGGATGCCTTGAATAAATGTGTGTTGCGCTAAGGTTTATAATTTCGCCTCTTTCATATTTATTTATTTGTATTCGTAATAAAAAAATAGTCAAACAGAAACACGCAATGAATTAATTTCGCGTAATAAAATTAGTGCCGTTAAAATTCATTTGAGTTAATGCGTTTCTTTAAATTCGACAGCCCTGTTTAATATATCAATACAAAATAATTAAAAATGTTGTTATCTAATGAATGTATCCATGCTGAACATCTCACACAAGCAGAGAAAAGATGATGATGATCAGTTGATCAGGACTGTTTTTGTTCTCAATCATGTTTACATCACTGACTCCCTCTGTCTCATTCACATTATTCCTCATACTTCTTGTTGCCTTGCTTATTGTTAGCTTCGTAAACTAGTCTACCTTCTACCTATACAATTGTGGTGTGTGAGAGCCAGGAAATGATAAACCAGTGGTAGGTTGAAAAAGACGTACAATGAAAAGAAATAGGTTGATGGGCTAAAAACGGAAAAAACATTGATCATTTGTCCCTTACGGTCCCTCCTGCAGGTGGTGAGCCCACGGGAAGGCGGCCCCACGTCACTCCAACGTCACAGACCTTGATATTCCCCTCGTAAGGGTGATCATGTCACCAAATAGACTAAACTAAAAACTAAAGTAACAAGCCTGGTTTAAAAAAGTAAAATATTTGTGTAAAAAATTGAATAATAAATAAGTACTAAAGTAAAACACTGATCATCAAAAAAATCTACTTAAGTACAGTAACCAAGTATTTGTATTTCATTTTATCCCACCTCTGCCTGCATCTCTGACTTTATGTACTGCAGCCCGTAGCTTCCCAGTGGTGGTCGTAGTTGTGGTGCGAGTGGTTGTGGGTGGGCTTGTGGTTGTGGTGGTTGTAGTGGTTGTGGTTGGCTTGAGTGTGGTTGTTCTTGGCTCAGGAGCTGCTGTCATGGGCAATGCGGTGGAGAGTGCCAAGACTCTGTCTTCTTTCTGACCTTTATGGGGATGGATGGGCGAAAGTGAAAAAAACAACTTGGTACAGTAACAGTAGTGTTTAACTGCATTCCAACGTCATGCCAACGCAGCCTGAGGCAAAGGTTTAGGAACCTACGCTTTAGGCATTAGTCTCTCTGTGTAACACAGAAGTCTACTTGGGTGTTGTTTGGACTACTGTACTGACACTAATACCACTTGTGGTCTTTTGCACTAAAGACTCTTTATACTTTTTTTTAAACAAGCTAGTAGCCCACATTCTGCATTTAATCAGACTTGCCAGAGGTGACGGTGTCAATACATCTGTATAACTATCATTTCTATCAAACTAAAGACAACAGGTTTATTTGTGCAAAATATAACAATACTGTAGCTACCATGGATTGTTCAATAACTACAGTGTGACTAATAAGAACAGCCCATACACTTACTTGTTTGCACTGTGGATTTTGAAGAAATCAATTCCAAGGTAGCAGGGTAGATCACACCTTTCTTTGGTTTGCCCACTGAAATGCAGGCAGAAGCTTGAAAATACTTAGAATCTTTGTCCTAGTCACTGAGTTCCATTATAAATGGGGCAAATACATAAGTATCTGTATAACCCGAATAGCTCTGGAATGAAAGCCCATGTTACCTGAGACAGTGAAAGATTCTCTCCAGTTGGGGAGAGACAGCGAGCGGATGCCGTTTGCAAAACTGCCTTTATACTGCGCTTGTCCTGCGATCTTCTTTACAATCACCTTTCCTCCAGAATTCGTAATGACTCCACTGGAAACAGCGTTGGATAATAAAATGATAACCAAAAAATCTAATGTTTAGCCAATATTTTACTAAATTGGTGAAGTTGACAGTTGATAAGCAGAAAGCAAACATATATGCATGTATTTCTATTATATATATATATATATTAGGGCTGTCAAAATTAACGTGTTAATAACACGTTAACACAAATTCATTTAACGGCATTCATTTTATGAACGTGAGACAAAATGAGGTGAAATTAAAACACAATTTTTTTCAGGACGTCCTTTCTTTACTCGGATATAAAAATAAATAAATAAACTTAAAAAAAAAAAAAATTTTATCAATAAACATTGATTTTACTGATGCGCCAAATCTCAGCACCAAAATATATCCGGCAATTAAAACCGTCCGTGTGGAAACATAGCAAAATTTCTGTTTGGTGTCTTGATGATTTGCGAAATTTAAAACACCATAAATACTTTAAAACATTTACAGGAGTATTTTGTCTTCATGTTTTATTTTGAGTTTGGTTTCATTTGCATAAAGCATCCATATTTTGACAAGTCCATGTTGATTACATTTAAAACTTGACAAGTGTTAATTTACTTTACATTTTAAACGGGAAAAAAAAATTGGCAATGAGTTTCGATCAATCACGAGTGAACTCATTACAATCATGCGATTCATCGTGATTCAATATTTTATTCGTTCAACAGCCCTGATATATAAATTACTCTCTGTATAGTATCATATGTACCCAAAGCTACATCTAAATATAATTATAGGGCATCGATTTATGGCATCTGGCAGAGGACCTTATCCAGAGTAACTTAGTTTAGTGAAGCTGAGATTTAAACTTATGACCTTCTGATCCATTAACCATTAAGCTACAACTCAGTCCAAAATGTGGACTGTCAACAATGGTGAAGAATTGTAAAGCTGTGTATATTTGTACTTGTGAATAGCAGCATTGCAGATGCTGGATATGGAGGCAAAGACTCCCGTCCCATAAACCTTTTCCTTGGTCTCACGGCAATTGGAAGGGCACCGGACGAGGAATTCTGGGAAGTTGATCTTCCCTGCACGCATATCGCAATCTATATCCGGCACGACTAAAAAAAAAATGCAGATGCGAAGCACATACCATTAAAAATGTCATCAATAGAAATCATATCCATGACTGCATGTTGCTGCATGGATGTACCTTGTTTGGTTTTCTTGTCTTTTCCATTTGGCTTTGCCTTGCTGCTGATTATAAGGAGGAGCCCTAAGTGGAAAAAAAAAAAAAAAAAAGCTGTATGACCAAATATTTTGTCATATTTTGTAATTACTGATTTATAATTAGCTACTGATTTGTTTAATGGTTGCTGGCATTTTTTATATAATATGCAGTTAATATAAATCAGTAAATAATTATTAATATTAAACAAAAATTGGCAGAAATAAATACTTAAAAATCAGAATCTTTCACCCAAAACACAAAACAAAAATGAATACACGTGATATGCGTACCAACACAGATGCTGATGAGTGGAGCTCTCAACATTTTGGAGGTAAGAATGGAGAGGATAAAGTGTGATGGTTGGTCAGTCGCTTTCTTGACCTAGAAAGAAATCGCAAAATCTTTTTTTTTCACCTGGATTCTGATTAAGATAAAACTGTAAATACGCAGTAGTACTAAAATGCTTGCAATATTACAAAAGCCTGTGAAGCTCAGCAACTTGGCAGGATTACTTCCATTAAAAAAAAACAAAAAAAAAAACTTTGAATTCCTGTTTCCCCAAGGAAAAGAATGAAGTGTAAGAAAAGATCAACTTGATAACACATACCTTGAGGGCACTGGAGTCGATTTGTGTCATATATGTTCAGTTCAGCTATTAGAAATTAGTCACAGATAGTCAACCAGTAGACAAATTACTAGACAAATCTGTGTCTAATAAGATGTTGGATCTGGGGTGCCAAGATTGTTAGCAGTGTCTGGTTCATTACCTCATGCCTACATACTGTATTTTTCGGACTATAAGCCGCTACTTTTTTCCCATGTTTTAAACCCCTCGGCTTTAACAACGAAGCGGCTAATTTATGAATTTTTCATGGTTTCACAAACATGAAGCCAAAAAACTGAGCGCCATAACATTAGACCAATGAAATTTCCGAACGGAAACGAAAAAACGCACCTCACCTGTGTTCTGAGCTGCACGGCATCGGGAGAACAAATGTTTTTTTAAACGCACGACGATGCCAAAAGATAAACTGTCGAGAGTAATAGTTGTAAAAGGAAGGAGGAAGACAGTGAACAATGACTTTCTTGGTAGGCTACTGTTTAGATACAAGCCGTTGTAACGTGTTGAGTCTGGGTGAAGGGAGAGCTCACTAACTCCAGTTACAACAGAAATCATATAAGCACAGACAGGTTTTCAAAACTCGTGCTTTTTTATTTTTCTTGGCAACAGCGTTACGGGTTAGTCAAAGAAACTTAAAAATTAGCATCATATAATAATAAGGACATATTCCTCGTCTTGAACACACACAGTAATACCAGGAAAATGCAGTGCCAGGATATTCCCAAAATACCGCTATGCTCCTAAAGGAAGCGCAACATATTTTACCTGTTCCACCGTGTGTAACGTGTCTTTCGTTAAAGCCTGTGTAAAGTACATTAGTGTAGACAGCTTATAGACAGGTGCGACTTATTTATGTTAAAAATAAAAATATTTGTAAAATTCAGTGGGTGCGGCTTATATATGGGTGCGCTTTATAGTCCGGAAATTACGGTACATACAAAAATGTGTATATTTGTGTAAAATCTAAATAATTGTAAATATATACTGCAATTGTGACTGACTCCACTTCAGTTGGATCTTTCTCTTTGTTGGAACATTTTGAGTCTTTTGAAGATGTAAGACTTCCAAAATGCATAATTCTTTAAACAGTTCACCAGGTCTAATGGCAGAGACAATCTGCAAATACAGCAACTTGCATCGAATATTAAACACTGATACTACATTAATACTTACAATTATTATCTTGTTCCCAAACATCAAACAGAGATGAGAGTCTCTGGGATTAAAGCCTTCATATCGGGCTCTTGTAAGTACATTACACAAGCTAAAGACCTTTTGTACCGTCTCTCGATCACCCGATGGTCACATTTGATATCCAGTGATTTGGAGCCAAACAAAATGAAGCAGCCTTTTGTTTAAGACCAAAATGTTATGCCGTGTTGTCTGTATGGCTCATGTAAAACAGGAAACTTTTCATTTATTATATAAACCTGAATGTGTTGCATGTTAGGCAAAGCAAAGATAAAGAAATAAATATTGGAAATGTCGTAGAGATTATGTCTAGGTCATTATGTACAGTACAGAAGAATGACAAATGGACAAACGGCTGTTTCTGTTTTCATATTAAAGGAAGTTTTGCTGGCATGACTTTAGGTTCGCATGTTCCCTCGGGTTCACTTTGGGAACAAGAAAAACAGTGTTCATCCTTTCAGTACAGTTTCAGTGATTTGTTGAAGCTATGCCAAGACACACTGATGCTGCTTCTGATGGTTTGCCATTGCCAAACAACTTACTAGGATCATTTATGTTGCTTTTTTCTTCAATTTGTCCTCATCTGTATATGTCATATTTGCATTTACACCTGTCAAGCTTTTCAGTGTGTCTTTCACCATATATATTGCTACATTTTACAGTGTCAAATGCCATGATACTAAAAGACCAAACCACAATCCTGACAAAAGCAAAACATGTACTGTCACTCCGTCTGCTTTGTCCTATATAAAGAAATCAAAGAACAGCAAAAGAAAAACAGCATGCTGAGACAAGCATTTCTGAAGACAAAACTTTCACATGGGGTCCCAGTTTGTGGACAAGAAAACAACCTGAGTAATTTGTTAAACACCTGTTTTAGCATCAACACTAAATCCTACAGTATGACAACTCTGCTTGATCCTGCTTTAACTGTGAATCTCAAATGAAAGCTGGGTGGAGGCCAATATCAAAGGGTTTCCACCTATTCCTGTAGAAAAGGGTCAAAGCCAACAAAAAAACATCACACCATGAGGAATTAATAAGAAGAATGGACTGGTGAAACCAAACCCAGGGCTTGTGAGGACCTGCATCCTCTCATGGCCTGTGTAATTCAAGGTGGGATTAAATAAACTTCTATTTAATATAAAGCGCACACACATAGACACACACAGAGAATAAGAGAGAACCTGAACCTTTTTCTTTCTAGGATTAGAGACGTAGGTGTAAAATGCATGTGAATACCGTACACTTGTGAGAAACATGCAAGTTAGCCATGGATGAGCAAAATCCTGAATCCTGAGAAAGATGTTTCTCTTTGGGACAAGTAAGATTATATCTTATTCATTTTTTCCAAAGATCTTTTGCTCTGCAACCTAAAACCGCTTTAGATGCAAAAGTATGTGCAAAACAAAAAAACACGCTCTCACTCCCAACTCATCACATACATGTTCATAAGGATCCCATGGCGTCACATTTTGAAGCACTGGGTACCCCTTTGGCGCATTTTTTAACATGCATGGATTCTCACAGACTTCAACCCCTTTGGCATAATGTTTTAACATGCAGGGATTCCCATAGACTTCCGTTGAAATTTGACGTGTTAGGTAAGCTGCCCCAAGGTCATATTTATCTATCTCTCGCTGTCTAATATCAAAGTGGCATCTGTGAAACATCGTTCAGCAACATGTTCTCATTCCCAACTAACCCTAATCCTAACCCATTCTCACTAACCCTAACCTTAACCCTAACCCTGCACGTAAAAAAATGACGGCAAACGGGTACCCAGGGCGTCAAAATGTGACACCAAGGGATCATGAGGTACGCATTCTCTCAATTCTGGAAACCTTGCACATGCTACTGATTGACTACTTATACTAACGCCCTGAATGAATTCAGCTATTTGTCTGGAAAATCTAAACTGTGTGATTAATTTGAGTTAACTGTTTGATGGATCAACTCTCACAGCAGAGCCTTAAACACTCCTGCATAACACACCAGATACATTAGTTCCTTCTGGTTGCATTTCATTTCTTAATGAGTGCACTTTGACAGCTTTAACCCTGAACTCATGCTATACATACATACTGTTGGTATGTATTCACTAAAGGGTACTGATTTATACACCCACTATCTGATGCCATCCACAATAGATGACATGAGCCTCATTGCATAATAAATCATAATTTCTCTATAGAATTGAAAGTACATGACAAGCTAATTGAATTCAAGGGTTAAAGATTCTCCAGAGATTCTTGTTGTTTATCAAATATTTTGGTGGATTCTGTTGGATGTAGTCCCTACATCTTTATCCCTAATGAGCAAGCCAGTGGCACATGAACTATAATAAACAATGTAGCTGCTTTCTTTAGATAGCTGGTAGTGTTGCTGCAACACAAAGCCTTGGTCCTTGGTTAGATCCTGAGATCAGGTAACTGGCTTCGTCTAGTTTCATATATTAAGTCTCACACTGTATTTTCATTCCTACAGTACCCTGTGATCAGCCAATCTGAACAATGAGTGCTTTTAGTAAGAAATAAAACACACTGTCAATATATGCGATTATAATCAATGACATCCTGAATTCTTTATTTCTTCTTATATCACACCAATTCGCCAATGTTAACAATTATTTTAAATTAAAGAGCATATTGTACATTTCATTGGTTTATCGTTGCGTTTAATCTTGCCGGTCTTTTGTGAAACATGTTATGCCCTTATTTGATGGCTACAAACAGCATTCCCTCAACAGCAAACCTTAGAGAAAATGCACTCGAATTCATTTAACTGTACTTTAGTGTAAACCCAATACATTTCATTCAATTACACACCTAATACACACAGCTGAAGAAATCTGCACACCTGGATGGAAAATTATGTTCAAAAGCATGCACTTGGCTATAATTCAGATTTTAACACAATAATTCCCTCCAAAATCAACACCAAGATGAAGGAATTTTACTTTGTGTCAGTACAAGTGGGCAGACATGTCTCATTCTGATTCATCCTCAGCCCCCAGAGTTTCCTAAGCCCTGTGGTTTTCTCAGTATACACTCTGTGTCTGCTTCCAACTCAACTACTGTTCTCAAGTTTTGCTAACGTTGCTGTCCTATTAAGCTGGATCACTGATAACAAATAAAAGGCAACCTGAAGGAGATTAAAAACTTTTACACATGCAACTTCGAGAGCATCCAACAACATCAAGCAGGATAGGTACATTCATCTGACCTGCAGTCTTATCTTATAGCAACAGTTGAAAGACCAAAGCCAGGAAGATTTTCAACGACCTCAAGCTATCTGAGCAATGGACTCTTCTCTCTCATGAGATTGGTAAACATTGAGAGAATAAGGAGTGGCATCTTCTCGCAGAACATTCAGGCAATCAGTTATGACAACATCTGGAATCAACACTCACTACCTCAGCCTGAAGGTGCACATATTGCATATATTACACTATACACATTATGGTGTATGTAAATTTGATTCTTACTCAATTTTTCTCACAGAATGTTGAAAAAAAAAGGATGAATGAATGTATTTATTGAGTACAGAATCCCAAAAAAAACGAATGTAACCAAACCATCATTGGTAACAGAGTAAACAAAAATGATTTACAGAAATGTATAGCGTGGATGATATTATTTGAACAATAGTGATTTGTAAACACCTGGAAATTGACTTTATTTATAGAACAAGGATATTTCAGCACCATGGACAGACTTTTTTAAGGGGGAAAAAAGAAAGAAGTGTTTTTGTCTTTGGTTAGACCTACAGTACCATACACACTGGAAATACAGCAAACATCCAGTTTTATATAATATGTGATCTAAACGCTTTGTCAAGTGTAAGGCTCTATTAGTCCTTATTTGTCAGGTCAATGTGGCTACAAATATTTTCCATTTCCATGTTCTAATTTGGGGAATAATACTACAAAACCGAAGAATTTTACAAAATATTGTTTTCAAAAGCAGTTCCAAATATGCTGTTTGTTCCACAAGCTCTCTGAGTTTTTGGAAATGTGCTGTAAAGTAACATGTAATGGCCCTTAAACTGATTTTATATACGCAAAGCACACCAGAGAGTTTGATAGAGCTAGTAAAATGTTTGTGAAAGTTTTGGGAAAATTAAAGCAACATGCAACATCTACAGTCAACAAATCCTAAATGGTCAATGCACAGCCTCTAAATAGGAGAGAAGCATTAAAGCCAAAAATTATATATGATTAAAGTTCCAACCAGTAATTTCTAAAAAGGTGGTTCAGTTGCCCTTAGACACAAACCCTGCTTCTTAACATAGAGTGTATTATTTGTACATATTGTCCATATACAACTATCTTCTTGCAGCTGTGAACTTATGGGGGTGATACAATAAGGTCTTTTCAGTATTTATACAACCTTGTGTGCTGCATTACATGAATGTATGAGGGCACTGTGCACAAATCTCTTAATTCCAAATAATAACTTTACAAAATGCGCTCGTGAAGCCTAGCATTAACACAGGCAATCGTTCACTTCTTGTGCTGATTTTATAGCATATTTACTTATCTAATGGTCTGTTAAACAGGATGAGACACCTGAAAAGCTTGAGTTAGGGAACACCCCTTTGTCATTTGAACTCCTAGTCAGTAAACATGGCTGAACTACAAGGAACAGCTGCAAAAAAATTAAACAGGACAAGTCTCAGCAAGGCCACTTTTCCCCTCTACATATAGTGAACTTTATATAATGTAACATCTTTTTGTTGACAGGCCATCGCACAAGATATGCTAAACCTTGGCAGTGGCAGGCAAAGCAAGTCTTATCAGGTTCACTGCTAACACCACTGACTGAGAATCTCTATCTATCTATCTATCTATCTATCTATCTATCTATCTATCTATCTATCTATCTATCTATCTGTCTGTCTGTCTGTCTGTCTGTCTGTCTGTCTGTCTGTCTGTCTGTCTGTCTGTCCAGTCTGCCTATCCACAAATCCATTCATTCATGAATCTACAGTATCTATCTTTGCAGTCAACAAAATCCTTAAATGCCAATTCACAACCTTTATCTATCTATCTATCTATCTATCTATCTATCTATCTATCTATCTATCTATCTATCTATCTGTCTATCTGTCTATCTGTCTGTCTGTCTGTCTGTCTGTCTGTCTGTCTGTCTGTCTGTCTTTTTATGCATCCACAAATCAATCAATCTATCTATCTATCTATCTATCTATCTATCTATCTATCTATCTATCTATCTATCTGTCTGTCTGTCTGTCTGTCTGTCTGTCTGTCTGTCTGTCTGTCTGTCTGTCTGTCTGTCTGTCTTTTTATGCATCCACAAATCACTCTATCACTCTATCACTCTATCACTCTATCTATCTATCTATCTATCTATCTATCTATCTATCTATCTATCGTCTGTCTGTCTGTCTGTCTGTCTGTCTGTCTGTCTGTCTGATATGCCACTCATTCCATTCAGTGTATTAAGTATAAAAAAGAAACATTCACAGTGCAGGAATTATGTCAACACTGTAGATGTTATTTCTACACCAGGCAACTTGAGCCACTGTAGAAAAAGCAGGGGAAAGTTTTGTGCAGAACTGCTTGAGGCGAATGGGTCAAGTCCACACTAGTACATCATAAATCTCCAACACAAGCAGAGTTTCTGCCTCTTTAAAGTCCACAAAGTCTCCCCAGGCAGGTTACACACACATTTTACTTTCTCTCTCTTTATATCATGATCAATCAATCAATCTATCTATCTATCTATCTATCTATCTATCTATCTATCTATCTATCTATCTATCTATCTATCTATCTATCTATCTATCTATCTATCTATCTATCTATCTAGTCTGGCCATTGACAAATCTATCTATCTAAAATGAAACATCTGTAATAAAAGAAAAATCCTAAATTGCCTGTTCACAACCTCCAAAAGGAGAAAACCAATTTTAGATATTTATATATAGGATGAATGTGAGCAAACAGCAAAAAAACACAAGAATTCAGTGTTGTGTCACTCGACACCAAGTCACATATAAATCCTGCTAATATTTTAAGATACAGATCATAAACCTGGCTTAGGGTTATTTTTAAAGTGTATCCAAATTCAACATAATGAGAAACTAATCTGAGATCAACTTACCCTTAGAGGCAGTGATAGAGTGATAGTCCTGTGCAGAGACAATAATGAGGAGAAATATCTCAGAGGGAAAGCACCAGTAGAAGCATAGCTGTATATATCCCGACCTGAGTGTCTCCTGCTGCTCAACTATTGTTCAGCCTCCCGTATGTGTGTGTGTGTGGTGTGGAAGAGGAGGACAGCTCATTAAAGAAAGAGAGTGCTGAGAGTTCACTCCCTCCCACCTTGTCCACACACGCACACACACACGCCTTCAACCAACTCTAGTCCTAACCTTAACCCCAGAAACCAAAAAAGAAATATCTGAACCCATTTACTTCTCTTCGTTTATTTAAATCAAATTAATTATTTTAATTGTAAAACTAATTTATTTCTCCTTTAACAAAAATAATAGATAGATAGATAGATAGATAGATAGATAGATAGATAGATAGATAGATAGATAGATAGATAGATAGATAGATAGATAGATAGATAATTAGAATTTATATTTATTTATTGTAAAACTGTTATTGTATGGTGCATGCTGTATGCTTCTACATACAGTATATCCTGTCTATCTATCTATCTATCTATCTATCTATCTATCTATCTATCTATCTATCTATCTATCTATCTATCTATCTATCTATCTATCTATCTATCTATCTATCTATCTATCTATCTATCTATCTATCTATCTATCTATCTATCTGTAAGTCTGTCAGTGTCCTTCACAGAATCTTCCGAGAACTCCTATCACTCACATTGGAGAAGTATCTCAGCATTAGCGTTGTGCAGCTTCAAAAGCTACCGTATAGGTGTGCATGCAAATGACCAGCTTTCATCTTCTCTCCTCCTCTGACAACACCGTGAGAAAAGATGACTAATGAGTGAATGAATCCAAGGGCTTTTCCACACTTCAATCACATCTCCAGGTGACTATTCAGGTCTTGGGCCTGAAAATACTTCGTTCTCCACACTCCAGGTCTTATAGGAGTTTCACTAAGGGTGTGGGTGACTGCATACCAGCTTGATTTAATGGTCTTAAGACCTTTAAATAGGTTCATTGTGTATGTGATTATGACCATAGCGGAGGGCAGGAAGCTCCAAAAGAAACTATGGCTGGTTAATATTTATAATAACGGCAATTGTGTACAGTTCACTGCTTCTAGAAGAGGACATGTGTGATTTTAAGGCGGCTAAAATGCCTTTAGGTTACAGTAATTACTTTCTCATGGTCTTTGCACTAAAATATATGCGATAGGGCAACATGTGGTTCTCCTTTTTAGCTATTGCTGCACAGAGTCTTAGTGTATGTTACTTTATAAAGCAGAATGTTTGTTTGGGTATGTTGGCTATTTATGGGGTGAAAAACGTGGTTCATTAGTGGTTAAAAGAATCACAATTTTAAATAAATAATCATTGTAAGATGTTGTATGAACAACAAAAATATAGGCACATATCAGGAAAATTGAACATAAATCAAAAATTTGGGCAAAAGTTACTGTTTGAATTCATGAAAGTAATAATTTGTATTCATGATTTTTTTTTCTCTTTTTTATTTTTTCCACAACACTAATCCTAGCACAGGTGGAGATTTGGAAAGCAGCCGTTAAGACCAGAATATTTGTCTTTGCAAAGCAGCTCAAGCTTAATTTGGTTTTCTTCTTACATCAATTCAGCCTCAGGTTCAGGATAAATTACCTCCTTGGTATCAGGTAAACAACAAACCAAGCCAAATGCCATGGATGAGATGGATAAACATGTTGTGGCGGGAGGATTAATGCTGTATTGACTCCAGTGGATGCCTAAAGTCAGACCTACAGGTTGAAACTGTGTTCTAACAAATCATTGAACAATTATCCACTTTTTTTTTTATTTTTATCCTCAACTGAATAGTGCAATCCATAATTGTATAAGAGCATTAGCCCAATCCCCTAAATAATTTTTTTTTATTTTTTTTTTTATTATTTTTTTTTTTTTTACAGTTTTTTAGTAATACAGATTTACAGAATACATTTATTCACATTTATGGCATTTGGAGGACACCCTCATCCATCGTATTCATACAACAGAGCAGTTAAGGGTTAAGGACCTTGCTCAAGGGCCCAGCAGGTTCAACATCTTAACTGCAGGAGATATCACTTTATATATTTTTTTATCTAAAATGTACACAGTTATGATAGATCATTACTACTGCATGATTTATGAGAACAGTCTAATTCCAAAATAAGGTTACCCTCATTATTTAAAGTTGCTATTAAAAAGTCCACCATTTAACTCAGACTCTACAAGACCTCGCTTTCTATATGAAACAAATGAAAGTTACATTATTAGAGCTCTAAACTATAAACCCTTGTTTCATGTAGCTTCAGCTAGAAATGTCACTTTAATACAGGCAGCTGGAAGATCATTAAGGATTGTTTGCACTGCCTCCCATGATTCCCAGAACAATCCCGAACAAACTCCCGATGTTTTCGCCACATGACTTCAGAACTGTGAGTTCCCAAACATTCGAGTTATGCAGGCTGGAAGATAAAAAAGATTCTTTTGTTTTACAACATCTCCTTTGTATGCTTTGATGCGAGGGCTTGTGATTAGTCTTTGGTCAGTGAGCACTTGTATTTTGTGAGCTGTATTTAAGATACCGTGGTTTGAAATTGAGACTTGTGAACGGCCAAGTCGCAGCTCGGCTCCAGGAAATGATAGTCCTGACTTGAAGTCCCACCCAGCTTTTTTTTTTTTTTGGAGGGATTTGATCACTCACGAAAGACGCCATGCTTATAATAAATGGCTGTAACTCTATAGTAGGCAAGCTTTATAGGGGAAACTGTTGCACCGCCTTGTTAAAACTGAGCAATAGTCGTCTTTGTATTGCCTTTTGTACTTGTTTATACAGAAGCAAAAGAAAGCCAGCCAATATTAAATTCCCACCAACTGACAGTGTAGATGCTTCACCGGTTGACGTAGGTGTGTGACAGAATAATACCATGGTGAGGTAATTCAAATCTTCATGTGTGGGGAGCTTCCTGACATAGAAGATATAAGCAAAACAAAACATATTTAAAAGATTCACATAAATTGTGATTTCCATATGAAATATTTATGCTTGTGCTTTATTTTTATTACCATCCCCCCAGCCCCCAAATAAACAGATGATGGATCTGGAAATGATTTTATTAGATTAGATTACATTAGATTAGATTCATTGTGCAAGGTACATGTATAGAGCCAATAAAATGCAGTTAAATGAATAGGGTGAGTTCTATTTATACAGGGATGAGGGTGAGTCTGAAATCATGTGCCTGCTTATGCAATATGCCGTAGGTGAAATGAATAAACACACCCAATTAAGCATTAAAAGCAATCTAAGCGAGTTTTATATATAATCTGGCAGAAGGTCCAACGTTTGCTCAGCAAGAAATCAGGCCATGGGGCACATTATGAACTATATTCACTTAATCTAAAAAAAAAAAACGACTGAGGGTTGAGTCACCATTGCCATCATTTGTCAAAAGCACAGTGAGGTACTCAGTTTGAGGAAACTTAGTTATGAATACTCTTTTCTTTGCCTATGCAAAAGATTGGCAATGAAAAGAAGGATTGTTGACACAGCACATATTGGTCCAAAGAAAAAGTGGGGGGAAAAATCCACTGGGGTTATTTGCTCTTGGTGCAGGGATTAATCAGTCCCTTATTTCTTATAGTTCACTATTGTACTGTACATTCACTAATGCCTGCGGTAAAGTGTAGAAGGAGCTGCGTAAAGCAAAACTTGGCACAATCTTTATCTTGTATTATACACTAATCGCAGGGTCCTGATGTATCACAAAATACATGAAGAAATGAACAAATTCAATTCCAAACATCTGATTTTCTGTTTTTTTACGGACATACAGACAGATATTGTATGCCTGAGCAGGAACATTCATTCAGAAACTAAATCATTCATTCAGATTATTCAAAACATTCATTTCCTTCAAGGTTGGTATTCGCCTCAGTCTGAAATGTCCATAGATCTCTAATGGTTCTTTTTATAATGCTAGTGTTACTCTTTTATGTGTCTAATACCACTTTTAACTGTAAAGCTTGAAATGTTAAATGTTTTCAGTGAGTAACTGCCATTTTAAGTCAATTTATATGTCTGACTTTATTGATATAAAAAAAATAATAAAAAAGCTTGCTGAACTGTACAGTACCAGTTTTGTCACACCTTCACGTTTAGTGTTTTTTCTTCATTTTTTATTATTATTTTCAGCATTGATTAACATTAATACTGATCAACATAAATACTGAAGACATCCAAATGTCAAAAGAACACGTATGGTATTATGTAGCAAACGAAAAACGTGTTAAATAACCCAGAATCTATTTCATATTTTTGCACACTTTTGGCCTTCTCTCAGTCGGCCTCATGAGGTAGTCACTTTGAAGATTTTCCAACAATCTTAAAGAGATCCCAGAGCACCCAGAGTGCTTGTCAGCTGCTTTTTTCCTTCACTGTCCAGTCCAGTTCATCCCAGTTCAATTAGACGTAGATCAGAGATTTAGATAAAGAAAAACTACTAAAGGAGAAGGTGTGTCCAGGTTTTGACTGGTAGCGTATATGATCACCTCAGTTTTATTTGTACATTTACAATATTTGGCCGACACTCTTTATACAGAGTGGCTTACAATTGAGAATGAAGGGCCTTGCTGAACGGCACAGAGGAGGCAGCTTAATGTGCTTGGATTTGAACCTATGGTCTTCTGATCAGAAGTATAATGGCTTAACCATTGAGCTACCACTTGTTAATGCAACATAAACCCAACCCCAAGGTTGAGAACCTGTTCTGTAATGTGAAAGAAAGAAAGCAAGAGAGCGAATTATACCAATTTTTCTAAAAAAACTAATTTACGTTTTAATTAACGAAAATACATGTACATGTTGAAAATACATATTGATTCTAATTAGCTTGTGCTCGGTTAGTTAATGAACATCATCTCATTTACAGCTCATTACATCATTGCAACTTACTATCATTTGAACGAGGGCTCTTAAATTAGTCACCTACATCATTGTCATGTTCAAATTCTGGTTGTTTTTAGCTCTGACCTTTATTTGGAAAAAAAAATAAAAAATGTATGTGTGGTTTTGCGTGTCTGAGTGTATTTGCTTGTTCCTGTCTTAGCCGCATTAATGCAAGGCTTCACATAAAAGCCATGAAAGCTTCCTACTTTAGCACTGAAGAAAACCTTATTCAATCCCCTAAATTACTAACTCTCTCTATCCACTATGAACTGCTGTTTCACGATGATCTGAGGATCTCATTATATTTGATGTGTGGGCTTGTAGGGTATATTATAGTATTAACAGGAATTCTAGTAATACACTTTCACATTCTGCAAAGCGGATTAGCCCATTCACACAGGACATTTCTTTAAAGACTTTTTTCAATAGTTAAAAAATTAAAGTAAATATACCTGTACAGATACCGAAGGCACACAGTTCTCTTGGTTATTTATTCTCATAAATAACCTATATGCATGTATATTATTTTGACGTAAATTCTCTCTTGTCCTGTCCTGCTGGAGTGCACGGAGGTACAGGCAGAATTCTGGAATTCGTCTGTCCTTTTTGAAGCTGCACATGTCCCATCATGCTGATGCAGTAATCTGTTAAGGCTTCTCACATGCCTGAGTTGTTAGCTCCCTCCTTTTTTTCTCTACCTCCATTTTATGCCCCATCCTTCACTCTCAATGATCCAGTGTCACTCCACTATCCTACTTCACCTTGAAATATCCATTTGTGAGTGAGTTTCCTATTTTACTACTGATTCTGGATCCACAATTCCACAGCCACCTCAGGATCTGAGAGGGCTTCAGGACTGCGAGATGAGTTTATATCAAGAGCCGTGTCTGACAGTGAGATGTTTCCCTGTGCACATCAATACAACATTCTAAAACTGCAAGATTTGTTATTTTTACATTGTCTGATAAGACGAGGTGTTTTTTTTCCACATGTTTCTTTTTTTCTAAAGCAGTAAGCTTTCCTAATGCCAGTTACCCTGGAGCATAAAAAAATAAGCAGTTCAAATTCCAAGCCAAGTCTACAACAATACAAAGTGTTTCATAATATGCCAGGTGTTGTCAAAGTTAAATTACATTTTGTGGTTTAAATGAAATTTATAGGATAGTAAATTAAAATCAAGTAAGTACTCAGTGTCTAATTTGTCATTAAGCAGTTAAAAGGCATTTAGCAACCAATGTCATTTAAGGTATATATGTATTTAGATACAGTATTTAAGATATATATATATATATATATATATATCCTGCTATATGTGGTTCTTTTCCAAACTATTTTCACAAAACTGGAGGCACTCAAATGTACTGGACGTCTTCAGATGCACTATAATAAAATACTGCATTCACTTGAACTTGGAAACTCAAACCTGTTCCAGCATGGGATGCCCCTGTGCACAAAGTGAGCACCTTGGAGATCTGGTTTACAAGCTTTGGAGAGGAAGATCTTGAGTGGCCTGCTATAGAGCTCTGATCTCATCCCTACTGAACACCTTTGGAATGAATTGGAACGCTGACTGCACCCCAGGTCTCCTCACTTACATCAGAGCTGCCTTTCATTATACCCTTGTGGCTAATAAACACAAATATGTATAAACACACTCCAAAATCTAGTGGAACATCTTCCTAGAAGAGTGAATGGGGACTAAATGTGGAATTGGGACTAAATGTGAAATGAACTGCTCAAAAATCTCATACCAAACTTATGATCGGGTGACCCAATACTTTTGGAAATATAGTGTAATATAGTATATTGCTCTTTATTTTCAAGCTACTGGCTATTTAATGCAAAATGACTATTATAGTCATCACAACATTACAGACACATAACTAACTATAATTGAGTTATGCAGTGGTGTGTTCAGACTAAACATTGCACAACAAAATGAGTGCCTACTTACTATTGTTGTGACTTTCTTTAAAATTCAGCTTGTTAGGACCAATTTCATGAAACCTGAGCTTGGGCAATCTCATTAAAGATGTTGATGTAAAGTCAAAATTTACTTTTTTTTTTAATTTTTTAATCTTATTTAGACGAACTTCAAAAAGAAAATTAGTGTCCAGTGACATTTCACTCTCTCTATAAGCCAACTCCATAGAAATATCACCTATCAGATCCTGGCAGAAGGTTGCCAGGTTTGTTATATCTCATTCCTGTACGGAAAAATTCACTTCTTCGGCTGTTAAATACTGGCCTTGCTAAGGGGTTAATGAGATTTCCTCACTTCTTTTTCCCTCCGAATTGTCTAGATCAGTCATGACCACTAGCTTCTGATACTAGCATAAACTATTCTAATAGTTTGTATGTTTTTCATAAAAAAAATTATTAAAAAAAATATATATATATTTTTTAGCAGTATGCGTTCTGAAAACAGTAGCAACAAAACCTTTAAATAACCTTAATAACTTTTATTATACCAATTCTTTAAAAGAGAAAGGAAAATTGAAATATGTAAAAAGGTGAAATTTGGGTTGTAAAAGATGGAAAACGGAGCTAATCTGCTGCTTAAACTCAAAGCAGCACCAACCTTGAATTAATCCTCTCCATGAAAGAAGTTCTCCCTCCCTACTCTACAGCCTCAAAACCCCAAGGCTCTGCACATC
Source organism: Silurus aristotelis (assembly GCF_946808225.1). NCBI lineage: Eukaryota > Metazoa > Chordata > Actinopteri > Siluriformes > Siluridae > Silurus > Silurus aristotelis. Next base: position 12,958,495 of record NC_139600.1, on the reverse strand, counting down.
GATAATCCCTCCCCCTGCCTTACCAAGGTAATTAGAAGCTACCAGCCGGATTGGAACTCACAGTGTAGACCTTGTTTCAGACCAGCTACCCTGACTTCTTGGATGTGGCAGGCAAGACGCGTTGCTGTTTCCTGTCCTCTATATCAGCTATTTTCAGCTCTCCAGATGAATGAATGCAACTGAAAGAGCGATTACTATGGGCAAACATCTAAGTTTAGTCACACATCTGGTTTAGATAACATTCAATTGAGCAGCTTCTAATGGTGGCCCAAGCAGTGGTGTGTCCAAATGTATTGAGCGATCAGCAGTAAGTTCAGCGTCATTGCTAAAAACCAGACTTACGATTCGTAATATGAAGAAACTGCTACCTACCCTTTTCAACAATGTTATCCAGAGTTAATTATATATTTATTATACAATAAACACAGACTGTTTATTATATTACTGTGTTAATTTTTAGACTGGTAAAATGATTCACATACTTAAACAATGTACAGAATTATCAGGATTCTGTTCAAAGTAACGATGGTACCTGTTTTCCTTCCTAATTAAATACTGTAGTTCACTGATTCTTCCAATAAGTCTGATGTTTTTAGTTGTTTGATCGCAGTCCAGTTCTGACAGCCGTTTAAATTCATATTAGGTTTTTATACACAATTAGCGTTCTAATTAAACCCAATAAAAATACTGTCATGTTGGTTTATACCTAGTAACAGAAAACACACACACACACACACACACACACACACACACACACACACACACACACACACATACACACACTATCTATGTATAGCCATACTATTTTATTAACACAATTCAAGTGTTAAGAATTTTTTTTTTTTAAATATACGTATTACAAATCCATATTTGTATATTTTTATATCCATATTCAAGTCAAGTTTATTTCTATAGCGATACAGACATCGCCTCAAAGCAGCTTTACAGAATTTAAGAATTAAGGTGAACGATGTGTATTTATCCCTGATGAGCAGCCATTGCAACTGTGGCAAGGAAAAACTCCCTTAGATGTTATGAGGACGAAACCTTGAGAGGAACCAGACTCAAAAGGGGAACCCATCCTCATTTAGGTGATATCAAGAGTGTGATTATAGTCTTTAAACAATACAGAACACTGGAGAGTGAGAACTAACATGAGCAGTGGAGTGTAGGATTATAAGTGATGTCCTTTCTACAGTCTTATACAGTCATTTGATGTTATGGCACCAGAAGCTACTAAGCAACTCATAAAATAGCACAACATTTGAGATCATCATAATTCCATGTTAAAAATCCATACAGATACCACCATCAGTGATTGCAGCACCAATCACAGCAACAGACTTCTGAACAACATTCGACATTGCGTTTCACATGGAGCAGAGATGCTTTGGTGTCTGCCTACTGCATTGATTGCAATGAAGGAATCAGAGAAATTATCAATTGTATTTGTCTAGCGCTTTTAACATTGTCTACAGCAGTTTAACAGAAATAAATGAGCAGAAATCAGCAGAAATCTTATCAGCAGAAATCTTATGAGCGAGCCAGGAGCATACCGTAGCATAGCAGGTTTGGATTTGCACCTTATATTACTAATCTCTCCAACGCGCATCAACAAGAACACATTTGTTTAATGAAATGTACTGTACATTAATGTAACAACTAGATTTATGCAACTAGTCCTTTATGTCTGTTACTGGAAAGATGATCTCATTCAGTCTGGCTGTAGCTAATGAGACAAGTCAGGATTTAGTCAATTATTATCAAAATTACTATTTTGCTAAGTTGCAAGCGATTAATGTTTTTGATTATCTTTCTGAGGGCATTGAAAAAAGTCTTAAATATAATTTCCCGAAACTAGTCCATACTCTGCTCCATTGTTTGGTGTCCAACAGCAAACAGCTTCTTCAGTTGGATTCTCCAGCTTCTTTTAGAATCACCTCAGACACTACAATAGTTGTAATGCAATTTTCTCCTTCCTACAGCAATTGTTGTAGGCTGGGCATTCCAAAACATTGTTGTCTATGTGATTCAGCTTAGTGTCATGTTGAAAGGTGACCTTTCTCCCCAGTGAAAAGTCTTCAGTACTCTTGAACAAATGTGATGGTTCTGCATTTTAATTTTAATCTTGAAAAGCCTTTTAATCTCCTAAAAAACATCCACACAGCAGGATCTTTCACCACTGTACTAACCATAGTAATACAGAGCCCTGCTCAGAGCCTTGTTCCCTCGAAATGGAACTTGAATCTTGAACTGACCTTTAACTAGATGGCTTTTAGATTGATGTTTTTTTGTTTGCAAAGCTCCAACAAGCTGCCTAATTTGCTCAGTTTGACAGCAAGGCAAGCTCTGTGAAATGGAAGTTTATTGGTTATGTAAGTATTTTTATTCCTATGAATGATTATGTAAACTTTGTGGCTTGGATAGAGAACACTGAATATCTTACAATACCATATAAATGGTCCTATTATAGTTTAGTTAACTGTCTGTGGTCCTGAAATTTCTGCTTCTAAAATGTGTAACATCGGGTTTCTACAAGATACAGAGATGTCTTAAGGGCTGAAGAATTGCAGACAGAGCTTACAATAGAGGTGTATTTAGTCCAAAAGTTTCCTCTCCTCAAAGGGAAAAAGTTTTAAGTTAAATGTAAAGTGAGTTATTAGATTAGCACTACTACTATTATTATTATTTATGTCAAAACACATCAAATGTTTAAATAAGAGGTTTCAAATGTTTTTTTTTTTTTGTGTGTGTAAAGGATTTTGGTGCTCATGCGTCCATTCCAAGTGTAAACCTAACCCTAAGGTACTAGAATACAGGGGCTGTTTGTGTGAAACAGTACAGAAGGACCTTTTGTGTTCAACCTTAATCCCAAAAAAGTTGATTCACACTGTAAAGTGTAAATAAAACCAGAATGCAAAGATTAGCAAATCTCATAAACCCATATTTTATTCACCATAGATCATAGAAAACATATCAAACTGGGGATCATATTAGGGAGAAAAAGGTTATATCATCAAAGGTTTCAAAGGATCTGGAGAAATCTGAACACGGGTGAAAATCAACATTGGATGCCCGTGATCCTCAGGCCCTCAGGCGGCACTGCGTTTAAAACAGTTATGATTCTGTTAAGAACATCACTGCATGAGCTCATTAACACCTCAAGAAATCATAATCTGTGGACACAGTTTGCTATGCCATCCACAAATTCAGGTTAGAACATGATCCAGAAACGTCACCATCCTCTTCGGGCCAAAACTCATTTAAAATGTACTGAGGGAAAGTGGAAAACTGTTCTATTGTCAGAGGAATTAAATTTTTTTTGGAAACCATAGACACTATGCCCTCCGGACTAAAGATAAGAAGGACCATCTGGTTTGGTATCAGCTCTCAGCTAAAAAAAACAAATGCATCTTTGAAGGTATAGGAGTGCATTACACAGGTTTTATATGTTTGCATAAACAGGTTTTAGAGCAACAAATGTATTCATCCAGTAAATGTCTTTTTCAGTAAGGCCTTGCATATATGAGCAAAACAATGCTAACTGCATACTGCATTTATTAGAACAACATGACTTCGAAGTAGAAGAGTCTGGGTGTTGAACTGGCCTGCCTGTGGTCTAGATCTTCCACCATTTAAAACCATTTGACCATCATTAAACGAAAAATACAACAAAGAACACCCTGAACTGCTAGAATCCTGTATGAGACAATATTTTTCCCTCAAAACTGCAACACCTGGTCTTCTCAGGTCCCAGATGTATATGGAAAGAAGACATGATGCTGCACAGCGGAGATCTGTTGCAGCCATCAAATTCAAAATGGAATTATTTTTTCTTAAAAATGGTATATATTCTTAGTTTAAACATTTGATGTTTTTTTTTTTGTTTGTTTTGTTTTATTGTGAATAGAATATGGATTTATAACATTTGTAAATTATTTGTAAATCAATGTTTTAATTTACATTTTACAAAGTGTTCCAACTTTTTCGGAATTAGGGTTGTATAAATAAACATGAATAAGCAGGTAAACAACAAATCACATTCCTTAAGATTAATTTGCAAGGATTGTTAAATGGTTTGGCTTAAAAAAAAAAAAGTTTACTATCAATAGTGTTTGGAGAAATAAACTGTCTGGATGCAAAGAATGTGTAAAGCTGTTATTCATGATAAGGGAGGATTTTCTCCATAAAACAAAGCTGAACTTCTGTACATTAATGCATTTGTTCACTCAGACAACATATTCTGTTAAATGACCTAGTTTGTTGAATTTAAACAAAAGGAACATGCATGTGTCTCTCAAAAACAGAAAACAGACTAGGTGTCTTTATGCCAAACTTTTGTATATATTTTTAAAACTAATACATACCTTTAAACTCACGCTAGAGGGTTAGACAGGATGAGTTAACCAAATTATTCGTTTTTTTTATTTTAAACCGCATGGACATATTAGTCTAGGCAGCCTATTTCAAGTGATACTTTCTTCTCCTGTGTATAGTTTTTTTCCACTAAGGAAACCCTCTTCCACCTTCTTAGCTCATTCAAAAAATAAAAAAATTTAAATTAAATTAAAATTAAATTAACCCTTATGCGTAACTCGCGCCATTTTTTTTTTAAGCACAAGTCTACCTTAAATGTGACACCATAGAATCAATGTTTTTTAGCAGTGAGTGAACAATTAGCCCAAAGCTATAAAAGACTATACTAGCAGATTTAGCAGAGACATTTTGAAACACTGCCCATGTTCTGTTTAATGTTCATAATGTTAGAGATGGAAAATAAAAAACGGTTATTTAGGGAACTTATTTGTGTAAAAATGATGAGGCAAGAGCCAGTTTGATATGATTGTAAAGCGCAAGAAAAAGCAAAGGCTGGATTGAAAGAGGGAGCAGCATTTCAGTGTGTAACAGACAGTAAAATGCTTTGTAAAGAGATGCCATACATACTGTGGGTACAGTATGTGGCCAGTTGTATATATTTTTACCACTGCATAACTCTCGACAAGCAACCAAACCAAATCCTCCACTTACTGGCTTAAGTAAAGACAAAATCCTGTAGTTCATGTAAGACTCTAATATTCTGACCCTAATAAATATGTATTTATCATTATATAATGTAGACATGGGCATATTGCATGCATTAATATATACTTTCATTGTTATATACAGTCATATACCGTTGGTACAGTACACAGTGAAAATAAACAGTGTTCCTTCAGAAACAAGTTGCTGCATAAAACAACAGATTTACATGAACTGCATGACACACAGGACTACACAAAGCCCAAACATTTGCCAACACAAGTGACAGTGACGGTAACCAATTACACTGCACCTCTGTTAAAGATGTCATTAAAGCTCAACACTCCCCTACCTGCATCTGCTGCCTGTAAGTGTCTTTTTAGCACTGCTGGCCTCATTTTCAGTCCAAAAACTGGTAGGATAAATAAAAAATAATTAAAAAAATTAAATAAAAAGAAAAAAACGCCCCTCTTTGAAAATGGAAGGTGCATCAAATTACAATCAAATTTGAATATTTGGTTTCACTTAAATGATTTATTTTAATTGTATTTTTCCATTAAATACAAATGGTTCTTCTACTTTGTAACATGACATTGTAATTCTATTAGTTAAATGAAGATAGCTTTTTAAAAAAATTGCTTTACTCCTTTGTTTTTTTTGATCGGCCTGATTTGATCTTTGTTTCATTCTGGCATGTTGAAGAGGTTGTTGTATTGATCTTGTTTAATGCAGTGTTGTACAATTTGATTTATATTTTAGGAACAAAAACCTCACAAAGCAACTGTTTTTGGCTTTTCACTAACATGTGTCTTGGTGTTGAGGACTAGTGGATCTTTGGTGGCTTTAAGGCTGCTGAAGGGCCCAAGACTGGCAACTTCATGGGATTTGAACTAAAGACCTTCTGATCAGAGGCAGAACATCTTACTACTAAATTACTTAGTAGACAGATGAATAATGTAAGTATATATATATATATATATATATATATATATATATATATATATATATATATATATATATATATATATATATATATATATATATATATATAAACAGTATGTGCATTTGTGAGAATTATGTGTCCTATAAGCTCTCTTTAAAATCTGTTTTAAATTTCACTGGTCTTTATAATGCAAGGGTTTATGAGAGGCAGCTTATTTTCCCCTTGTAGACACACACACACATACACTCAAGAAAAGAAGTGCTGTGTTCATGTCATGTGTCCCTGCATTGCTTTAGTGCTTCTGACAGCCTTGACAGAAAAAAAAACACAAGTCTCAGCCAGAGCATGGCTCCAAAAAGAGTGAGGCATTGTGGACCAACCCTGCACCAGTCCTGGAAACATTTAACACTTTGTTTGTCTGCAGAAGGTAGCAGTTAAATCAGATTCACCACAACCTGAATTCAGGCTGCGTAGAAGAAGGAAATTGCGGGGACCTTTGTTATAATATAAATGTGTCTACATATTTGTGTGTATACAAATGCATAATGCATTAAAATTTAGGGTGTCCCGCAGACTCTGCCTTGCCAGTCGAGTACAGCGGACAGTGGCTTGTTTGTCTGTTCTCCGTCTTCCTTTTTCCTGTAGGACATTTGCTTCCAACTTAAACCATCTCCTTGTGAATTTGCCAATCCACATGCATGGATTTACTGTGAGACAGTATTTCCGCTGTCTAACTGACTAGCAGGTCAGACGCTCTTATTTGTGTGCATCTGTGCGAGTGAGAGTTCTCACATCACAACATTCCTCAGAGTTTTTGGGTGTGTTGTCAGTTTTCAGTGGTATGTGTAATGTGATATGCATAAGCTGATTTACACATCGACTTCCTTTTTTTTACTTCCCATTTTTCAGGGAGAAACAAATGGCTAAAAGAAAAAATGTCCTCTGGGTGAATATCTCAGTGATTGTATACTTTGCTTGTGCACACTTGTTACTCAGGCTGTCACAGGCCTTACTATATGACACGGAGCATTCAGTCAACACTGGAATGGTCTGAGGTACTGCATCCCGATCAGCCATACTATAGTCTGCATACATTACATAGCCAAAAGATTGTGACCACCTGACCATCACACTCATATGTGCCCATTTCATAACCTCGGGCAGTAACATATGCTGTTTACACTATAGGGAAGAGCAGAGGTGAGGCTGGGCACTGATGTCAAAGATGTTTTAAGGGTCGAGATCAGGGCTCTGTGCAGGCTAATAGGCACTACAGCATGAATCAGTGTCGAGTAATACAGAAATGGAGCCCAAAGAAAAATGTGTAAAAAATTTCGGAAAGTGCTGGAATCCTCATTTGTAAGAAAATTATTTTTCGATAAGAGAAGCCAGAGAAGAGTGTTTTTAGAGATCGTATCTTCATTATGTAATTGTCATTATAAAATACAATTCTGACAATTTAATCTGGAAATTGAAGTTTTATTTGTTACAATATAAATGTGAATGTAAATATATATGGACAACACATTAAGACAAAACTGTGCAGTAGAAGATTTGTAGATGAAGAAAACTATATTCAGAGTATTCAAAATATCTTTGTTAAATAACACAATACGTTTGAAGAGAGAGGCCAGAACAGAGAGCGAGAGAAAGATCAAGAGGAAGTCTTGTCAAGAGCCAAATTGAAAAATGTAGAATTTGCCAAAGGCCTGCTGTATCCCCGTCCTGGCATGCCTCGAACACACTATGATTATTATCTGCAATCTCCTGCATGTCCACCGAAAGTCAAAAACTTCTTCAAAAAGTCCCACTTAAAGGAAAACTTTATCGCTCTCTGAACTGAAGCCAGATTTACTTCACACCACAGACGATGCCGAAGGCAGAATTAGAAACTTTATTAAAAGAATTTGCAACCTATACAGAAACACAGTCTGCCTACCCACACACACACACACACACACACACACACACACACACACACACACACACACACACACACACACACACATATATATATCATGTCAATTTCTCTGTTTTGCTAAATTATATATATATATATATATATATATATATATATATATATATATATATATATATATATATATATATATATATATATATATATATATATATATATATAGGGGGAGTGGTGGCTCCAGCGGTTAAGGCGCTGGGTTGCCGATCGGAAGGTCTGGGGTTCAAGCCCCGGTATCGCCAAGCTGCCACTCTTGGGCCCTTGAGCAAGGCCCTTAACCCTCTATGCTCTGGGGGTCCCTTACAAGGGAAATATCAAGGTCTGTGACGTCAGAGTGACGTGGGGCCGCCTTCCCGTGGGCTCACCACCTGCAGGAGGGACCGTAAGGGACGGTGCTGTGAGGATTGGGCAGCAGTTGAAGGCAGGGGTCTGCTTAGACTGCTGCCACCGCGACCCGGATTACGGATAAGCGGGAGAAAATGAATGTGTATATTTATTTATATATATATATATAATTTAGCAAAACAGATCAATTGACAATACTGTAGTATATAAACTAAACAGTATATATGCTTCTGACAGTGTGCGCAGGGACGAGTGCCAGTTTCCGAGTGGAGGCGGAGCAATGTAAAATATTTGAAAAACTATTTTATTTATTGCTATAGACATTGTAAGATCGAAAAATCTTAAGTCTAACCATTGTAACTTGGGGACCATTTGTATATACACATATTTATATACTTATATTCTATATCTATCTAAATATCTAAAATAATCTTATGTACATTATTTTCAAAATATTAATTTAAATAAATCAGTTGTATCGCAATTCAAATGTATTAATACGTAGTACAACTTACTCCAAATTTTTTGACATATACTTTTACAGTATAATTCGTTCTACAATACAATTCTATTATGATTCTAATTCAGCCCTTCAGGTTTCTCCTTTACAACATCAGAAATATCAGAGCTTTCCTCTCCATAGAAACAATTTGTGCAGTTCCATGCCTAGACACTTCCTACAACTCTTCGACCGTGTACCACGCAACCGATCCACAATACAGATTTCTCAAGTTTTCTCATGCTGCCCTTTCATTGCATTTCCCTCATCTGACTCCCTGTAGATGTCAATTCAAACCAGCATCAGGTTTTGAACTAAAATGCAGTGTTGTAGGAAATGTGTGCCTACGAGTCACTGGTAACAGTTTAGAAAAGAACCACATATGGCTAAAACAAAAACGTTTAGCTGTATAGTGTTTGTATATTTATATATATAAAATTCATTTTTGTTTAAATTGTAATTATGTGTATGAGTATAACTATATTTTTGGTCATCGATGCTTGTACAATACTTTCATACATTACATTCACACATTTACACAAGCATCAGATAAAAACACCTCCAAACCTTGATGATAACATTATTTAGTGTGTAGCCTAAGCCCTACCATTAAATAACCACAGTACCTAACCACTTTTCCCACAAAGTAACAACTGTGCCACCTCAAATCCATATTTAAGTGCCATACTGTAGATTTATGTTTACTTTTTCACAGCTCAGGGCATTCCACTTCAACCGAGAAATCCACTAAATATAGGTATGATGAAAAGTGCTCGAGCGAAGGTGTACAGGGAAAATAAATATTGAAATATGTACAAAAAAAAGATACCATTTTAATAGTACTGAAATGTGTATTCGATACATAAAAACGATACAGACAGTCTTTTGGCCTACTGTATATATTATAACGATCCTAATACTTATCTAAGGTACAATGAAAAAAACAATCAAAAATAGAAATAACAATGACACCGGATACGTTATTATCATTATAGTTTTTGAATATGACTAATTATACATGGTAAATCGGCTGATCTGATTGGTTAGGTAACCTGAACCAAGCTAACAGAGAATGCTTGCAGTTCGTATATTGACAAACTCTTAATAGCTTAGATTGTACCGTAACAGACATTTTACTGTTTTAGCCAAAAATGGAAAAACTACAAAAGTTGCCACATTTAGAAATCTTATGAACGAAAGTTTTCAAGTTGCCTAGATTACTCTGTGGTTGAACATTCTCAGAATCAGAAGTTCCTAAAAACATAACATTCACATGATCTGGAAAATTGCTATAGAAAATACTGTAGCTTATAAATGACTACTGGAGAGGTCATTAGCAGTGGAGCTGAAAATTTATCCTGGTGAACTCCTGATATTATCTATTTCATCCTGCTCATGATTTTCCACATGGACATGCTTGTGAAATGCTGTGATTCATTCCATAACCAATTATGGATACAGAGACAGTTTTGTTCCCTTCCTACATTTGACCTTTATTTATTGTGTCGCCACTCAGAGAGGGCTTTTTTTTTATTTTTATTAAAGGCAATGGTAAGATGGTATAAGAAGGTGCATTTGTGCCCCCTCTTATAACAAAATAAGGGAGACTTTTACACTGTGAAAGCAGCCCACTAGCAAAGTAATGAAAAGGAAAATAAACAGTAAGACCACTAAGTAAATTGGAAGCTGATCTCAGGCTAAGGTCTATTTTAAGCGTGTTGATGGTGGAAAGGGCCATGTTGACTCTACTGGTTGTAAATAAAGACGCACAGGGCATAAAATAAGTACAATAAAGAAGAATTCTGGTCTGTTCAGGAAGATACTGGCTGTCTGTTCTGTGTGAAATGTGCCCATTTATAAAAAAGGATTCGTAGGTAAGTTAGTGTGAAAAAGAGTTCAGAAGTCAAAATCGACAGTGTATTTTTTCAAATCTTCTATTCAATTGTTCGTCTTCATTAAATATGTACTGAGCAAATGCAAATGCAAGTAAAAGCAGATTTGAATGAATACATGGGCCAAGGTACAGAATAGGCAGACAGGCTCAGAATTGAAAGTCTAGCGATTTACAAATATATAGAGGATCAGGCAGTAATCATGTACAAAATACAAAACAGGTACAGATGAAATAAATACAAAGATTGGTAATGACCAGTGGTGGACAAAGTGCACAAACCATGTACTTGATTTAAAGTAGAGATAAAACTATTACTTCAGTAAAAGTGTCCCTTTAAACTTTAACTTGAGTAAAAGTACAAAAGTATTTACCTTCAAATGTACTTAAGTATCCAAAGTATTATGATTTATTACAGCTATAATGTTCCTATTATCATTTCTGTCACAAGACTCTTGTTTAATCAACTCGGTTTATGTGAAAAGACACCAATGTTACTCACAACACAACAATCTATTAATAGAATGATATTAATGAGTCAAACACTGATTGATATCTATTACAATTATCATGAACCCAAATCCTTCTTTTCAACTATTTTAAACAAAATCACACAAATGAGGTCACGTGTGTTGTGGTGAGTTCGAGTCTGGAGTTTCTTCATCATTTGTTCCTCTCTAAATGTTCTGCTTGATGTTGTACTGATGCTGAACTGTATGTTGGTGATGAGTGGATACACCAAGCGCCAATCAAAACAAGTTTAAAACAGCGCACGCTTGACCCTGATTGGTGGATAGCTGCGTGTTTGACCAGTTAAGTTTTTATCTTACCAGTAATTTTGTCCATTTCTTCCTTTCAGACTTGCCTGATTCATCTGATTCACCTTTGGATGGATTCTGTTTAATTGAAGACCACTTTCTTCTGCTGAAGATGGGTCAACATGAACAGGCTGAAGATCCATGAAGTTAGTGTGGAGGGCTAAAATTTAAAATCATAAGAATAGACAGTAATTAATATAAACCGTTTGATAGAATGGCTTGGAGCTGCAATTGCCATAAACAATTTTGCCTTAAAGTGTCGATCAGTTAACAGTCTTAACAATGATAAAACTACAATGGAGATTCGGTGTCACCCAGATGGGATGAAGTTCCCTTTTGAGTCTGGTTTCTCTCAAGATTTCTTCCTCATACCATCTCAGGTAGTTTTTCCTTGCCACTGTCATCACTTACTCACTCTTCAGGAAAGAACTTATAGGGACTCATTTATCACTTCTAATTCATATTTCTAATCCACTGATTTTTGTAAAGCTGCTTTGGGACAAGCTCCATTGTTAAAATTGCTATACAAATAGAACTGAAGTGAATTGAACTTAATAATTGTGTATGATGGGGTTTAAAATATAACTTCTACGTAATTTAGTAAAATTTTTATACACAAGTGTTTTGAATGTGGATATTATCCCACCACCATCCATATGCTGAAGTTAAAACCTGGAAAGACAGAAGAGCACCAAAGGGTGCAACAATAGCAATTGTGTAAGGTTTTAGTAGCTATAAGGGTGACCTTCTCATCCTTAACCTCCCCCCCCCCCCCTATTTTGTGCCGCATAATCAGTGGGTTTAGAGCATTTAAGCACTCATAGAAACATGATGAATGACGGGCGAGAGGATGGACCGTACAGTAAAGCTTTGAGGAATGTGTCTGCGGGCTAAGGGTGGAGCTGACTGAAAGAGGCTTGAGAGACAGTGAAGGTGCCAAACTTCAAAATTGCAATAATAGTTGTATGCGTGTAAAGGCAGCATTTTACAGCGAATATGGCAACTATGTTTAACCCCCCAGAACCCTGGAACATTCCAGCAGCAAAAAAGACAATTATACGCTCATTTCATTTTTTAAGTGAAGACCCCATTTTAATACACTATATGGACAAAAGTGTGCAGACACCTGCCCATAAGTTTAGTATGTGCTTTATGAAACATCCCATTCCACATTTAATCCCCATTTGCCCTTATAGCTGGAATCTTCTCGAAAGATGTTCCACTAGATTTTTGACATAGAAATTTGTTCTCATTCAGCCACAAGGGTGTTAGTGAAGAGTCTCAGGCACTGATGTAAGTGAGGGTGAGGAGACCGGGGGTACAGCCAGCGTTCAAAATCATCCCAAAGGTGTTCAACAGGGAGGAGGTCAGCGCTCTACAGCTGAAGATCTTCCACTCCAAACCATGCAGACCATATCTTCATGGAGCTGCTTTCGTGTCTAAGGGGACATGCTGGAAAAGGTTTGAAAATTGTGTGCCTTCAACTTTGTGGTAACAGTTTGGTAAGGAAGCACATATGGCTAGAAAATTCAGGTGTCACAATACTTTTGTACAAATAGTGCATGTTGGCAGACACCTTTGGAAACTTCTCAGCAAACGTACCTCCAGATTGATGCTGCTGGAATTTCATTCTGCCTGTTTCTACTTCTTCTTTCGTCTTCTCCCATTAGGGGTCACCACAGCAGATCATCCGTCTCCATACCCCCCCTGTCCTCTACATCTGCCTCTTTTAAACCAACTCATGTCTTCCTTCACCACATCCATAAACCTCTTCCTTGGTCTTCCTCTTTTTCTCCTTTCTGGTGGCTCCATCCTCAGCATTCTTCTAGTGATATACCCCATGTCCCTCCTCTGCACATGTCCAAACCATCTCAATCTCACCTCCCTCACCTTGTCTCCAAAACGTCCTACATTTGCTGTCTCTTTAATAAACTCATTTCTAATCCTGTCCATCCTCATCACTCCTCAACATCTTCAGCTCTGCTACCTCCAGCTTCACCTCCTGTCTTTTACTCAATGCCACTGTCTCTAAACCAAACAACATCTCAGGTCTCACCACAGTCCTATAAACTTTCCCTTTCACTCTTCTATCACAATCACAATATTAATTCTACCTGTTTATTTCATATTAATAAATATTAATAAAACCAATCACACAAAGTGACAAAGAACTCATCCAAAAGAACTGAAAAACATCCAAACAGCAAACCAAAAATATAAAATAAAGACCTTTAATATCAACAAATGTACTGAACATACATTAATGCATACACTTTTTGGACACTATGCAGGGGAAAAAAAAAAGCAAACAGATTGACACCAGCACTGAGATTCTTGTGCATATTTTGCAAAATCAATATAAAAACTTCACATAAACAATTTACACAAAGGATTGAAAAAGGTTATTGCTATATAAGAAGGTTGATATTTGAAAAATTCCACGGTAGAGAAAGTAGTGCTGATGTTGAGAACGGCCTAGCGATGGCTGTATTTGGCGGACCAGTCTGTGCGGCCGTGAACGGGCTGCAGAGCAGGGCGAGGTCGCGTGCCGGGTGTGCTCTTGGCGGGAGACGGCACATAGGATGACGTGCCCACGTGAGTGTTTGACCTGCTGGATTTCCATGTTGCATAATCTGGGAAATAAGAAGTTAGTATAAAACCGAATGAAATACAGCCACTGCTACATTAGACATAAAATAAATGGGTATGAATGCCGTTATTATACTTCCTATGAATGTTTAAAAATACTCTATATTGCCAAAAGTATTGGGTCACCTGCTCATTCTCTCCACTCTTCTGGGAAGATGTTCCACTAGATTTTGGAGTGTGCTTATGGATATTTGTGTTAATCAGCCACGAGGGTGTTCAGTAGGGAGGAGTTTAAAAGTCGCTCAAGATCTTCTTCTCCATAGAATCTAAACCAGATCTTTAAGGAGCTCACTTTGTGCACAGAGGCATTGCCATGCTGGAACAGGTTTGAGTTTCCAAGTTCAAGTGAATGCAAAATGTTATTAAAGTGCATCCAAAGACAATTGAGTACATTTGAGTGCCTCCAGTTTTGTGGTAACAGTTTGGAAAAGAAGCACATATAGTAGGGAAGGTCAGGTGTCCCAATACTTTCGGAAATATAGTGTATCTTAAGGATAATCCATTTCTTTAATGCATGACTTGAATGCGAAATGGGATGTTGCCAATTGTTTGGAACCGGTGCAAACCGTTGAAATCACAGGTAGTTTAATCATTTTAAAATGTTCAATAAATATTAAACATATTTTAAAATAAGTAGCTTAGACATTTACTTTACTGAGTTTAGTAATTCAGTAAATCATTACACTTACACAGGGTGGCTCAGGGAAATGGGCTCAACCCATTATGACGCACTCATGATGTAATAGCACGAGCAGCTGGGAATGAAGCGGAAATTCTATTCTGCACACTGCTCACACGGTCCCCTTTCTTATAAAGGGTTTTACAGTGAACGCTCTGCGCACCGCTACACACTCCATTAGAACTAAATGCATAAACGAGGTTGCAGCGGTTCCAAACATTTGCTGACGTCCCGGACTCGCCACCTTCTAGTTCCAAATTTCCAAAAAAAGTTTTGTTCAACGGTTTGATCTCACACCTTCTAGCCAATCAGAATAGAGCATTTTGACAGGCTATAATATAATGTATATTATACCGTCCTCGAGTATACCTACTCAAATGCTTCTGTTGCTGTTTTGCACATTTTGGGTATGTGTTTACAAGTACACACTTGTTTACAGATCTCTTTTTTGCAAATTGTACTGTACTTATGCAATAGTGTGTTATGTATCTCTATGTTGTGTTATGTAGCTCTATGTTGTGTTATGTAGCTCATGGTGTGTTATGTAGCTCTATGTGGTGTTGTGTAGCTCGATGCTGTGTTATGTAGCTCTATGTTGTGTTATGTAGCTCATGGTGTGTTATGTAGCTCTATGTGGTATTATGTAACTCGATGCTGTTTTGTGTAGCTCTATGTTGTTTTGTGTAGCTGTATGTGGTGTTGTGTAGCTCTATGTTGTTTTATGTAGCTCGATGCTGTGTGTTATGCAGCTCGATGCTGTGTGTTATGTAGCCCGATGCTGTGTGTTATGTAGCCCGATGCTGTGTGTTATGTAGCCCGATGCTGTGTGTTATGCAGCCCGATGCTGTGTGTTATGCAGCTCGATGCTGTGTGTTATGCAGCTCGATGCTGTGTGTTATGCAGCTCGATGCTGTGTGTTATGCAGCCCGATGCTGTGTGTTATGTAGCTCGATGCTGTGTGTTATGTAGCTCGATGCTGTGTGTTATGTAGCTCGATGCTGTGTGTTATGCAGCCCGATGCTGTGTGTTATGTAGCTCGATGCTGTGTGTTATGTAGCTCGATGCTGTGTGTTATGTAGCTCGATGCTGTGTGTTATGCAGCCCGATGCTGTGTGTTATGTAGCCCGATGCTGTGTGTTATGTAGCTCGATGCTGTGTGTTATGCAGCTCGATGCTGTGTGTTATGTAGCTCGATGCTGTGTGTTATGTAGCTCGATGCTGTGTGTTATGTAGCTCGATGCTGTGTGTTATGTAGCTCGATGCTGTGTGTTATGTAGCTCGATGCTGTGTGTTATGTAGCTCGATGCTGTGTGTTATGCAGCTCGATGCTGTGTGTTATGCAGCCCGATGCTGTGTGTTATGCAGCCCGATGCTGTGTGTTATGCAGCTCGATGCTGTGTGTTATGTAGCCCGATGCTGTGTGTTATGCAGCTCGATGCTGTGTGTTATGTAGCCCGATGCTGTGTGTTATGTAGCCCGATGCTGTGTGTTATGTAGCTCGATGCTGTGTGTTATGTAGCCCGATGCTGTGTGTTATGCAGCTCGATGCTGTGTGTTATGCAGCTCGATGCTGTGTGTTATGCAGCTCGATGCTGTGTGTTATGTAGCTCGATGCTGTGTGTTATGTAGCTCGATGCTGTGTATGTAGCCCGATGCTGTGTGTTATGCAGCCCGATGCTGTGTGTTATGTAGCCCGATGCTGTGTGTTATGTAGCTCGATGCTGTGTGTTATGTAGCTCGATGCTGTGTGTTATGTAGTTTGATGCTGTGTGTTATGTAGCTCGATGCTGTGTGTTATGTAGCTCGATGCTGTGTGTTATGTAGCTCGATGCTGTGTGTTATGTAGCTCGATGCTGTGTGTTGTGTAGCTCGATGCTGTGTGTTGTGTAGCTCTATGCTGTGTGTTATGTAGCTCTATGCTGTGTGTTATGTAGTTTGATGCTGTGTGTTATGTAGTTTGATGCTGTGTGTTATGTAGCTCCATGCTGTGTGTTGTGTAGCTCTATGCTGTGTGTTATGTAGCTCTATGCTGTGTTATGTAGCTCGATGCTGTGTGTTATGTAGCTCGATGCTGTGTGTTATGTAGCTCGATGCTGTGTGTTATGTAGCTCGATGCTGTGTGTTGTGTAGCTCTATGCTGTGTGTTGTGTAGCTCTATGCTGTGTGTTGTGTAGCTCTATGCTGTGTTATGCAGCTCGATGCTGTGTGTTATGCAGCCCGATGCTGTGTGTTATGCAGCCCGATGCTGTGTGTTATGCAGCTCGATGCTGTGTGTTATGCAGCTCGATGCTGTGTGTTATGCAGCTCGATGCTGTGTGTTATGTAGCCCGATGCTGTGTGTTATGTAGCCCGATGCTGTGTGTTATGTAGCTCGATGCTGTGTGTTATGTAGCCCGATGCTGTGTGTTATGCAGCTCGATGCTGTGTGTTATGCAGCTCGATGCTGTGTGTTATGCAGCTCGATGCTGTGTGTTATGTAGCTCGATGCTGTGTGTTATGTAGCTCGATGCTGTGTATGTAGCCCGATGCTGTGTGTTATGCAGCCCGATGCTGTGTGTTATGTAGCCCGATGCTGTGTGTTATGTAGCTCGATGCTGTGTGTTATGTAGCTCGATGCTGTGTGTTATGTAGTTTGATGCTGTGTGTTATGTAGCTCGATGCTGTGTGTTATGTAGCTCGATGCTGTGTGTTATGTAGCTTGATGCTGTGTGTTATGTAGCTCGATGCTGTGTGTTGTGTAGCTCGATGCTGTGTGTTATGTAGCTCGATGCTGTGTGTTATGTAGTTTGATGCTGTGTGTTATGTAGTTTGATGCTGTGTGTTATGTAGTTTGATGCTGTGTGTTATGTAGCTCAATGCTGTGTGTTGTGTAGCTCTATGCTGTGTGTTATGTAGCTCTATGCTGTGTTATGTAGCTCGATGCTGTGTGTTATGTAGCTCGATGCTGTGTGTTATGTAGCTCGATGCTGTGTGTTATGTAGCTCAATGCTGTGTGTTGTGTAGCTCTATGCTGTGTGTTGTGTAGCTCTATGCTGTGTGTTGTGTAGCTCTATGCTGTGTTATGTAGCTCGATGCTGTGTTATGTAGCTCGATGCTGTGTGTTATGTAGCTCGATGCTGTGTGTTATGTAGCTCGATGCTGTGTGTTATGTAGCTCGATGCTGTGTGTTATGTAGCTCGATGCTGTGTGTTATGTAGCTCGATGCTGTGTGTTATGTAGCTCGATGCTGTGTGTTATGTAGTTTGATGCTGTGTGTTATGTAGTTTGATGCTGTGTGTTATGTAGCTCGATGCTGTGTGTTATGTAGCTCTATGCTGTGTGTTATGTAGCTCGATGCTGTGTGTTATGTAGCTCGATGCTGTGTGTTATGTAGCTCGATGCTGTGTGTTATGTAGCTCGATGCTGTGTGTTATGTAGCTCTATGCTGTGTTTTATGTAGCTCTATGCTGTGTTTTGTAGCGCGATGCTGTGCTATGTAGCGCGATGCTGTGTGATGAACACACCCTGATCAGTTATAAATACTTCCAGTCAATATTTAGTAACTTTCCTTCTGCTGCAATTATGGAGGAGTTGTCTTGGATTGGAGCTTTGCACGTTTAAAATGCATCCTCTCCAAAGCTTCGACTCAAAAACTCGCTCAAATTACATGGACAAAAATGTTCAATTGATGACAGACTTCATTCTGATTTCATGATGTTCAAAAAGAAAATAGCAATCTTGCTCAGATGCCCACAAACCCTTTTCCATCTGATGTGTTATCCATGAGGGGTTTCTCTTTCCTCCATAACATTTCAATGCCCCATGTTTTACATTTATATACAAAAAAAAGAAAAATAATAAAGTCTGTTTTTTTAACTCACTTGACGTTGAATCGACTGGTGCGTGATGCACTCTTTGGCCAGCTGAACCAGTCTCTTTCTTACACACTGAGCTTGGCACATACGCTCCTGTACGTGTCCCTGCAACACATTTGTCACATGGAAAGGTTTCACATGGTTCTTGATTTCATCATGGCATACTAACTGATCGCTAAACTGACATTTAGTGCCACGAGAGACATTCGATGTGATTACCGTGACTGCCTTTGATTGAAAAAGTTCCTCCGACAGGAGCACTGTTGCCCTCCCACGTGCTTCCACTGTAGTCTTTTCCTGCATTAACTGCTACATTCTTCTTTGTGTTTAACCCTTTTATAAACAAAAAAAAAACAGTATATACAAGCTGAGCAAATAGTGTAAATAGTGACCATAAGACATGATGCTACAAATTATTCAGTCCCAATTCTTCTTTAAATAAGAGTGTTCTTTAATACCACATGGAGCCATCGCCCTCTCCTGGACAGAAGGTATAAATTGCAGTTGATCTACAATGCGGTCTTTAGGTAACTGTAGTGGAACAAATTATTAGGCTGCATTTTTGCCCTTCCAGCGTGACAGATCGAGGCTTTCCAAAGTGCGCAAAATGATTTTAGAAAAATATCCAGTGTCCAAGCAAAGCAATCAAACCTTACATTACATCGCTTTATTTTCAGTCCACCTGATTACAGTAGTGTTTCAAAATTATTGTTTTCCAAACTATCTGAGAGACCTGTAGGATCATTGGAAAAGCTCCCTGAGACTGTATTAAGAGAAAACCCTGAGAGGTCCTACTGGTCCTTCTCCCCAAGTCCTTTCCCACCAATTGTTTAGCTCTTGGTGGTTTTTAACTTCTTCAATTAAACTTAAAGAGGCTTATGTATTCTTAGGAAATTTCTGTTCTGTAGGAACCCATATTGTAGCGTTTACAAAAATCTCCTGATAGACTTTCTATACACCCGAATCATATTAATGGAATTTGCCTTGTGGATTTTCATTAAAGTGAAGAAAAATCTTGAAGAAGATCCTGAGAAACAGGATGATCCCAAACTCAAGTTCATATGTCAAAGCAAATGGTGTAAATTCTCATTCCAATGCGATACTTTGCAATGTCATTACAAATAGTGTTTCTTTTTTATTTTATTTTTATAAAGTATGATTAAACAAAAATGTGCATAAGGCTGCTACGTTTCCTATAGTAACTTGAGTAGTTAGAATACAAAAAAGCGAATTATAATTCAAATACAAATGATTTGCCTCGATGCTTCGTTTAGTCCATTTAACCACAAATAGCACTGTGTTTCCCCACGGACCATTTTTACTGACGTACCACCCGCTTAACTCTGGCTCTCTGGGGTCTCATTTATACATATGTTCAGGTGTCCACAAACTTTAGTCCATCTGTAGATTTCGTAGTTCCAGACATGCAGGTGTTTGATTACAGATGATGTGTTTACCTGGTAAATATCTCGATTGCTTCAGGTAATGCTGTTTGGCGGATGCTGTCCTGGATGGCTCTTGGAAGAGCAGCGCGTTGTTTATATTCTTGACTCCTTCGCTCCTGTTGTTCGACAGACTGAAATCCAAAACGTTTCCCAGCCTACGTGAAAATAAATCACATCACTTTTTTTTTCATTATTAATATGATTAACAGTTTTATGGTATATTTTGGCCATCTTAGTGAGCATATAATTACTTGAATGCAAGTCAAATGAACGTACTCATGATTCCACTCAGACTCAGAATTTTCATATCATGATCAACTATTTTCTGCACCCAGCAAATCACCTGTTCACACTGCTGTCTCCCTGTAGCCGTTTTTCGTTGCTGATGAAAAAGGGTTTGTTCAGGGTGGTGGATGTAGTGTCCGTGTCCTCACAATCATCCCAGTCGTCTCCCTTTAAGACCCCGGTCACATAACCCCATCTCCTCCGGCCTCCTTTAGGCTTCGATAAACCGCTGGACAATTTTGCATTCTCGGGTTCTGGAGTAAGCTGTGGAATAAGACACATGGGAATATTATATAAAAGCATACACGACAAGGTACAAAGTGATAAATCCATTATTCGTCTAAAAAAAATAAAAAAATGTCGCTGTTCATCACACATAATCCACAAACACAGGATATTGCACAGGTGCAAAAATTGAAAAGTATTAAAGGTCAATATTCCATGTAGATTAGCATTAGTTATATATCTTCTTCTTCTTCTTTCGGCTTCTCCCATTAGGGGTCACCACAGCGGATCATCCGTCTCCATACCCCCCCTGTCCTCTACATCTGCCTCTTTCAAACCAACTACCTGCATGTCTTCCCTCACCACATCCATAAACCTCCTCTTTGGTCTTCCTCTTTTCCTCCTTCCTGGTGGCTCCATCCTCAAAATTCTCCTACCGATATACCCCATGTCCCTCCTCTGCACATGTCCAAACCATCTCAATCTCACCTCCCTCACCTTGTCTCCAAAACGTCCTACACGCTCTGTTCCTCTAATAAACTCATTTCTAATCCTGTCCATCTTCGTCACTCCTTAACATCTTCAGCTCTGCTATCTCCAGCTCCACCTCCTGTCTTTTACTCAATGCCACTGTCTCTAAACCATACAACATCTCAGGTCTCATCACAGTCCTATAAACTTTCCCATTCACTCTCACAGATACTCTTCTATCACAAATCACTCCTGCTATCACTCTTCTCCACCCACTCCACCCTGCCTGCACTCTTTTCTTCTCTAACACACTCTCCATTACTTTGAAACTTTTAATGATATAATGCACTTTAAAATGTTGAGATATTCATTATTGAGAAATACAATATTCTGAAATTGTTCCACAATTTTTTACAGACTCTTTTTTTTTTAATACACAGATCTTCTGAGGTTCTGAAGTGTTTGAGTTTAACATTTGATATGATCTGTTGTGAAAAAAATATGTTTTTGTGATTTGCCGGTTTCAGTGCAACCAAAACATATCAGACCAGTTTGAAAGCTTGAAACGTTGTGATCTTTTATTCGTTTTTCATTAACTACTATTATAATTTGACCTATTTGTAAGACAAAATGTCTTATTGTCCGCTTTATTAGGAACACCCCCGCACCTACCCGTTCATGCAATTGCCGAATTGGCCGATCGTGTGGTAAAAGCGAAAGTGAATAATATCATGCACATACAGGTGAAGGCGCTACGTGATGCACTTGAGACCGGTTTGGCTGAAACGTTGCCCAGTACACCACCATATCCCGGTTCTTGGTGGACAGGACTGTAAACTGTGCTAGTGCATCTACTGTCCAGTTGAACCTTGTTTGGTGTTTTGTGCAACACGGTTGTAAAGAGTGGTTACATGAGTAATGCGTAGCCTTTCCTGTTAGCTTGTACCGATTCAGCCATTCTCTTCTGACCCCAATCATTAACGTGGTCTTTCCATTTAAAGAACTGTGTGAACTTTAGGAAATCAGCAGTTTCTGAAATTTTCAAACCAGTCGATGTGGCCGTGATCTTATTTTCCCTTATTCTGATGTTTAATATAAACACCAACTAACACTCTTAACCTTTATCTGCATGATTATAAACACTGCACTGCTGCATCACTGAATAACAGCATGAACAAGTAAGAGTTCCGACTAAAATCAGCCAGTTTACATTCAATTTACCTTAAATGTGTTTTCAAGCGAAAAACATGGCCTGAGGCATCGCTCACCTTGCTCTGAAAGCCTTTGTCCTGTAACAGAGGAAAGCGGCCCTGCGGCACTCGGTCACTCTTGAGCTCGTCTTTTCCTTGCCTTTTAGGTGGCTCTGGTAGGTGCTGTAGTGGACGGGCTGCATCAGGTAGGGTGAGAGCTGGGATCTGAGGCGGAGGGTCCGGCCTGAGTTGCGGAGGTTTCTTTTGACCGTGGTCTTGAATCTGCTGCTGAGGGCCTAAGACCTGTCCCACGTGAAAGTAGGAATAACGCAAGGCCTGGGAACAGGAAGTGGTAAGTCAGGGGTTAGGAGATGATTTTGGAACTGTGATTTTAGTGTTTAGCAACATTTTGGTGCACCATGATTTTGGTGCATCATTGATCTGCTTATCTGCTGTTATTAAGGGAAAATACTTCTATACGATTGCTGTAAACTCGTAACGGCACAATTCCAAAATGTAGAGGGCCTGGGCAAGAGGCTAAAAGGTTGCCAGATAGGGTTTAAATAGAAAGTATTTTTGCCAAGTATTTAACTTTGTGATACCTGTGAGGCTGCTGGACGTTTTTTCGGGTCCCACTGCAGCAGGTCTCTCATTAGCTGAATGGCTTCAGAGCTGGCATTAGGGATGAGGGAGGCTAGGCTAGTGGGCACGCACTGTGGCCATCGGAAATTCATGGAGGCCGCCAGCTGGCATCCTTCAGGCCAGTCGTTCTATATGATCCAGATACATATATATTTTACAGAAATGCACAACTAAAGAAAATCCTTTTCATTTCAAGCAAAAGTCTGGATTTTTTATTATTTCTGGAATACATTACCAACCATCGTCGACTTACTACCTTTTTTGGAGTTCCTAAAACCTGGCAGATCTTAAAAATGGTGTCCACCTCACTGGAGCCGGGAAACAGAGGTCTGAGTGTGTAGAGTTCAGCCATGATACATCCTACAGCCCATTGGTCTATAGGAGAGCTGTAGCTCGTGGACTTGAGTAGCACTTCTGGAGCTCGGTACCTAATGATCAGTAAAGAGAAATGTGCATATTGTGTCTAAGAAAATGCAACTGGGTGGGAAAAAATATGTAGACTCAGCAATTATGCACTGTACAGCCTGTGCTGGTGTATAGAACTCATATCTCTTAGGACTGGAATGATCACAAGTAGAAAATAAATAATAAAGGGAAAAAAAGTTACCATCTCGTTGACACGTAGTCAGTGTAAGGAGGACGAGATCGGATCTCTCGAGCCAGTCCGAAGTCGGCAATTTTCACAAGCTCGGGACCCATGCACAACAGATTCTCTGGCTTCAGATCTCTGTGAAAAAAGCCTATAGGCAAGGCAAGGAGACATGATATTACACATGAAGGAATAGCAAATACTTAGGAGAAAAGAATGTTGGTCAGATCTTTAGTGTTTAGTGTTACCAATGCTACTATTTCAGATTTCTTTTATACAGAAGCAATCAATTCAGGAAAATCAATTAATGAATCTAATGGTGGGCCATGCATTTTACATCTAGGCCTTCAGTGGTGTCCAATCCATCTCTTAATGCGATCAAATTTACGCTGCATTACATATGGTTCGAATGGATGCCATTACTAAAGCGAGAAACCCGATGAACACAATTCAACAAGTCTCCTTTCACTGTAGCCGCAGCTGCACTGCCCACATACATCAGCTCAAGCAGAAGCACCAATATTTACCTCATAAAATTCAATGACAAAAACACAGTCTACTCCCTGTTCTTTTTGGATCTGAAATGAAGGCAAATCGTATGTTTTTGCTCAAATTTTCCAAAAAAAAAAAAAAAAACAAAAAAAAAAAAACACGCAAAATTGGTAATGGTTCGAGGTATAATTAGAAATAGATTTTCTATTATTATTTGTTTCGTTCATGTATTCCCCTTTATTTATTTATTTATTTATTTATTTATTTATTTTATTTATTTTTAATTGTGTATTTGAACCTTTTTCATATGTCCCTATGTTCTGGTTTGGGATTCTTGGGGTGGGTGTGATGGTAATATTATAAATTGTAAAAGTGCAATTTTGCAATAAATAATTTCTTGGACAAAAAAAACAAAAGAAAAAAGAAGAAATGGTTAATGAAAAAGCTGAAAAACTGTTTTGAACGGTGCAGTGAGCGTTTTCCTCGTGATTCCAGCTTTTCTTCACAAGTTGTTGCACATCTTGTAAATGTGCTTGGAAGTAAATCTAAGCCCAAATCAATTCAGCTGTCAGCTGTTGCGGATTAAAGGGAAAAAAAACACGTATTATGTCCACACTAATATACGCGAACAGTTTGCTACAGATGCCGCTTGTAAGCTCTGACTAGTGCGCTCTCGAAACATCCAATCAAAGGACGTGAAAAAGCCGAAATTATCGGATGCCTGCTGGATGGCACCGGTGTCACCAACTCGCACTCTGATTGGTTCAAGTGATTCTTAAGGTCTCACAGCAGATCCTGACCCTTGCGACATGTGATGTGACGGCTGAAATATGATTTAATAGAAGCTCTAACATAAACATACACTACTGGAAGCAAGCACGAGTGAGAGAAAGGGTACGAAATGAAGAGAATAATTGAAATTGTTATCAGATCTTCTGTTTGGTTATAAAAAGAGAAAGATACCGTGTTTATGAATAAAGGCAAGTCCCTGAAGAATCTGAAACATGATATTCCTCACTGCAGACTCAGGAAACAAGCGCGTTCTGGAGAAACAATGCAGGCGTGTCATATACATTCAATCTTTCTTTTTCCGACGATGTCTTATGAAAAGTTACAGGCTGTAGTTCTGTAGAGTGCAGTTTATTCAAGGGTTACCTTTCTTTCATGAGCTGATAAAGGTTCTCCTTCATACACTCAAACACAAAGTAGAGCTGATCGTTTTCCCGGATCACCTCCTTCAGCTTGATCACGTTTGCATGGTTGAGTTTCTTCAGGGACTGGGAGTGAAAGAAATCACTGCTTTTACATGTCGATAGAACATTTAACAACCTAATGAATTCAAATACATTCAAAACGCTATTGCTGACAGCGATGGAAATAAACAAAGGTGACTGATGAGACAAAGTGCAGATTTTCGGATTTTATCAGAAGAAAAGTGTCCATTCCTGCTGTCGGATTGAGATCTGAATTTGACATAAGCAGCAAACACTCCCTGGCCACTTTATTAGGAACAATACCAGCAAGGCCCCTGAGCCACTGTTGCTGCTACATGATTTGCTTGACAGAACTACAGCATGAATGATCCTAAATAAATGATCAAATATCAAATAAATAATTTGGCCATTTAGTGCATTCTCAGGGTAAGGCTACACTTTATGCTCCACTGACATCCGTTCATACACACGCAAACCCCGGAAATCGAAAACGCAAGCCTTCGAAAATCCTGCGAATTCGTACTGCATGAAAACTTGTGACCAATAAAAGAATGACAGGTCGTGACATGGCACTGTTCAGATTAAATGTAAAATCAACAATAATGTCTTCCTTTTTTTGTGGCGAAACTGTGTATATAAACAGATTGTATATTTTAGCATATTTTCGGTAAATCCAGTGGTTCTGTATTAGCGACAGAAGAAAATTCACCTGGTGGCAGACTAGTGTAACTGCGGCCTACAAGCATTATCTCTAGAAAGATGTGCCGATATGCAATAGACACTAAACACCGTGTGAAAACACTGAAATGTATTGTTATATTTATTGTTTAGCTTTAATAACTTCTTAATTGAATGCAAATAATTGAATAGCTTCATAATTGTATGCATCTATAATGATCATATTACGAGAATTGTACATCAGCACATGCCTATTAAAAAGCTCTGTATATCCATGCACTGGAAAGTATTCATAATCATCTAGTAGGTGTGTAACGGTACGACAACTTTTACGTACAGAACATATACAGTGGTGTGAAAAAGTGTTTTCTTATTTTTTTGCATGTTTGTCACACTTTAAAGTTTCAGATCATCAGACTAATTTGAATATTAGTAAAAGATAACACAAGTGAACATGCACTTTTTAAATGAATGTTTTTATTATTGAGGGAAAACAAAATCCAAAAACTGCATGACCCTGTGTGAAAAAGTGTGTGTGAAAAACCTTCATTTAAAAACTGCATGTTGTGTTCACGTGTGTTATCTTTTACTAATATTTAAATTACTTTGATGATCTGAAACATTAAAAGTGTGACAAACATGCAAAAATTAAGAAATCAGGAAGGGGGCCAACACTTTTTCACACCACTGTACATAATACAATTACATTCTAGAAGAAATTCAGATTGTAACTAAGTGGTGGACCACAAGTTTATTTAGTCTCTGACTTGCATGTTGAGCGCAGTGTCATTGTTTTTGACTTTTTATTATTATTAAACTTGAAAACATACACAACAATGGCAGGGGTATAAAAAAGTAACTAGAGTTCATTCTGCGTGAAATTGCTGCTGTTTTCGGCCGCAATTGTAGTGTTGTGGATTCTTTTGTTTTATGTACAGTTTCTGACAATTCTGCATATCGAGAAAGTAAATGAAGGAAGGAAGGAATGAAGACATTTGTTAAAGTTTGCTGAAATGAGTAGAACAGTGAAAAATATCGTAGAATATTAAATATTAAATGCAACACACACACACACACACACACACACACACACACCTGTATATTACCAGAATGGGGTCAAACAAATGTAAACTATTTAGTTATATTTTTTGTCTATTTATTTAATTTAATCAATTTAATTTGTTCTAATTGAATTTATTACTTTGTTTTATAATAATATTAATATGATATTAATATAATAAAAAAGTGCATTAATCTGATTTATCCTGTATAATTTTTTATGTATTTTATTTTGAGAAAATTATTGTAAGTTATTACTTTATATTTTATATTATTATTATAATAACCAAGCAGCTGTTTTATTTTAAAAAAAAATTTTTTATGTAAATAATGATCACAAATGTTAATAATAATAAACTGCGCTAAATAAAAACGACAGGCTGTTTTTTGTATTGCATTTTTCCCCTTTAAATGTGACGAAATTAAACCGGACCGTAACTTTAAAAAAAAAAAAAAAAAAAAAAAAAAAAAAAAAAACGAGGTACGTACCGAACCCTGAGTTTTGTATACCGTTACACACCGATCATCTTATAAATGTCCTAAACATGCTCTTGTCTCTATAGATGCAGGTCAGGATTAATACAGGGGCAGAATGGAGTTAGAAGCACTGCAATTTCAGAACACACAGGAAACACTTGTCACCTACTACCTCTATTTTGCTGCTGCAGAAATGAGTTATTAATGCGCTATGTCAGCATTTATGGACAGAAACAAAAAGTGAGAAAACGCATTCAGAAGTAATGTAAGAACGTTCACACCTTCATGGCAGCTAAAACCAGATGTGTGTATGCATCTGTTATAATTACCTTGACCTCTCGAAGATTCATGCACTCCTCCCAGGAATAAAATTTCCTTTTCATTCTGTGCAATGAAATAAAATATGGGTACGTGCTGGATCATAATTTATAAACATTAACGATTCATTGATTTCAGTAACGCATGAGTCCGCAACCTGCAACATAAAGAATCACAGTCATGTACTTCATGCACTGTACATCTCCCTGTGGTGAATCATGACCTCCACAGCTGTTTGAAAGTCTGCAATTTAGTCTACTTTGGATGATGAAAACAATCAACCGTTCATCAAATTTGTGACAACCAGATTACAATCTTGATGACCAGTGCCGCAACCCACACGCCCACAAAAGTGTAAAAACTCAGTTGAGTTAAACCAATGGAGTGCTCCGCTGCTGCTGTTCAAGGCCCTTTCCCCGTAATAACATCCTGTACGAGTTTAAAATAGAGCACACACAAAACTGTGGCTTACAGAAGCCTGACAGATGTCTACATAATCACCAGAATGGAAGCCTTCAATTCCGGGTTTCTCCACAGCTGAAATAGCAATCAGCTTAACTGGTCAGAGTTGGGGAGCACTGGAATATTTTTGCACTCCAGTTTAGTAAAAAAACAAAACAAAAGCATTCATCAGTGGCCTGCTTACAGACCCTGAATGCTTCACTTTACTGTGATAGGCTAGTTTTGGTCCGAAGCTCTGTGCTCGGCTAATCCAAGCCCAGATCTCTGTGCTTGACTAGCCACGGTTACGGGCTTGGGCTCAGTGTTTGGGCTCAGTGTTTGGGCTCAGTGTTTGGGCTCAGTGTTTGGGCTCAGTGTTTGGGCTCAGTGTTTGGGCTCAGTGTTTGGGCTCAGTGTTTGGGCTCAGTGTTTGGGCTCACCTCAGGCCCTGTCTCTGTGCTCGATTTGTCTCAGTTTGGAGCTGTGTGCTTGGCTAGTCTCAGTCTAGGAGTCAGTCAAGGGTTTTGTGCTTGGTTAGTCTCAGTCTGTAAATCTTTGTCTAGGGTTCTGTGCTCGGCTAGTCTCTGTCCAGGACTCTGTGCTTATCTAGACTTAGTCTAGGGTTCTGTGCTCGGCTAGACTCTGTCTAGGGTTCTGTGATTGGCTAGTCTCGGTCTAGGGCTCTGTGCTCGGCTAGTCTCTGTCTAGGGCTCTGTGCTCGGCTAGTCTCTGTCTAGGGCTCTGTGCTTGTCTAGACTTAGTCTAGGGCTCTGTGCTCGGCTAGTCTCGGTCTAGGGTTCTGTGCTCGGCTAGTCTCGGTCTAGGGTTCTGTGCTCGGCTAGTCTCTGTCCAGGGCTCTGTGCAGAGCTAGTCTCTGTCCAGGGCTCTGTGCTTGGCTAGTCTCTGTCCAGGGCTGTGTCTCTGTCACATTTAGTCTCATTTAGTCAGCAGATAAGCTGTGAACATGGCTCTGAACTCTAGAACATATATTTTAAAACCACAGAAAAACATCTGGACTCACTTCTTGATGGCGACGAGCTCACCGGACTCCAGGCACCGGCTCAGTGTGACCGAGCCGTAGGTGCCATCGCCAAGCTGCCGGATGGCAGCGTATCGGTTCATAGTGCTGTTTTCGTTCTCAGCATGACGCGTAGTCACGCCCGGCACCTGTTCGACGGCCGCTCAAATGCAGCCAGGTTCTGAGGTTACAAGAGAGTTGAGTGACAGGCCTCGAAGTCATGATGATGATGTGTGGTTGTGTACCTACAAAGCAACAGATCGACAGGGTTAATAGACAATATGAGGAGTGGAAAAGAACACGGTGATGCCAGATTGGGGGCACTTATGAGGGTGAGAGCCAGGATTTTATTTAGCTTTAAAACAAATATGCAAAAACTGAACTGCTCTCATGCACAACAGTTTACACACTCATGTACCTTGCAAACATTTTAACTGACTGTACGTTTTTGGTCTTTTACAGTTGGAGAACATTTTTCTTTAATGATAATGACACTTGTGTCCCACCTCATGAAGATTATGGACCTTTAAAGAAGTAGATGACAAACATCCCGGACCATCTAGAGACGTAACCGCGCCAATTAAATCCCACTTCATGTGGAGTTTGGACACTGGACCTCCTTAAATGTTTAAAGGCTCTGGCATGGAGAAGCTGGTGTTGGATCTGTGATGATCTCAAATGTTGAGCTATTTTATGAGTTGCTCAGTAGCTCCTAGTTTTATAACCACATATGACTGTAAAAGACTGTAGAAAGATCATTACTCATAATCTTACACTCCAGTGCTCATGTTAGTTCTCACTCTCCAGTGTTCTGTATTGTTTTAAAGACTATAATCACACTCTTGATGTCACCCAAATGAGGATGGGTTCCCCTTTTGAGTCTGGTTCCTCTCAATGTTTCTTCCTCATAACATCTAAAGAAAGTTTTTCCTTGCCGCAGGTGTCGCCCCCTGGTGTTGCTGACTCGAAATCTGATTAAAGCGAGTTTCATTGTCTTGTATTTGAAGGTAGAGTTGCCCGCAGATTTAATCCTTTAATCCTGGAGACACGTGATGGCTTTAAAGATAATTGGATAGAAACTCTAACAAACATACACTACTGAAAGCAGTGCAGCCAAGAGAAAAGCTATGAACTGAAGAAAATAGACTATTGGAGATCATTTAATACATATTCATGGAAAAAATATTTAATTCAATTACAATTCAGGTTATTACGAAACAGTGATTTTCTCATCCTCTGTGGAAATCAGACATAATTACTTGTGTGTAAACATTTTAATCACACCTGGACACACCTTGATACACCTGATTTTCCATGCAGTGGTCACCTTGTTCTCATCAGAAGGAGCGCCATCAGACTCCTAAAGTGCTCCAGTGAAGTAGAGTAGGGATGAGTGATACCAGTGATACAAAGAACTTCCGATACAAAGTGACAAGAAACCAGGGGCGTGTCTAAATGAGGGGCACGGGGTGGCACAGGGTGGCAACGCCCCCCCGTCCCAAAATATGCTGTGCCCCTGATTTCTTGTCCCGGATTTTGTCTCGTATCCCACCCATTATAAGCGTCCCAGCATCCGGGGTCACAAAAAATAGACTATTATCCAGTCTTCCATTGCTGTACAATCAACAAACCCCTGTTTATCAACCAGAACCCCTTCGAGCGGGACTGAATGATGACCACGTGACCCTTATAACAATAAACTAGGAGCAAAGTGTCCCCGTGTGACGTCACAGCAGCACACAGACGCTACCTTCTCCTGAACACAACAGCATCTACTCTCATGATCATGGGCATCAGGAGCTACATTTCTGGTGTAGAATTGGTCACGTGTTTCAGACTGAGGGTCTGATTTATAGGAAGGAGATAACGAGAGGGTTCATAACTCGTGCTGCACGATCAAGTGGGATCAAACTTATTGATCCAGGCTGAATAATATCTCAGGGGGTTGATTTAGAAGTGAGACCAGTTGGAACCTTTTTCTGAGATTTATTCTTACACATCCTGTAATGCAGCACGTTAACTTCCGGTTATGTATTTACCTGTCCTGCATCGTCGCCAGTCGCGTCTTTAGGTCGTAACGTTACTCTGATCCCATCTGCAAGTCCCAGAGAAATAAACAGCAAGCCGATCCGTCCTTTACAACCTCCCCAACGACTCGTACGACAAACAACGGTAGGCGCAAACAAACCCTTTTCACTTCCTACCCGTATTTCGATAACGCCCGCCTCCTAAATTCTGATTGGTTATAACTTCCTGTAACAGACAATCCAAGCACAGCAACCGGACAGTTTTAGCCAATGATACACCGCGATAAATATATAGTCCGGATTACAGGTAGGAAAAGAAAGAAGGGTGTATTCCAAAATGTGTTCTTCCGCACTAGATAAGTGCACTACAAAGCGTTTAATTTGGTACGCTACCCCGATAAGGGCGCAGGATGCAAATTGGGACGTGACCGGTTTCAACAGTTTCCTAGATACGTACATTGAAAGAGTGCGTGTTTTTTTCCTCTATAATTTGGAGTAAAACAAACGGAGCTTATAAGAGGCCACTAATTATCGTTTTGTTCCTTTCTCGGTTTTTTTTTCCATCTCAACACAACAAACGTTGTTTTCTCGTGATCTCGACATAATAAAAGTTGTTTTGTAATGATTACGACTTAATTTTCTCCTGATCTCCAAACAACAACAACAAAAATAATTTTTTCTCGTAATCACGACTTTACATTTCTCCACGTCCCTGCTGCCACGAATGGTTATGGTTATTATCCATGATGCAGCATCCAGATCATTTCTCATCATCCAGATCATTTCTCATCATCCAGATCATTTCTCACCATCCAGATCATTTCTCATCATCCAGATCATTTCTCATGATCAGTACTTCATTTCTCTGTGTATTCGGCATAAGATCATGTTCTAGAGGCAACATCATGGATAAGAACCAATAAGCTCCAATCCACCTCCATGTTTGACTGTGTGGATGTGGGGCAGTCTGATCCTCCTCTAGTCAAGTCAAGTTTATTTCCATAGCGCTTTTCACAACAGACATTGTCTCAAAGCAGCTTTACAGAAATTAACAGTTGAGGTGAACGATGTGTATTTATCCCTGATGAGCAAGCCATGGTGACTGTGGCAAGGAAAAACTCCCTTTAGATGTTATGAGGAAGAAACCTTGAGAGGAACCAGACTCAAAAGGGGAACCTATCCTCCAGCAGATGATGAACTGTGCTCATAGACTGCATTTCTGGAGGTGTTAATGAGCCCATGCACCGATTCCCATTAAAGAATCACGAGGGCTCACCGCCATCCAATATTGATTTTCACCCTTGTCCTGTGTGCACAGAGATTTCTCCAGATCCTTTGAAACTTTTGATGATATTATGTTCTCTAACTGTTTTGCAATTTGTTGTTGAGGAACAACATGTTCTGCCCATCTTTTACTTCCTTGAGACTTTGCCTCTCTAAGATTAGAGAGGATTACATTATTTAAACCCAATCATCTTACTGACATGTTGTCAATTCACCTAATTCATCGCAAAATGTTTCTCCAACTGTTTCATTTTACTACTTTTTCCAGAACTTTGTTGCCCCGAGCCAAATTTTTCGAGACGTGTTGCAGCCACTAACTTGAAAAATACCTTTTTTTTTTTTTTATTTACATGGTAAATGTTCTCAGAATAAACATGTATTCTATGTTCGATTGTGAATAAAAATATAAAACTTGCAAACCATTGCATTGTATTTACATTTTACCCAGAATCCCTTTTTTTATTTTATTTTTATTTTTTTTTTATTGTATTTAGAAAAGCGAAATTTGCAGATACTGCGATGCTATTAAAAACTTTTAGGAGAGCTCTATAGAGAACGACAGAAGAGGCAGCAATTGCTGACCGAAGTCCAGAAGATCAGGAAAGACCTGGAGGAGGAGAGGCTGAAGTGTGCAGAGCTTCCAAAAGGATGTGTTTCAATCAATTGTAGTACAACCTTGCATAATTAAGAATAAAACAAAGGAACATTTTTACACCAAATTGCACACGAGTTATAAATATAGACAACCATCACTAAGTTTTTAGTGGGCGAATATCCTATCATGAATATGTTATGACAAGAATTGGCATACATGTGTATTTATTTAAACATTGTCCTCACCCCCAGTAATACAGCAGGAGTAGAGTAGTTGTGTTGTAGTAGTAATAGAGTGGCACTGGGCAGATGTGTGCTTGGCATAGCTGGCAATAGACGTTAGGTTACATAGTTGAACATGTGGTTATACTGGTGTTTACATCTCAAATTATAGCTGATTATTATTGATAATCATTATTAGATTCGTACTCTTGTATTCCAAGTGACAGTGCTAAACAAACATCATCACCGGATTGATGTTACCATTTTAGCCTTTAGCTTTTGCCCACTTAGGTGTTTGAAAACCACCAGAACATGCAGCTCATTCCTCATTCTGAGTAATAATAATTAAATTAATATATCTTCATTGGCCTACACAGGTGCTTGATACAGCAGCTTAAATCTAAACTCTGTATCCAATGTGCTAATCGGCTTAAACGCTGTGTCTCCAGTACGCTAATTGGCTTAGCATTCAGCCCCGGCTTACTCAGTCTTTGTTACTGGGCATAGTGTTGGGGTGTTGAGAAGCGTCTATAAAACGTGAAATGTTTTTTGTTCACCCACATAATGCACTTATGCTAAGGCCATGGTTTAAACCCAATCATTTCTAATCATGTTTTGCATATTTTTTAAGCTAATTTTGAAAATGTTAAAAATTCACTAACCAGTAGAAATGTAAAATCTGATGTCATTTTGATGTTTAGATCGTACCTATTTCCATGTAGTGTTCCATATCACTGGACTTGTGTCAGACAAAACATTCAGCTATGATCTACATAGAAACCAATGAGGCAGAGAAACAATTTAGACTTAAACAGAAGCATTATTATTCTGTGGGATGGATTATTATTACTCTGTTTGCAAGCTACTATGCTACAATGAGTACTGCTACACTTGTCTTTTATTACTATGGATGTTTAACTAAGGAAGCAGATGGTTGTGTGGGATTCCATTAGCGTGTATTATGTAGGTTAATGTTTTTATCCAATGCCATTCATTTATTCATACATTTATTTATGCATTTATTTAATAATACTATTTAATGTGCTATCCTGGTTGTCGTTCTCAGATCCAACTGTATGCCGAGGATCTTAAAGAAGAGAAACATGATAATCAGCATCTAAAAATGCTGCTTCACGACTTCTGAAGGAGCTGCGAAAGGCCTTCGGACCAAATGGTAAAATTTGAATCTGCAGTAAAACTCCCACAGTTACAGTACATCCATTACACAGATTATGCCATATGAGTTGTGTTTGTTGTGGACTGCAGGAGACATCATCATCTTCATCATCTGTGTTAAATGCCTACACTGAACTGAAATTTCCATGGAAATTCCTCAAAACTTTTGATCACCCACAGAAGCTCACAATCTCTTGGATGAGTTTTCTGGAATTTTCCAATTGTAGATCTCAGTATCCAACCATTCACCATCGAGAGCTTCTAGTACATATTGAGCAGTGCTTTCTTTATAAAGATAATATTAAAGTAAAGTGCACAACATTTTCAATTTGGAAACATCTAAATATGCTTTTTTATACTTTTCATGTGTACTTTACTTTATTTTACACAGTGACATTTTTTCGCATATACCAATGATGTTAGGAAGGGGAAAAAGCTGGATTTTTTATGTATTGTTGTAGATATTCACTATGTACAAATACTAGGTTTCAGTTATGCAGAAATGTTAATGCTCAGGATTTTCTGTTTTTTTTTACTTTCATTCAAACAGTTCTTATAAGATTTGTATGTGGGTTGAAGTCAGAGCTCTATAGCAGGCCACTTGAGATCTTCCACTGCAACCCATGTAAAACCATATCTTCATGGAGCTTGCTTTGGCGCACAGAGGTATGCTGGAACATGTTTGCATCTGCTAGTTCAAGTGGAGGAAATATTTCAGGTTTCCACATTCAAATACATCCTATAGAGTTGAAAACTTTTGTAGTTTGTGGAAAAACCACATACTGTCTGGCTGGATATTTTTGTCCATACAATAAATGTAAATGATGTGCAGTATATTAGAGATGAATTACTTTACACTGATGCGTCAGACTCCTGAAGGGATCATTTTACTTACCGTTAAATTAAAATGCACCTGTTTAAACGTAAAAAAAAAAATACACATGCTATAGAGTTCAATACAGCTCAAACCAGTGTTCCTAAAGATGGAAAAAATATTTATTTGCAAATGTACTTGAATGATAAGCCGGGAACATTACTGTATTTACCCAACAGGGCAAGCATTATTGCAGTCGCTTTTTAAACACCTCAGTTGTCAAGGAGGTTTTCATGGCTGTAATGCCACAGGCGACATCACAGGCGAAGCGATGCAGTAATCCCATTATCCATTCAGCTAGAAAGAGTTATTGACTTATTAGAAAATAAGCAGAGAGCTTAGATCCATTAAAACTCCTCCAAAGACCCCAAAATAGAGGTTATAGGTAAAAAAGTTAGTTTATAAGTCTCAGGGCGGTGCAGTCTTTATGACTGTAGTAATCAGGAAAAGGGAAGTCCTAGTTGTTATGGCAGGCGTGGTATACTAAAACAGATGATGCTTAGGAGTTATAGAGTTACGGTCCATGTATCAGCGAGAAAAAAAGTTACTCTTGATGGAACCTACATCCCATCTCCATGTGCAGAACTTCTCCTATTTCTCCTACTTCTCTGAGCTCCAGCATTCGTTCTGGTTTGTGCCAATAATCGAGACCATGGTTCTACTGGTCCTCTTTTTGATCTCGGCAGTTGGCAACTTTGGCGCGCTTATACTGGTCACCCAGGAGAGGCGACTAGCTAACAACATTATCTTAACCACAAACCTTTTCCTGGCTGACCTTTTGTTCATCAGCACCGTTCCTTTCATCATTTCTGTCAGGTGGACCAAGGCATGGAAGCTGGGCTCTGCTGCCTGCCACTTGATCTTGTACTTTATCAGCGTGAGTGGCCTCGTTACCATCACCACGCTGGCTGCGATCAGTATCGAGAGACTGCTTGCAATCTTGAAAATGGAGGCCACACCCAGCCTAAATCGCAGATGGAAAAACGGAGTGCTGCTTCTTATCTGGTGCTTTTCCGCTGTTGCAATGTTACCTCTGTCACTGTTCTCCCGGGTGATACCGGTCATCTCCCCTCAACAGGTCATGACTGTCCTTTTTTGTTTATTTATTTATTTTTACTATATTGCTCTACTAAGGTTTGAGAGTGTACTATTTAGCTTTATGCCTTTGTTTACAGGAAGAACTGCATATATGTGCTCTTGTGTGGCCTCATGTAAAAGGTGAGATCATGTGGTACGTTGTCTTCCTTGCGTTAGGCTTCCTGGTACCTGGTTCTAGCATTGTAATCAGTTACACCAAAATCTTACAGGTAAAAGATCTACATTTATGTATGAACACTTCTTGTATCTCATTTAAACACGTGTCAGATGCTGTTAACTGCTGACTGTTAGCATATCAGCACAAGAAGTGATAGAGCAGTGAAATCACAAACACAAATGATTTATATTACACTAATAATAATAATAATAATAATAATAATAATAATAATACAAATTATAGTAATACTATAACTATCACATAATAAATCTTTTTGACTTATATTCTCTTATATTTTAAACTTATAGACCCTTTTACTTAATGCACAATTTTCGAGCAGCTGATAGTGATTACATTTCACTGCAAGTTGTATTCTGCATATAACTATGTTTAAAACAAATACAAATCTAGAATATTGAATAATAATAATAATAATATGATGCTGAATCGTTCTTATCCCCGAAACACAGATCAACCGGCGTTCCAAAAGGAGACTCCACTCGACCGCATTGCGACGACGTGCACGTTGTGTGTCTAAACAGGACTACAGACTTTTCCGCACACTCCTCGTTCTCATGTTGTCCTTCTTCATCATGTGGAGTCCCATCTTTATCTTCACTTTGCTCATTCTCATTTACAACTTCCAAGTCCATCTTCCCATAACCTCCTCCATGTTTGTTTGGGTACTGACCTTCACCATGGCTAACTCGGCCCTTAACCCGGTGC
Organism: Silurus aristotelis; assembly: GCF_946808225.1. Lineage (NCBI taxonomy): Eukaryota > Metazoa > Chordata > Actinopteri > Siluriformes > Siluridae > Silurus > Silurus aristotelis. The sequence goes on along the minus strand of NC_139600.1, from coordinate 12,921,121 downwards.
TCTACAGCCTCTGCCAGCTGAAGCGTAAATGGCTGAAGCTTTGCTGTTCCACACCGATCACACCAGGTCAAAAAACTGCTACTCAGTATTGAATTAATAATGCTTATCTGAGCTTTTTTTTAATTCTTATTGATTTAATAAAATATTATCATCTTATCAAACATACTGCCAAAACCAATCATCTGATCGAAGCATAAAAATATTTACATAGCTACAGTTTTTATTACATTTATTATGTGTGTATTGGTCATAAAATTTTTATTTTCATTGTAGTCTGTAGACTGTATGCTGATAGCAGTAAAAGATAGAAAGAAAACAATAAGCTTATGTAAGTGGTGATATGATGTGCTGTAGTTGGGAATTGAGTGAGTGCTACTTTATAAAAAAATCACACTACAATTTGCTTTCAGGTCATAAAAAGGGATCACGAAGTTTCCCTCATTTGTTACATGATATTACAGAAAAAAGAGCCATTGTAGTATTTGATGAGCATCTCATTAGAAACCTGTCTTTATAGGAACGTGTACTCAATAGGAACGTGTACGTGCTTACTTAAATGATTTCACTTTAAGAAGCCGGGTAACCTGTGTAGATGATTCAGTTTTCAAAGACAAGTGTTGACAAGTCGACCTTTTATGCTGTGGCAGTTTTCTAGACTGACTTTTTACTCTGAACACTGCTGTTTTTTCTCTGTAATTAAAACAAATTAATATAACAGACCTCGTTAGCTCAGAATGATTCGCCAAGATTCGAATGGCAAATATGGATTTTGGGGTTTAGAATATCTCCAACATGTTTCTGGTCCTGATTTTGCATCCATGAATATTTATAATTTACCTAATTGTAATTTCCTTATAAAATAAACTACTTAATATTATTTGCCTGCTATAGAAGAGTATTACAATACACTACAATATTTGTTTTAGTATATTTTCCATTATCCTGAAAATTCTTAGCAATGATGTGAAGCATGGTGGTGATAGCTTTGCATTGTGGGGATGCTTTTCATTAAGGAAAGTTTAATGGGGCCAAATACAGCCAAAAAAATTTGATGAAAAACAGATTTGGTAATGCACCATTTATAGTGCATTTTTTCCATTGAAAAAGTATGTAGCCGTTCTTCAAAGAGTGTTTATAGCGTTTTATAGCGAAAAGAACCACACGTGTTTAAAGAATTTAATTCCTCCCCCTTGGTTAAAAACAATCACTTGTGTGAACACAGCATTTCGTATTGACTTCCCACAACCCACAGCGCATATATTAGAAATCTGCCTCCTGACTACACACTCCATAATTAGCACAGATGTGTCTCTAATAATGGAAAGACAGGGAACTCTACAAAGCAGGGATTTATTACAGACTTGTGAGGAAAAAGGATACAAAAGGAAAAAAGAATAACCATTTGAAAACCAGTCTTTAGACTAAGCAAACATAAAAGAAAAAGGTTTTATTGGTATGACGAGACTAAAATAGAAATCTTTTGGCCTGTTCATTAGAAACCCGAAACAACTTAATATCCTGAGAATAGTTAAACATGTTGTGAAGCATGGTGGTGGTATCTTTGAATTGTCGGAATGCTTTTTATTAGCGGGGCAGAAAAACAGAAAGGAATAGTTGATGGAGCCAAATACAGGACAATAAAGGAAAAAACTGTTCCAGTCCATAAGGACAGAGAAGTGTACTTAGGGTACTGCTGAGGGCACATGGGTGCGGTTCAGTAAATGCGTTGATGTGATTTTAAGCCAGTGGCAAAGTTTAAATATTTCTTCTTTAAAATGAGTCTCCACTCAATCAAACAGCTAAAGGAATTTGGCTGAGAAGAATGGACAGATCTATCAGAATCCCAGTGTCCAAAGCTGAATCTAAAAAAAAAAAGGTTTTAAATACAGCCAGAAGGTGGCAGTATTGACACAGGGGACTGAATATGGACGCAAACATCAAATGCATGCTTCTTAAAATATATGTAACCCATGCCACAGTAAAACAATAGCTGTAAATTAGACCTGCACAATATTTACTCTGTTTATTTATGTGAGGCTCAGAAAAAAATCCGCAAGGGATCGAGCTGGATTTGGAATGATTATGCCAGAATGTCAACAAAATCTGTGAGCATGTAGCCACATTTGTGATATCCTAAAGTATTATCTCTCTGTGTTCCTGTGGAGACTGAGCAGTGATTTTTCGGCTATTATATTGCGATCTCGATCATCCAGTACACTTCACTTTGCACCAAAAAAAAAAAATTAAATGTCATCAAATCAATGTTCACTATATGGACAAAAACTACTGGGACACCTGACTTTTCCAAACAAAGGCACACAGTTTTATAGAACATCATTGGATGTGCTAGCATTAAATTTTCCCTTTTCAGCTTGGAAACCCAAATCTGCTCCAGCATGACATTGCACCTATGCACAAAGCCAGTTCCATGAAGATACAGCTTACATGGAGTGAAAGATCTTGATTGTCCTGCTATAGAGCTCTGGGGCTTAAGGCTTTGGGTTCGGAAGGTCAGGGGTTCAAGCGTCATTGTCACCAAGCTGCCATTCTTAGACCCCTGAGCAAGACCTTTAACCCTCTCTGCTCCGGGGGTGCTGTATCATGACTGACCATGCGCTCTGACCCCAGATTCCTAACAAGCTGGGATATGCAATGAAATCAAATAGTAAATGCCTCTTTCTGTCTCTGGCTTCAACCCTACTGTACACCTTTGGGATAAATTGGAATGATCTCTGCACCTCACCTCAGCTACACCAGTACCTTGTTGAAATCGCCACCAAGAATGGAGGTTATAATAAGAGCAGATGGGAACAAAATGTGGAATGGGATGTCCAAAAAGCACAAACCTTATGATATCGGGTGCTCAGGTGTCCACAAACCTTTGTCCAACCAGGTTGCTGAAGTAAAGTCCTCCTTGCTGAAAAGTCCAGTAGGAACAGTAATAGAAATTTGAATAGGATGGTTTTATTGGGAATTGTATTGGTTTGGATAAAAACTATAATGATCCCTGTGGGTCTCTGCTGGTAATTTAGTTCACTTCTATTGATCACATGTCTAGTGGATACTATTAAAAAACCAACAGAACACCGTTGAAAGGTTGTAGATCCCATTTTGAAATCTACTGGACAACAGTACAGACCATTAAGATGTTATAATTGTGGTGGAAACCATTAGGACTTCTTTTCATGCAGTTAGAGCCTCTAACTTTCATTTTAAGATGTAGAATAGTTTGAACAAACAAACGTTTTTGTGTGGTAGTCTTATATTTTTCTATTTTCATTTGCGATGTCCAAGAACAGTTTCACGTTTAAACGATTTTATATTTAATCCGAAGAAAATATGGCTATTAAATATATTATTAGTGTAATATTACTGATTGCTGGTTTGTTTATTTTTAGACAGAATTTTGTGGAAAAAAATGGAAAGGGGACAAAGTCAAGAAACCATGTCAATGAAAAGGGAAATGCAGTACAGCACGGTTGAGAACATTGACTGTCTGTTCGATGGTTTATTTATAAAAAGAGAGATGCGTTGTCCAGGAACTTGTACAGTTCCATTTTTGTGTCATCAAACTTGTGTTGGGGCACATGACCTTTCCATGGGACCCCCCCCGGACTGGTTCTTGGTCCCCACCCCTGTGCCACCCCATAAAAAAAATCCAATAATCGCCCCTGGTAAGAGGGCATGATGAGAATAAGTTAGGAATAAAACGTTTCCTCTTCAGTCTTATTTTTTTAATTCACGTGTTACTTGGAATTGTGAAGGATTTAACGTGCTGTTAGTGGAAAGCATTTACGGGGACCATTACATTTCACATTAAAACCAATACCATTCTAATTCTAACCATCCCATTCAAATTTCTATTACAATTCCTCCTGGACTTTTCAGCACGCAGGGTTTTACTGTCCAGCAACCTATACTTGGTGGACAAAAGGACACCTGAGGATCAGATATAAGATTTTGTATGTGTTTTGTTGAACATCCCATTCCACATTTAGTCCCCATCTGCTCTTATTATAACCTCCACTCTTCTGGAAAGATGTTCCACTGGTTTTTGTAGTGTGTGTGTGTGTGTGTGTGTGTGTGTGTGTGTGTGTGTGTGTGTGTGTGTGTGTGTGTGTGCTTGTTTGATTTGAATATCAGGGTCTTTATAAAGACAGCAGATCTACAGTCAGACCCTGTGCACAAGCAGCTTTGCTTCCACACAGACACTGTGTATGTGATTCTAATATAACAACGCCCACCTCCGTCTCCATGGAGAACTGGAAGAAACGCCTACCAGTGTGTAGCAGAGGGGTTGGAGGAGGAGAAGGTGGCGGTGGTGATGGAGGTGTGAAGACTCGTTTGGCAGCAGTACTGTAGCATGAAAAGAGATGTTGAGAACAAAAAGACAATAAAGAAAAGAAAAAAAGAATGATATTGGGACTGTGAGGACAAGGGATTTATTGCACCGTCCTCCATTCCTCTGGAGAACCAGTCTCAGTCTCAGAGCATCAGGAGGACAGGACTGTGTGTTACGCAGTAAACCCCCCAACAACACGACCTGGGGGTGGGGGGGATTCCGCTCTTCCATGCAAGGCGTGGCTGAGAGAGAAAGAGAGAGAGTGAGGGAGAGAGAGAGGACGATAGATAGATAGATAGATAGATAGATAGATAGATAGATAGATAGATAGATAGATAGATAGATAGATAGATAGATAGATAGATAGATAGATAGATAGATAGATATTATCTCTACAGGGTCTGTGCGCACCTGCCCGTCTTTTTTACGCACGGATATTTTCTCCATCACTGGTGGCGCTGCGACAAAGAAGAGAAGAGAAGAGAAGAGAAGAGAAGAGAAGAGAAGAGAAGAGAAGAGAAGAGAAGAGGGAACGAGACATCGCGCGCTGCAGTCTCACGTCCACCTCCTCCATCTCCACCTCCTCCATCTCCACCTCGTTCCCTCGTTTCATGAACGGTGGGGTCCTCCGTGCGCGCGGGTTCCGGGAGCTGGCTGACTGGTTGACATGGGGCCGGTGAGCGCGCGAGGCTTGTGCTCGATGTGCGTGGCGGCGTCGCTCGCGCTGTTGCTGCTGCCGCCGCTGCCCGCGCGCCTCGCCGAGGGCCGCCGGCGCGCCGCGCGCTGCCCGCCAAGCTGCACGTGCGCCAAGGACACCGCGCTGTGCTCGGGCGGCTCCTCCATCCCGCGCGGCTTCCCTCCCGACGTCGTCTCGCTGTGAGTCCCGCAAGCCCAGTGTGTGTGTGTGTGTGTGTGTGTGTGTGTGTGTGTGTGTGTGTGTCTGTCTGTCTGTCTGTCTGTCTGTCTGTCTGTCTGTCTGTCTATCTATCTATCTATCTATCTATCTATCTATCTATCTATCTATCTATCTATCTATCTATCTATCTATCTATCTATCTATCTATCCATTCTTATATGAAATCCTTTCCAATTGCTTCTTTACCTATTTATTTATTTATTTATTTATTTATTTATTTATTTATTTATTTATTTATTTATTTATTTATTTATTCTTCCCTCCCATATTCTGAAGATCCTTCGTGAAGTCCAGCTTCAGTGAAATCCCCAAGGAGAGCTTCATTCACACCCCAGCACTCCACCTCCTGTAAGCTCCATCATTACAAACATGTACAACAGTGTCATTACAGTGAAAACAAAACAATCAGTATTTACAGTGTGTACAGTGATAGACGTAAACATCACCCAGACAGTAAACTCCTACTGTAAACTCTTTCTCTCTTCAGCTCATAAGAGCTACTAATCGATCTTTTACTCTCATTGGAGTGGTGCTGTGTAGAGTACAGTTTTTCTGTAGAAGCCTGTAAGTACCTGTTACGTGGAAAGATTTCTGCTACTCATCTTTTATGGTTTTATTAACAAATGATTGGTCAGAAAAAGATGCAATGAATGAACCAAAACGAACTCCTGAGACCCTCCCATGCCACCATTTGCTCATTCCTACTCACACTATGGGGAACTGGTGAACAAAATGCATATTGTCTTCTTGTACATCATGATCATGGAAAATTACCCCAAAATATGGAGCCTTTTCAGTTTCTTGTAGTGTTGATCTGGTTTACTCTGAAAAGCCAGTTGTTGCTATGGCATATAAGGGAAATGCAGGAAAGCCTGCTTCATACAAAGTTTTTTTTTTTTTCAAATGATCAGATTATGTTTTTCAGCAAGACAGACACTGAAAAACTCAGGCCCACACTGCACAAAGACCTCCAAAAAGTGTCATGAGAATGTACTTATGGTTTGGCCATTTGAGTCCATTAGAACTTTATAACGTCTTACAGTTTTTCTCAGTTGCTTTGAAGCATTTCTCAAATCATCCAGCAAACCAGTAAATACATTTAGCAAAAAATGCGTTGAAAATTGAAAAAGCCTTTTCCTCGTAACTCCATAGTTCTTCTGTCGAAAAGTGAGTATTTGTGTCAATGAACATTTCAGTGCCACCAGAATAAGAAGTCCTTTTTTTTTATCATTGTTCCCAAACAAGATCATGGAAATGTTTAGTCATGTTTCGGTATGACGGTGCACAGTTTCAGTATTTCCTGATGTAAACTCCAGTTTGGATTTTAACGATTGGAAATACAAAAGAATGAATGTTGTGTGGCATCTGAATTTCAACAGCACAAATGTACACATTACTGTATGTAAGATATCGATTGTAAAAGACCGGATTCACTTTGACTCTACTTCCTGTGTTTGTTCGTTCCTTCGTTTTCTGGTTGTTGATCCGTTTTCAAATTCTGTGTTTTGCTCTGTCTGTATTCGCTCTTGCCAATTGAAGGATTTACCTTTGACCTGTTTCAGAGAACTAGTTGATCATTCATTACATCATTCACACCTTCATTAGTGACATTCAAGATTCATCTTTTCATCAGTTCATCAATTCAAAACACATTTACAAAAAATATGAATAGAAATTTTATATTGACAGATTATGACAACTGGTTTGACTATTTTAGATTCAATGACTTATACAATGAACTGGTGTAGAGATGTTTTGGGGTGAAGACTATTCAGCTGAGAACTAGTATAATATATTTTGACTGACAAGAACATAAACAATTGATGATGAAGATACAGCAGACACTTGTACACAATCAATTAAATTAATGTACCAAAGCATTCGCAATTTGATTGAAGCAAAGAAAAATCTTGCTACACGATGTGGAGGTTGAACAAGTAGTTTTTTTTCGAATTTTATTTATGATCTTAGAAACGCTTCAAAGCAACTGAGGAAAAACTGTGATCACAAACTAACTGGGAAACTTTTTATCTCCTTATCAGCTGCTTTGAACAACACTGACTCTTCTTTGTGCCAAAGGCTGTCTGCAGGTTTAACACTGACCAATGATTTGTTGCTATAATCATTAAAAACTTAATATTTGTACCGTTTTGGGGCACTGTTTGTCCAGTAGTGTACAGTTCAAACACATTTCCAAGTAAAAGATTCAGATTTGTTTTATTTCACAGTCACAGTCCACTACTACCAAAAACTGCACTGAACGTCTGTCATCTACACACAAATAAATGTGCATTGAGGGTGAATCTGCAGTATATACACTATATGGACAAAAGTTTTTGCTTCTACAAATTGTTCCCCCAAAGCTGAAGTACACAATTGTATAGCATGTTTTTGGATTCGGTCCTATTAATTTTTCCTTTCGCTAGACCCAAAAACCTTTTCCAGCATGAACATGCCCCTGTGCACAAAGCCAGCTTCATGAAAATATGGTTTAAAATAAGGGTTTGTGTGGAAGATCTTGAGTGGCCCACTGGAGAGCTTTGATCTCAACCCAATTGAGCACCTTTGAGATGAATTGGAACGCTGTTTGTACCCCTTACAAAGAAATTAACAGTCTAGAATGGTATGGTTTATGGTAGGTTTATTTGAGCAGAGGGAGAAAAAATATTTTAAAAAATCCAGAAAAAATAAATAAATTAATATTACATATAAATTAATAAGTATTTGATCCTGCACCAGATCAGCAAGAATTCTGACTCCCACACACCCAAAATAATTGTGTACCTTTAAGAAAGAACTCAGTGTATTACCAGTGGTTTTCTTGGTGACTGTGGTACCAGCTCCCTTAAGATCATTTAACAAGCACCTCCTAAGCAATTCTGGGCTGATCCCTCACCTTTCTCAGAATCATCCTCACCCCATGAGGGTGTGCTCGACTTGCTTTGTTTGAAGGCAGAGAAATGCTGAATATGACCTCAAGAACATGGAGGAGGAAACGTTTTTGTGGGGCTGTTTCTCTGCTAAGGGTACAGGAAAACTTCACCACATAAACGGGGCCATGCACTGTAGAATTTTGGATGAGCCTGGCCTCAGCAAGAACACTGAAGATGGGTCATGGATGGGTTTTCCAGCATTGACAATGACCAAAAACATACGGCCAAGAAAAACAATCTGATGGTCCTGTAGCCCATTCCAGCCTTGTGCAGGTCTACAATCCTTTGATAGCTCTTTGGTCTCGCCCATGGTGGTGAAGAGGTTTGAATGGAAGAGGTTGATTCTGTGACAGGTGTCTTTTATTCACATAACGAGGAGTTCTTTCCTATAAAGACAGGACTAATTTGGGTCCGTGGGAATCGGAATTATTGCTTATTTGGTACTGGATCAAATACTTATTTTCACTTACTGTTTTTTAATAGATTTTTTTATATTCTGTCTCTCTGTTAAAATGACCTACCATAAAGATTCTAGACTTTGTAAGGGGGTTAACTCACAAAATCAGCAGGGGATCAAATCATTATTTCCCCCACTGTAAACTAAATTTACTAACCGCATTGTGGCTGAATGAGCACAAATTTTCAAAAGTACACTCTAAAATCTAGTGGAACATCTTGTGTGGAGGTTATTAGAAAAGCAAATGGGGACACAATGTGGAATGGGACCATGGGTTCAAAAAAGCACATATGAATCTGATGGTCAGGTGTCCACAAACTTTTGTCCATATAATCCCTGACTGCAAAAAAAAAGAAGAGTAGATTGGTATAGTGAATGTACTTGGTTATTTATACTGAAGTCTGTTTTGGATGATCTTAAACAATCTTATGTGTTTGCTACTGTATATTTATTAATTGACACACTGTACATTTGATCATACAGAATTACATAATGCTATTAAAGGGGGCTTTCAGATGTGGGGTTGAAAGATACGAAAGAGTATTTGTTTACATTTCTTTTGTTTAAGACTTTTCACAGCTAACATGTTCGAGTCTATTAATGAGGATGCCTTCCTTGGTCTTCCGCATTTGGAATATCTGTAAGTGTTGCTTGGTTTTCATTCGTTAGTATTTGCGAAGCAAGTGGTGTATTCAGACATCCACATGTCCATCGAGGTTATGTTTTGTCTCCGTCTTTTTTTACAGGTTTATTGAAAATAATCAAATCAAGTCTGTATCACCTTTTGCCTTCCGAGGTCTCAAGTCCTTAATACACTTGTGAGTATTGAGATATATGTATAAGCTCCTTTGGGGTTTGTTTTCCAGAAATAACTGTTAGAGTGCTTCATTCTGTCCTAAAAGGGTCTGATGAATTCTGTGGTCAGTTTTCATTTTACAACCGCAACCGTCAGGCTCAATAACAAGGCTTTAAATGCTTCAGTGCTGCAATTTCACCAAGGCTGTTATATTCTCTCACCCTGGCAACAAGCTGAAGCTAAAGCAGATTAAGGTTTTTTTTTGGTTCTTGGAAAGAAACGCAGCTTTTCAAGGAAAAAAAAAAAAGGCTTTTCTCCTGCCTGACACATTCACTTGCAAAAGAGAGGAGAGTTATGTGAGACTTAAAAACCCCCAATGTTCCTTGTGTCCTTTGGGGTTGCGGCTGAGCAGTTCTCGTGAAGACATTTAGCTCAATCAGAGATGAGTTTCTCAAAAAGCAGTAGAAAGCAATCATCATCTGAGTCATTTAAATGCTCTTAAACATTTCTGTCCGTGACCTTGTACAGCAGTTCTGGGAAATTACTTCACCGTAGCGTTTTCGCATTCGACGTGAATTGACTTGACTGTAAAATTTTAAGGCTATGATGCATCACAGAAACCTGCCGGATCACGCTGCAGATCCCACACATGTTAAAGAAAACATAGACAGCTTGGACCTGCTCAGCTTGAGAGTAGTATCATCTTAACACTGAAAATCTTTGTATTTGTGTAACTCTTTTTTAATCCCATACTTCAAAACTGATACCATGAAATTTGGAGGCACACAATTCTATAGGTGTGGAAGAAAATTTTTTTCTCTTAAATTAGGAGACCCAAACCTGTTCCAGCATTACAGTTCCCTTATGTGCAAATTCAGCTCTATGAAGATATGGTTTGAAGTGGAAGATCATGAGTGGCCTGCTATAGAGCTCCAATCCTATTGAACAACTTTGGGATCATTTGGAATGCACCCCAGTTCTCATCACCCCACATCGTTGCCTGACTTTACTAACACCCTTGTCGCCCCAATCGAGCACAAATCTCCATAAGCACACACCAAAATTTACTGGGATATCTTCCCAGACGAGTGGTGGTTATTATAACTGCAAATGGGGACTAAATGTGGAAGGGGATGTTCAAAAAGCACATGAATCTTATAATCAGGAGTCCATAAACCTTTGTTTAATGAGTGTGTTTTTTTTCGATAGAAAGACAATGCAGGCAGAGTTGAGAGTTTTCAATCTCTTCTCCTCAGTACTAAACCTAACTTGTATCTAATAGGATGGAGAGATACAGAGCGCTGATATCACACTGAAGGTGATCGTTTTCCAATGAGAGTGGAAAACCTGAAGTGTTTAATTTCTTTTACAGCGGAGCAATAGATTTCTTTAACATGTCTTAAAACACAAAAGGGACAGCTGGGAGATTATTTACAAAAAATGCTAAAAAAAAAAAAAAATATATATATATATATATATATATATATATATATATATATATATATATATATATATATATAAAGAAGAAAACTTCACGACAACAAAGTGTGTTATCAGATGACATGCGGCATCCTCCATACAAGATGTTAGAATGACCAAATTATAAATAAAAATCTGTGACTTGCGTCAAATCCGAAGCATTTCCAAGCCGGGCTGTTATTGAGGCTTGACGTCTTCCGACCAATCAGAAACAAGAATGCAGTTGCTAGTGTGCCATTCAGTTGTGTCCAGTCTGACCCTACTGTTTTAAGTTCAGAAAGATGTTTGACTGCTTATGGCTTCTCACATTTCAGTGTCAAACAGATGTTCAACACTCAGTATGTGTTTTTATAAAAGAAAACAAAAAACAAAAAACAAAAAAAAACATTTGACTCGTTGTATATTATTGTATTATATAACACAACCTAAAGTGTTCCAACTGACAGTTTTAACCCAATGTCTGGAAACAATGGAGACACACATATTAACTGAGGAGTGATCCAACATGTGGTTGTAATTGTCCAATAATAATTCAGTGAAAGTTTTGGAATTGATTCAGTTGGACAGCAATAGCATCATTGTTAAATGTTTTTAAAACTGAACTGCGGGGATGTCCTATCAACAACAGTCCTAGCAATGTGCTCTTACATAAAATCCCTGGCTTACAAAGGCCTGGATATGAAACTAACATAAAACAAACTGCATGAAAACAAGTTACATTTAATGCTTGATTTGTTTAAACCTATAAACCTCAGTAGTCTGAAGTGGTTATATTTTGTTTGGTTATATTTTATAGTACCACAAGCACCATGGATACTCAGACCACAGTTTTGAATTTAGAATGTATGAGTAGTTTTCTGTTTCTTAACCTGAAACATTCTGTTCTCTTAAAAACACAATTTGTCAACTCTGATCTGATGAGCTAATTTCTGACAATTTGCATCCACTATATGGACAAAAGTATTGAGAGACCTGAATTCTCCAGCCATATGTCGTTCTCCCTCAAACTGTTACTACAAATGTTACACACTTGTATAGGACATCTTTGGGTATGGTAGAATTAAATTTCCCTTTAAACTAGGAGACCCAAAACCTCTTCCAGAATGATAATATCCCTGTGTACAAAGCCAGCTCCATTGAGATATAGTGGTAAATCCTAAATAATGAATATCTTGAGTGAACTCAACCCTATTGAACACTATTGGGATGAACTGTAAAGCTGACTGAATTTGCACACAAATCTCCACAGGCACACTCCAAAATCTAGTGGAACATCTTCTCAGAAAAGTGGAGTTTATATTTAAAAAGCACAAAGAATCAAATGCTCAGGTGTCCACATGCTTCTGTCCATAATATTGTAGTTTGCATGAATATATGTATAATTGAAAAAGCTGGATAATGATGTAATGCATAATAATGCAGTTTTAATGAAATGCACCTAATCAGAATTTTCACTCCAGGTAGATTTACTTCCTATACTTACCTTTATTGATATGTACATTTACATCTCAAATTAAAGAATTATACATTAGAGCTAAAAACAAACCTTTTTAAATGAACATGTTTAATCATTTTCCCTGCAGGAGCCTTGCCTTCAACAGTCTGGAGTCTCTACCAAAAGATCTCTTTAAAGGAGTAGATACTTTGACAAAAGTGTATGTATTTATTTAACTTTCAGCTCTACTATTGGATTAACAGGTTATGAGAAAACCTGATGATGAAACTGTTCTTGATCATGTGTTTTTTCCAGTGACTTGCGTGGAAATCTGTTCACCTGCGATTGCAAATTGAAGTGGCTGGTGGACTGGATTTATCACACGAACGCAAGCGTAGACCAGATATACTGCAACAGCCCTCCAGCCTATCAAGGAAAGAAAATCAACGATCTTACTCCACAGTCATTCGATTGCATAACAACTGGTCAGTTATTTATTCTTACATTCGTATGCCATTATTCAGGGATTGATATTTCAACAATAAGCTTGTGTTTGTTTTTCCGTTGCAGATTTTTCACTGCTGAAATCTCTCGATTTCCAGTCCATTTCAGTGGAGACATTTACTTTTGGTGGTGACCAGTATGTGGTGTTCGCCCAACCTTTCATTGGAAGATGTAGCTTCATGGAGTGGGATCATGTACAAATGGAATTTCGGAATTTTGACAACATAACGAGTATGTGTTTTACAGTGTACTGTGATTATCCAAGCAAGCATTCTGTCCAATCAGAAGCAGCTTACAATTCAATTAGAAGCAAAGTTTCACACCCCAAAGAAATCACTTAGATTATTATGACTTCCTTTTTTTTAACAGGCACCTCCACTGTTATTTGCAAACCTCTGGTGATCGACGATCAGCTGTTTGTCATTGTAGCTCAGCTCTTCGGTGGTTCGCACATCTACAAGCGAGACATCTCTGCCAACAAGTTCATCAAAATCCAAGACATCGACATCCTAAAAATCCGCAAGCCTAACGACGTGGAGGTGTTCCGCCTGGACGGAGAGTCCTTCTTCGTCATCGCTGACAGCTCCAAAGCCGGTTCGACCACCGTGTACAAGTGGAACGGCAACGGTTTTTACTCGCACCAGTCGCTGCACCCATGGTACCGAGACACGGACGTGGAGTACCTGGAAATCTCTGGCAAGTCACACCTGATCTTATCCAGCAGCTCACAGCGGCCTGTCGTTTATCAGTGGAACAGGAGCTCTAAGCTGTTCGAGAGGCGCACAGACATCCCCGAGATGGAGGACGTGTATGCCGTGAAACACTTCCAAGTGAAGGCCGAACTCTACGTGTGCCTGACACGCTTCATCGGTGACTCCAAGGTGATGAAATGGGACGGCGCCATGTTCGAAGAGGTTCAGAGCGTGCCGTCGCGAGGCTCCATGGTCTTCCAGCCGTTCACCGTAGCGGACTGGCAGTACGCCATCCTGGGAAGTGACTACTCCTTCACTCAGGTGTACCGCTGGGACAACAAGAAAGGCCAGTTCATTCACTTCCAAGAGGTCAACATCCAAGCACCAAGAGCGTTCTCGCTGGTGTCCATTGATAACCGAGAGTTCCTCCTGGCATCCAGTTTTAAGGGGCAAACACGCATTTACGAACACTTGATCCTTGACTTAAGTGATTGATTAAATGGAGAATTGGGAGGTGAAGCGATCCTTTCCACTTTGAAGGTCAATGGGGAGAAGATACTGATAACTCAGTGATGCCTTCCGGCAGAATGGATGACATGGGTAGCACACATGCATGCCATAGGTGTCCATCATCGCTTGAAATCCATATTGTTAAGCCATGCTCTAACACTTCACTGTTTTGGTGGTTATTGTAAACACCTACTGAAAATAGACCTTTTATTCTATTCTATTTATTTTCCTGTTTGAAACGAGTAAAACCGCTAAATTCAATGTTTACATTTTACCCCCTGCTTTCCATTTGTAAAACTGAATTACATATTTTCTAAGACATGGGACCAAACCAGCAAAAGAATTTGATAGAATTTTAAAATCGTTTTAATCGACGTTGGTTTGTATGATCTGTAAGCGCAACTTGAGGCATCATTTTAATAATTTAATTCAGTAACAGTTATATGTGATTCTGAATTTATACCAGACCATACTATCATGGCATTAATGTATCGGACCAACAATCGTGTTTGAATTCATTATGCCTGCATTGTTTTGGAAACCAAAGGTCAAAACTGAAGCCATGGTTTAAAATTTAAATAAAAACCTTACAATCAAACTGTACCTGCTTATTTTCCGACTGGATGGTTTGTATCCCCCGAGCTCACGGGTGTCCAATCTTTTCAACAAAGGGCCGGTGTGGGTGTAGGATTTTATTCCGACCAAGCGAGTCCACACCAAATTCTACCTGTTTTAATCGAATGAATTTCATTTTCGATGACTATCAGGTGTGGCCCTTGATTGGTTGGTATGAAAACCAGCACCCACACCAGTCCTTTGTGAAAAAGATTGGACACCTCTGCCCTGGCCAAAATAACAAAGGTAGCTAGCATAATATTGGGGTTTGAATTAGAGGGTGAATATATCTTGTAATTCAAGATTCCAAACGTTCATACGACATTTTTGTTTTTGCACAGGATTCGATTCCCAGTGTTTCAGTTTGATGCTTTTCAATCTGCTTGGGTGTCTGTGGTCATGCAGGGTATGCTTTGAACTTCTTGGAAAGTCTGAACATTTCCTGTGTCTCTAAAGCACTGCCTGCCACCCCTTACTGATAGTCATGTGTTAATAGGAATATACAATACTGGCTTTGTTGCCATGATTTACTGGCAGGGCAGGACAAGTTCATGTAGGATCCTTGCTCTGGCCTGAATGTTGTTGAAGGATTTCAGCTCATTTTCACGTTGCCCAGAGCAACGCGTTTGCCAAACTGCCTCAACAGGGGACTGCATCTGCTCTTGCGCTTATTTTCAGGGATAATACTACATCCCAAATCAGTAAAACAGTAGGGGACTATGTTAAACAACCCTTACAGGCTGCAGGCTTGCTGTATATTCTACATGGATAAGCTTTCTCTCTTTTTCCCTATACACATAATCAATCTGTGTTGTGTGTGTGCTGTGTGTTATGTTCTACCTCGAGGTCAAGAAGCTTCCGGTTTTAAAAGCGTGCTCTGTTAGGGGGGTTTACTCTTTTTAATAGCTGGATTTCAGTAGCAGCTGTCAGGCACACATGCAGCATTTATCCAATTAGTCGTGTACAAATGGGCATGAACACACTAGTGTTTAATTCAGGTAAGTTTAATATTGTGCACTAGTGAAATGGAATTGGAGGGTCCTAAACAAAAGCCGTGCGCACACAAATGCCAGGATGTTTAACACTTCAGAATATGAGGGGTGAACCAGTGTGGGCTTGAAGCAAGGACTATTTCAAATCCTCAACAAGCCATAGCTATATGCTAATATTCCAACACGTTTCATGTGTGATCAATTTTCCATTTTCATGTCAATCTTTCCACATTCTAGTTAATGTCTCACGTTTGTCTGTTTTTTTTTTTTTTTTATATCTCTCCCAAACCTGAATATCTGACATAAAGTATACTATTGCATGTGGCAATGCATAGGCGTAAAACAAACAAAAAAGTAAAAAAAAAAAAACAAATATAATTCCTTTCTCATTATTTTTTTTTTATCAAATACTAAATGCCTCTCTAATACAAAGCAGCACATAGCAGGCATAGTGAGTGGAATAAATACAAGAACGGCGAAAGATATGCAGCAGAAATGAGCAAAATAAAGAGAACTGTATATACGATTACAATAGGGTTCGAGTGTTTGCTCCAGTTCGCAGTAATTCTCCAGTGTCGACAGGTTGTGCAAGTAGAGTGTTTTACCACTCAGTGTAATACTTAGTGCAACAAATCCTTGTTATGAAGTCCATATTTCTTTTTTCAGCCTTAAACTCTTCCATGGCTTTTCTTTTTCATGTCATTAAAAAAAAAAGAACAAAGAAAAGTGTAAAAATGTACCCAAACGTTATCCTGTACAGCAATCAAAATGTTCAGACCACACCTGCAGGACGACATATGCATATACATATAATGCAGTCTTTGATAAATAGCCGTGTCTATCTACGTACTTAACTGTACATTTTGAAAATCCGCAATAGGTATTATTTGGTAGCTCGGTCAACAGAGGAATCGTTTAAAATGGCTGTTAAACATGTAGCACATTCTTAACACAATTGGATAAAGGATGTACCTGTGGGGCAAAATGCCAATGTGCCTCCTGATGATGGAAAAACTAAGAGCTAAAAAGAAGCACAGTAGAACTTGCATAACTAACTAGTTACCATTAGCTTTCGTTGACATTTAGCAATGTTGGTGTTTTTCGGCTATGCTATTAAGAGAGAGGATACAAAATATAAGCATGTAAATATTTTTTGTAGTTACCGTCTTTGACATCTCGGCCAAAATGTTTTTCTACACTTATATTAATATGCCCCACTCCTTTATTAGTAGTTGCTAAATGCAGAATTTGCTGCACCAAAGCCCTGAAAACTATTAACAAAGTGTAATACTGCCTTGCATAAGTGTACACCCCCTTGGTTTCTTACAATAAAATAAAAAATAAAAAAAAAATATCTTTACAGCATTGGCAGGGTTTCCACAATTGGGGAGAAAACAGATTTTTCAAGGGTGTGGATAAAAAGAGTTCTCTGGCCTACTGAGAAATGAACCATTCTGGCCTAATCTTTGGCAGGTACTCAACTCTGCTCATCACCCTGAAAACACCATTGATAGAGAGTGAAGCATGGTGGTGGTTGCATTTTATTGTGTGGATGCTTTTTAACTAGCAGAGTAAGGGTTGAATGCAATGTTGATGACACCAAAGAGGCAAACTTTGAGGAAAAACCTGTTTCAGCCTCAAGATTAGGGCGATAGATCTTGTAGCCCCACCAAGAAAAATATTGCTGAATTGCTGTTCAGTGCTGTTCTAATACAGTGGTTCTATACTAAAGAATGTGTTCGACTGGCTTAGCAAAGCAAAAAAAAAAAATCCAGATTCAATCCATTCAAGATTCTTTACCAAATTTTGAGTAGAAAAAAATGAATAAAGCCTGGCAAAAATCACAGCATCTAAATATATAGAAAGCTGATAAAGCCTTGCCCCAGGGTGCTCATGGATGGGGGAGGGGTGAATACTTATGCAACTAACAAATGTTTTTTTGGTTGAAGACTATGATGTTATAAAAATCCCAATTCATTTAATTTCACTACAAGGTTGTAACATTACAATAAAGTGGAAAAGTTCAGGAGGGGGTGAATACTTCTGCAAGGCACTGTATATATGTGACAGTCTGGGAGAACCTTTTACATGGTGAAATTTTCACATTTCCTACTATATATATTTCTCAAATCGGATTTCCTGAAGTGAAATATGTTTCTCTTTTGGATTTTCCACAACCACAAGCTATAGCGGTTAAATGCTGTTGATGGCGTCATAGATTCTGTCGTGCAGGAGATTTACATACGTCTTACATCATGCTAGCAAGGTTATAAATATCTTTAGGCAGAGTGACTGTTTTCCTTAACGATAACGCTGCAGGAAGAGATATTTTTGGTGTCTGTGGAAAGTCTTTTTTTTTTTGGCCGTTTAATGGAAATTTATCCACAGCAACATGTTTTCCCAGACCAGCACACATATAATCCTATCAGCTTCAAACTCCCATTATTGATTGGGGGCTACGTCAAATGAGAAGGTGAGAAAAGTGAATGGAAACGCAAAACTTACAGGATGAGCACCGGACATTCTGTTAAGGCAGCACCTCGGCTCTAGCCAAATGTGAACCAAACTTACGCTGAAGGCCCACATTGAGCCACAGTGTTTCCCTTCTGTGCCCCTGTCAGAGCTTGAGCTCGTCAGCGATTTTACAGGCGATGTTCTTGAAGGCTATGGACGTGCCTGAAATGCGCTTGAAGCGCACCCCGTTGAGGGAGAGGCGCGGTAGCTTGCAGACTTCCATCTCCCACTGGACCAAACTGTCATGGCGAGCGTCGCCGTGCACGCAGAAAAGCAGGAAGCGCTCACGCTGCTCGTAGTCGCAGCCGTTGTCATCTAGCACTTTGCGGATCTCGCGCATCATGTCACCTGGCTCCATGGAAGACGTCGTCTTCATGCTCCATGTGAAGCGCAGGGAGCGGGGCTTCGAGTCGCGGCTCTCGTCTTTCGATTCTCCCAATGTGCTCCTGTCAGCAAAATGGAGAATTCTTTTGTGGGAAAGACGGTCTCTCTGACGTTTTTATAAACCTGTACAATACATACATTTTCGAAAATAAAGAATTACCTTGGCGACTCTGACTTTCCACTTGCCTCCCCTTCACTTGGAACCCTCAGAAAAAATCAGAACAACAATAATCACCATGTCCGAAACACACAAAGCAGAGTGGTACAAAGTGGTAGTGGGCAAACAGAAGATTTAGACTTTTTGAGGTGAAATTGGCCACATGCGCAGCAACATCAAGATGTGGCAAAGAAGTTTTTGGAGTTAGTGTGTGTGTGTGTGTGTGTGTGTGTGTGTGTGTGTGTGTGTGTGTGTGTGTGTGTGTGTGTGTGTGTATAGATATATACACACACACACACACACACACACACACACACACACACACACACACACACACACAGAGAAAGGCGTTTATTAGCATTTAAATGCAAATAAAACAAAAATGCAATGGTTTTTTAAATCTCATAAACCCATACTTTATTCACAATAGAGCCTAGAAAACATATCAAATATTTTAAACTGAGGAAATGTAAGATTTTAAGGAAATTATTTTTAATTTGATGGCTTTAACACATCTCAAAAAAGTTGGGACAGGGCAACAAATAGCAAGTGTTTTTAAAAATTTAACAGTTAGTGAAGCATTTTGCAATTAATTAGGTTAATATACAACAGATTAGTAAACTGATTGGGTAAAAATAGTCATGACTAACAGATTTAAAACAGTCATGATTCTGTAATGGAAATCACTGCATGGGCTAATTAACACATCCAGAAATCATTGTCTGCTAGGTCATCCAAATATGCTGGTTAAATTTCGATTATGCAAAGAAGAAGGCGTGATCCAAAAATGCTGCCATCCAATGCTGCAATGCTCATTTAAAATGTACTGAGGCAAAATGGAAACCTGTTCTGTGGTTGGATTAAAATAAAAACATTTTTGGAAACCATGTACTTCAGACTAAAGAGGAGAGGGATCATCCGGCTTGTTATCAGCCCTCAGTTTAAAAAGCCGCATTTCTGATGGTATGGGAGTGCATTAGTGTCTGTGGAATGGGCAGCTTGCACATTCGGAAAGGCTCCATCAATGCTAAACGGCATATACAGGTTTTCGAGCAACAAATGCTTCTATTAGGAAAACATCTTTTTCTGGTGAGGCCTTGCATATTAAAGCTAAACAATGCTACTACAGAGGGGTATGGTATCCGCTGTGGCGGCCCCTAATGGGAGAAAGCCAAAAGAAGAAGAAGAAGAATGCTAACTGCATGATGCATTTATTACAGTAGCATGACTACGTAGTAGAAGAATCTGGGCGCTGGCCTGTCTGCAGTCTAGACCTTTTACCATATGAAAACGTTTGAGGCATTATGAAAAGAAAAATACAACAAAGAACACCTGCAACTGTTGAGCAGCTAAAATCCCATATCAGAAAACTATGGGACAACATTCCTCACCCAAAACTTCAGCAAATGGTCTCCTTAGTTACCAGATGTATAGGAACAGAAGCCATGATGCTACACAGAGGAAAACATGGTCCTGTTCCACCTTTTTTTTGAGACCATCAATTTCAAAATGACCTTGTTTTTTCCTTAAAATGGTATATATTCTAATTTTAAACATTTGATATGTTTTTTCTTTGTGAATAGAATATAGATTTATGAGATTTGTAAATAATTGCTTTGTTTTTAATTTACATTTTACACAGAGTCCCAACTTTATTGGAATTGGGGTTGTAGCAGAAACAGTGGCGATAAGGCGTTCAAGATACAGCTGAAAATCATCCAGGGTTTACTATCCATACTTATATTAGTAGTAGCATAACGCACGCTCCAATCCTAAAATACAGCTGTGCTGGAATATGTAAATGCTCTTCAATGTGATGCCTTTATTATTATTATTATTATTATTATTATTATTGTTATATTGACAGCTATTCAATGGGTGGACTATAAATTGAAAATATCCATCGAAAATATCCATTGCTACAGCGTATTATCTGTTATTTAGATGCAATGGAACACATTTGTATATTATTTATACCGAGTACATCGGATCTATAATGCTTGCTGGATGCTACGTCTCCTCTGAATAACAAACAGGAAATAGAAAACCTAATAATGCTGTGTGTGCTGTAAGATTGCTATCTGTGCAATTTGTACTTTTATAGGATGATGTATGTTTAATCTATTTACTTTCAGTTTAGTCTCCAGAGACATTAATACATTTTAGAGGGGTTTCGTCATTCTGATGATTTCACATGACTATTATCTAAAAAGGTCTTAAAACTATTGCATACCATTCAATTCAATGTAGTTTTATATGTACAGTACTTTTAACACTGAGCAAGCAGCTTTACAGAAATAAATAGATTACAAATATATATATATATATATAAAAGCATTCCAAATGAGTCCCTAAAAGCAGAGGTGGAAATTAATGTATTTACATTTACTGTACTGTACTTTTTAAAGTAGTTTTTAAAATGTGTAATTTTACTTCTACTTAAGTATGTTTTGCTTAAAGTATTGCACAAAACCACATTTTAAATAAAAAAAAGATGGAGACGGACAGACGTCAGTGATGCAGTGATCCAATAAAAAGTTGTTCACTGTGTGTGTTTGCTGTCTGAATTCTGAATCTGCATTTGCTATTTCTCTCATAAATGACATTATGACAAGAGATTTTCTGCGAAAGTGCATAACTCACATTAGACTCAAGTCATTGACTGTAGTGTTTTACATTTTTTTAATTGTATTTCTTTTTTTGTTATTGCACTTTAATTTATAAAGGTTTTCCTTCAATTTAAAACTACTAGTTTGAGATTTATATGCCCTTGTCCTTACACTAGAATCCCCCACTCCACCCCCTGCTGTTAAAAAAAGGAACTGTCTAAATTTTACTCTACATTTCAAATGAGCTTTTTATTTACTTTTACTCGAGTAGATTTCTAGACCCGGTAACTTGAACTTAAGCAAAATTTCATTGAATTAACACTACTTTTACTTATGCAATATTTTATTACTCCTTCCACCTCTGCCTAGAAGTTTATCCCTAATGAGCGAGCCAGTGGCGACAATGTCGAGGAAAAACTTCCTGAGATGGTAAGGGGAAGAAACCTTGAGAGAAACCAGACTCAAAAGAGAGCTTGTGGGTGACACTGAATGTCCATTCACTATAGTTCCATCATTGTTGAGGTTGTTCACTGATGGACACTTAAATATAAAACTGTTCATGGCCATTGTATACCTCAAGCCATTATAGCACACTATATATATTAATTACAGTCCAAATCCATCCTTATCATCCTTGAGTTTGTACTTTCACACTAATTCGGTGGTTGTTTAGGCTGTTCATCCTCAGCTGCACAAAGCAGATTCCAATTATGAGTTTTTTTCTTATGGCCATGGTGCTTTCATTTGTTTGCTTCATAATACACAATGTCAAAACTACTTTTTAAAAAAAAAATTTTATATATATATATATATATATATATATATATATATATATATATATATATATATATATATAGAAAGACTTGTTTTGCTAAGCATACATATATTTCTCTGAGATGCAGTTTTATCTTCATCCCACACGCCACATTTGAATTCTCGTATCTGGTACATTCATTTTTAATTCATTACTATTCTTAGACATTATTGTTTCTATAGTAACCACGAATGAGCAGGAACATTTGTGGTGGCGCAATCACATTATCTAAGGCTGATAATTCACTGAATGCAATCAGATATTACCCAGGGTGGACAGGGTGGAACCCTATACACAGCCTCAATAAAACTAAATGCTATTATGCCCAGTGATGTTGTACGTCACGGTATTTTCTTTCAGTAATAATAACAATTGAGCAGCAATATTGATTATTTTAAAAATACCAATTCAGACACTTTCTGCTTTTTTTCAAATGTTGTGTTTATGTCCACATGCATTTTTCTGGGTGGTCCAGTTTACTTCTGGTGCATCAGATAATTAAAAATGTCTCTTATCCAAAAATTAAAAAAATCTCGCATGACGTATTCTTAAAGGAATCTCCAGGTTAACTGCAAATCTGATCTTCTAAAAGAATAACGTGCGTTTTTTAACTGTAATTTGTTTTTCAGCCACAGGAATATTACCAGGGCGGAGGAGGGTTTGTTTTGAAAGTTGGAAACTCTGTGTTAGAGCTGCTATTACATAAGTGATAACAGAAACGAGCTCGACATGCATTGTGTAAAGTCATGTGTAAATTGAAAGACAGAAAAAAAATCGCTGCGATAAAACACATCGCTGACGCCGTTTACCTGCGTGCAAACTTGGAGGTAATTTTGCTGATGATGCCGGTGGATGTGCCCCGGCGTGCTGGTGCTAGGGCGCCTGTGTCATGGCAGAGGGTGGGCGAGGCAGGTGGGCCGTTGTAGGTGGCACTGCGACGCTCGTGTAGCTGCGCTCCGTGAAAGGTGCTCCGGCTGGACGTCCCTCTGGGAAAATGCGTGCGTTCTGGAGTGCTGATGCTGTGATCGGAGGGCGAGGTGGACGGAGGCCTGGTACTTGGACTGAGGAAAAGAACAGAGGGAATACGCGTTATAAAATCCGAATGTGCACTAGGCACTAGAGGTCGACCACAGTTGATTTCTGTTAGTTGATTGGCTATCGGCAAAAATCAATACAGATAGTTTTTCCAGCTTCTGGTTTGCTGTTGTTACGAGAGCGGCATCTAGAGGCGAATCACTGACGCCACATGCCGTTGGTTTTACACTTAAACAGCGCGCTGCACGGAGAGAGCACAGCAAACGCTATATTATATTTATTATTTCTTATTTAATTGATTACATCATTATATTGATTAATGAATATATTCATATTTATTAAGCACATTTTCATGATCCAGTCCTTTTTTTTTTTTTTATAATGTTCAGTATTTTTTTTTTCATAAGTGTTAAGTTTGTTTGTTTATTTCAGTATAAATTTCTTTAAAATATCGGTTGATTTTATCGGCAAGTACGAGATAAGCTATCGGTATCGGCAAAATCCACTATTGTTCGACCTCTAGTTGGCACGTGGCAATGTCATTTTCATATCAAATCGTAATATGGACTCAAAGGCTAAATGAAAGAAATGGCACCACCTGCTGGTGATTTAAAGCAAAGCATGCGAGTACAGTGTGTCTGTGGATTCGCCACGATTTTTGCTCACCTTCCCTTGTATTCGCTGTTGTCTTCTATAGGTGGCAGCGTGGTTTTGGACGAAGCGCCTGAGGAAGACACGGATTTCAAGTATCTCTGTCTTGTAGGCATCAGAACCGAAGTGGCACCGGAAGCTGACGTAGTGCTGCCTGAGACCTCTGTTAAGCTGCAGAGAGAGAGAGTGATATATTTATATAGAGAGACAGAGAAAGACTAAAACTAAAATACATTTATATCCACTGTAATGCAACACAGCATTAAAGAAATCTGTATACAGCTGTGTCTATTAACACTCATTTCTTTTTTTTTTTACTGACTTGTCACTTTGGTAGTCTCTTTGTGCTACCAGACCACTACCTTAAAAGGTAACTCAAGGCATTTGTACTTGATCTTGAGTCAGTGACATAGACTGACGAGATTCTTCTTTCATAGCAATGCTGACTCTGCTATTTTATGACACCACGGCTATAGAAACCATCAATATCATACAGAAACGCAGTATAACAGAGCATCGCATCACACACAAGAATCTTGTACAGTCAGAATGAATGACTATTACTAAAGAAAGAAACCCGATGAACACAAATCAACCCGTCTCTTTTAACCTTAGTCACAGTTTTTCTGGGAATTGTTGTAGAATGGAAAAATAGCTAATAATTCTACATGAATATATATATATTTTTAATTTTTTTATTTCTCCTTTATTTAACCAGGAGAAGCCCATTGAGATTAAAAATCTCTTTTGCAAGGGAGACCTGGCCAAGATAGGCAGCTGAATTACATCACATCATTACATACGTACAAAGACACACAAAAACATGAAAATAAAGACAAATAAATTAATAGAAACAGTTTGAAAGCCAATAATGCACTTACAATGAAATCTCAATTAAAAACATTGACATGTGAGGGAGTCCAACTCAAAAGATCTCATTCTTAACTTAAAAACACTCAAAGGAATCAATTTACTAAGTTTTAAGTTGTTCTGCAGCAAATTCCATGTAAAGGGAGCAGAATAAACAAAGGCCTTTTTACCCAGCTCAGTACTGACATGTGGGACAGAAAGCAAGACAACAGCCTGGGAACGGAGAGAGTAATGACCAGCACTTTTTTTCATAAGAAGTGAACATAAATAGGATGGAAGCACACCAAGAATAGCCTTATATATAAATGTGTACCAATGACAAAGCCTCCGTGTGGCCAGAGCAGACCACCCTACAGACCACCCTACCCCAAAGTCACATGTCTTTTGTGGCTCCAGGCAAATTTGATTTGGCCAGAAAGGGGTCCAAAATGGTTCTTTTGATCATAAAGTTTGCAGACCTCTGAGTTAAAGCAACAGTTTGAAGCTACTTTTAGGCCTGTAGTGAAGGCCTTGCTGGCCCTGATGCCCCCCCCCCCACACTACCTTAACAAGATATTTAGTACTAATTGTAGCAGCTCCAAAACACCTATTACCATTAAAAAATATTTTATGTGATTAAATTTAGATTTTACAAGTGTCTTACCTGCTGTCTTTGCCATTGGGGATGGTGGAGGAACGGTCAGCTGACCGCTCACACACGTATGTGTTCCTGCGTGCCAAGCCTCCATTAGTCTACAAACAAAAATCCCAGACATTTAGTCAGAACAGAGAAAATATCTATAACCATGTAAATATAAATATATATATATATATATATAAATCTAATATCAAAAACAGTGCATCTGTAAATCGGCCTCCATATGTTAAGTCATGTTTCATCTACTGCACATGTGCGAACAGAAGAGTTAATGGGTTCTTGTGTTTTTCTAGGAAAAAAAAGAGTGGGCGGAGTTTCAATTGGTGTGTTGAAGGTGACAAATCAATAAAGTGGTTTAATTGCTAAAACTGCTGTAGTTATTGAATCAACATACAGCAAATACGTATTGCAATGTTGTAAAATAATCATAATTTTGTACATTTCCCCATTAAGATTGGTTTGCTATCAAATAATTAACAAGACGTACTGGTTTTGTTCTCGTGTACAGCACCGTGGGCTGTGTGGACAATGAGTGCACAGAAATCTGAGAAAAAGTTATGAAATAGGAGTGTGACAGAATGAGTGCACGTTCTCACTCCAGCTGATGTAGCAGATTTTTTCCTCTCCAGGGCGGCCAGAGGAGACGCTGGTACGTCTCCTTTTGAGTTGGAGCTCAGCAGCTTGCGCGAGTTCTCACACTCCTCCTTCTGTTCGCTCTCTAGACAGCTGCGCTTTGTGTACGACACTACAGGCGGGACTGAGGGACCCACTGAAGGTATACGCACACAATAAAATATCAGTAAATGTGGAAAAAAAAATACAAAAATTTATATAAATGCCGTTCACTCAAAGGGTTTTACTCAAATACTATCAATTAATGTCAGAGAGCACAGGAGATGCTGTAAGAGCGTAACTGTCAGCACTAGTGATGGGTTGTTCCTGAAGGATTCATTTAGTCCGAACGACTCTTTAATACGACTCAGAAAAAACGAGTCGTCTCAAAGAATGATTTGTTAATTTTCTACTGAACGCGCATGAGCAGAGCATCGGAAAATCTCTGTAGGTTCTGTACAGGAAACAGAATTGAGTAGTTTATCTCTAGACTTTTTTAGTCCGAGTCGCTCTTTCTTTTATCACGTGACTCCCACAGACGCTATATGCAGTGCATTACACAGGAATTGAGTAGTTCATCTCACATAACCTCTGGTCCAAATCGTTAACATTTTTATCACGTGACTCTCGTACACAATGCAATAAATAGAAAAAATGTGTTCAATCTTGACATTTTTGTTACAATAATTATAAAAGTCACATGACAAAAGAACTAAAGACACAGAGAGGTGAAGCTACTTAATCTGTTGATCATAATTTGTCTTTAGCTGCTTTGTCATATTTTCATTATTGGAATTGTAGTCAAAAATCGTGTATGTAGACGTTTTGGGGGATCTGTTTATTAAAAGAAGTAACATTTTATTCTATTTCTGGCCAATGGAACGAAATGAACTAAATGACTCAAATAAAGATTCGCTCATCCTGATGAACGAGATTCAAAGAACCAAGTCACTAAAATGATCTGATATTCCCATCACTAGTTAGCACTGGAAAGTGAGAGCTTTGTTACTTTGCTTGTCTTTATATCATCCCACCGTGATCACTGAACCGTCTCTGCTGCTTCTGATTTGCCGATATACTGCGTTGGACCTTGGTGTGGGAAGGGGATTGGCTAGTGCTGGTATTGATGTCACTGGTAGGACGGGGCCTGGGAGACAAATTACTGATGGGCACAGACTCTATGCCATCAATCTGAGGGGAAAAAAATTAAAACAAAACAGATGTTTGCTTCGATATTCAGATAAAATGTTACACTTAATATTTTAGAATTGAATCTATAATTGATAAAAAGGTGGAAAATTGATAATATAAGCTGGAAAATGGATGTTTCTGATGTTACCTGAGGGAAATAACTCATTCAGCAATGCCTCAATGCTGGAACACAGTCTAGTTCAATAGTGTATTCACTTTATTAGCTATTTTGAACACATAAGAAGGATGAAAAACTACCACCAGGACAAGGTTCGGAAAGAAAAACGCCCAGTCTGATAAATGCTCTAATCAGGGATTTTAGGATCCTCCTTCTGAAGTAAATTTGTCATGAGTTGTGTTAAAGCATTAAAACATTTGCACTTGGTGGTCATTTGGTGGACAGTGGTTGTGATGCAGACTCAGCGGACTGATCCGTAAGCTGGTTATAATGCCATAGCAAAACCAATTAACTTCCCGGCTTCTACTGGCTTCGAATCACAACTCACAGGACCCTACAGTCCTACAAACATCTACTCAGAAAGGCTTGAATGTGACACACTATTCATGTGAAGAATAAAAAAATTGACTTGTATCTCATTGTTCATCCTGCTTGTAAACTAGTCATTTACAGTGTCTGTCTAACGTTTGGAAACACATAGTCCTTCATCATTTAAACATGCATGTTCCTTTAATATCTGTGCAACAAACTAGGTGATTTTTACATATATATATATATATATATATATATATATATATATATATATATATATATATATATATATATATATATATATATATATATAAAAATGTACAAATGTTTAACTTTATTTCCAGTGAAAAATCCTTCCTCATTATGAATAACAGCTTTACACACTCTTCACATCCGGACAATTCGTTTCTCCAAACATTCATCTGAAATACTTTGGCCGTGTCTCTGTAGAACATACTAAAAATGATCTTCACTAGTTGGAGATTTCTTTCTGACCTTGTGATCCACTTCATCCCAGAGCAGTTCAGTATGATTTAGGTGCAGTAACTGGGCAGAATATTTCAGAACAGATATCACTCCAGGACACATTTGACTCTCTATAGAACACTTTCAGAGCCTTGATGTACACAGTCCAGACATAATTGCATGGCATGTGGCAAAAGTATGGAATGGTAGCCATGTTGGTTCAGGTTTCCTTTCACCACTTCATTACATACATATATAATATTTTAGCATGTTTGTATACCAAGAAACTTGACATAAATTTTATACAAAAATGATAGAAGTCCAAACTTTCTATCTATCTATCTATCTATCTATCTATCTATCTATCTATCTATCTATCTATCTATCTATCTATCTATCTATCTATCAATCCGTCCGTCCGTCCGTCCGTCCGTCCGTCCGCCTTTACGACTTGCTCAAGGGCCCAGCACTGACAGCATGGTGGTGGGATTTAAACCTTCTGATCCAATGTCCAATGCCTTAACCACTGACCTACCACCTCCTATCTATCTATCTATCTATCTATCTATCTATCTATCTATCTATCTATCTATCTATCTATCTATCTATCTATCTATCTATCTATCTATCTATCTATGTTATATAATTAGGATTAGATAGATGCTTAAATGCTAAATTCAAAGATTAATTCCTTGATATGCTTCGTCTCTTGCAGAATAAATATCTGCTGTTAAATATCAATGCTGTTACATTTGTGTGCTAACCTCTGGAGGTTTCCTTCCCAATAATAGATAAGTCGCCATGACGTCGTCGTATTTTTGTCCCTTAAGAGCATCCGTAATTTCATCCTTTGGGAATCCCATAGTCACCATCAGCTCTGAGGAACACAGATGTAAAAGAGCGCAGATGAACTCTCTTATCAGATGCATGTCCATGCAAATGATCACAATTAAAGGAGCACTTAGAAACCTAAAACACTAATGCAGGTATTATTAATATGAAATAATAAATAATGGCTAAATTTGGTATTTACTGTTATTATACTCATACATGACGTATTTCCTGAGAATGACACTACGATTCATCTAACGTCATGTGAATAGATAATTATCATAGATCACCAGAAGATGGCGCCAGAACTCAATAATTCAAAAGTTTCAAGTATATAAGTCAATAAGAATTGATGTATGAAATCTACCTGAAATTCTATAATCGTGCAAAAACAGAAAGCTTAACGCACCTAGATTTTCTTGTGAAACTGCCTTAGCACATATTTCAAAAATACAGACTATCTGGTATTCTGGTAACAATTTGGTATTCAGTCACAAATGGTTTAGGAGTGTGTACACAAATCATAGTGTGTGTGAATATATATATATATATATATATATATATATATATATATATATATATATATATATATATATATATATATAGTGTTAAGATAAAATGTTGAATGTGCCATTTGCAAAAAGTTTCTCTACTTCTATAGTAAATGCAATGCTAGTGCTAGTGCCTTATTCTGACAAACTTCCGCAGCTTAGAGTTCCTGTTTCCTCTGCACTTGTAAGTCACCTTCTGCTGTTATGGAGCGTCTCATGTGGATACTCCATGTGCGTCTGCATTTCCTTGAAAGACTTACTGTACACCCAAGCCTTACCCTTGCTTCAGTGGATCACATGACCTCAAAACTGTAAACTCATTAAGGTTCTAAACCTAAATGTGCATTTCTGTTCTTTTTCATTATTTTTTTTTTTTATATAAAGTTATTTAATAACTTTAAAAACTGAAACTATGATGTGTGAACATGTGATATGTGAAAATATGCCTTTTAAAAATAAAGTCTAGCATGTAGGATATTTCTTATGCGAGCTGTAAGCTGATTAAGTACACAGGTTGCCAAATCTGGTCCTGAAGTATCCCCTATTCCACACATTTCAGTGTATTTTCCTGCCCCCAATTCACCTGCTTTTGAATAATCAACTATATAACAGTTGAAGCGGGTGTGCAGGGAAACCATCAACTGTCCAGGAGTACTTTGTTGGAATACTAACTGTTATATATGATTTATGGCAGTACATCCTGAATCATCTTTAGTGTTTTGAGTGTTGGACGGGACATTTACCAATCCTTTTACTGTCATTGAATACAGGTTCTGGTTCAGTATAAGGTTGCAGCTCCTCATCGTCATGGCCCACGTTCATCCATTTATCCTTCATGATTTGCTAAAATAAATACAAATTAATAATAAGAATACTAATAATAAATTATACCCAACTACAAACAAATACTAATGAGAATTTAAGGAATTAAAAGAAAAAAGAAAACAGGAACGTTACCTCTAAACTGCCCCGTTTGGTGGGATTTAGCACTAATAGCCTTTTTAGCAAGTTCTCACAGTCTGTAGACATGTAGAAGGGGATGCGGTACTTTCCTCTTAAAACTCTCTCTCTCAGCTCCTAATAGACAACACACATGACCAAAATAACATAAATAACTCAAGAACACAGGTCCATATTATTTATGTCCATATATATACTGTATGCATAATGATCGTAAGAAGGAGTGCATTATTTTTCTAAATCAGTAAAAAAAAAAAATTACCTCAAACTGATATTTTTCAATATATTGTTTCTATACTAACAGCTCATACACATACTTTTCCCAGTCCCTCCTCATGATCTAAGACTGCTAATAATTTATTAGTTTTATTGCAATGTGTAATTTCATTGTACATTTAGATTCAGGTTAAAAAGAAATAAATATATACAATGTATTTTGGAGCATGACAAGTTTTTTTCAAATGTAATGGAAACTTTATATGTATATACAGACTGTATGGCAAAAGCAGTGAGTGCAAAGCCAGCTCCATGCAGATATGGTTTACATGGGTTGGAGTGGAAGATCTTGAGTGTCCTTCTGTAGAGCTCTGACCTCAACTCTATTGAACATCTTTTGAATGTATGTGAAAGCTGACTGCACCCCAGGCCTCCTCACCTACATCACCTGCATCAGTACCTGACTTTACTAACATCCTTGTAGCCGAATGAGCGCAAATCCCCACAAGCACACTCCAAAATCTAGTGGAACCAACTGTTATTATAACAGCAAATGGGGACTTCATGTGGAATGTGATGTTCAAAAAACCCCATATGAATCCACAAACGTTTGCATGTAGTGTAAGTAATGTATGTCCATATTGAGATGTGTATATGGTGTAGACCATCGCTTCATTATAAAAAATGATGATGCATGCAAATACAATATTCTATTCATACATCTAACTCTAGAAATAATTATTATTACTGTGTAATATATCTCACATTCACTGATATAGCTATAGTAAAATAATAACCTTGAGATTTTGACCGTCGAAAGGTAGTGATCCGCTGACAAGCGTATACAGGATGACCCCAAGACTCCAGACGTCGACTTCGGGCCCGTCATATTTTTTTCCCTGGAAGAGTTCAGGCGCGGCGTAGGGAGGGCTGCCGCAGAACGTGTCCAGCTTGTTTCCCACAGTGAACTCGTTGCTGAAGCCAAAGTCGGCGATCTTGATATTCATGTCGGCATCCAGCAATAAGTTTTCAGCCTTGTGATTTAAAAACGAAGAGGTGATGGTTAAGAATTCGAAGCTTTCGGACGCCTAGGCTTCCGTTTCACGTAGTTTGCGTTGCAATTCTCACAACTTACCTTGAGATCTCTATGTACTATTCTTTTCTGATGGCAGTACTGCACTGCAGATACAATCTGAAACACACCAGTAACATGCATGTGTTATAGATATTATGCTGTAGATTTGGGGGGGAAAAAAAGAAAAGAAAACATGCTTTAATGACCCAGTATCATCATTTTTGGTGAGGATATCGTCTGTTTACACGCACCATTTTTCAGAACTGTTTAACCTTAACCACAACAAATATGTAATAAAAAAACGTCGGCAAATTTACGACTTGCATTTTACTCTTTTCAGGCTAAAATTCTCATCCGGTATTTATTCCCATTTTATACCAGTCTTTTTGAATTCTTGAGTTCTGGATCTGTGATTAATTTCCTATAACAGCAGCTATGGACATTGATCCATTACTTTAATAGAGCTCACAAGTGTATATTTGTTTACTGTTATTATAACATACAACATATAACATAACTTGTAGTGTGCACATTCAAATATTCATTCTGAATTAAATGAAAATATTCCTTACATAATGATTTAACTGATTGGACAAAAGTATTGGGACTTTTCCAGCCATATCTAGTTGGAGGAATGTCTTTGATGATTTTCCGTTCACTAAGAGACCCAAATGATGATGATGCTCCTGTACACAAAGCCAGCTCCATAAAAATATGCTTTACATGGGTTGCCATGAAAGCTCTTGAGTGGCCTGCAATAGAGCTCTGACCTCCACCCTATTAAATGCTTTAGGGATGAATTAGAACACATGATGTACCCCAGACCTCCTCAACTTTCCTTACATCATTTCCTGACTTTACTATCAGAGATTTAAAGGAGAGTGAAATTAATTATAACAGGAAATAGATAATAAATATGGGATATTTAAAAGCACATATGAATCTATTATATACAAACTTTTGTCCATATAATATACAATGAGTTGTTGTATGGATTTATACAGGCTGTCATTCCTGGGGCTATGGCCAAGGGAGCATGACTGGTCAGGCTCTGTGGGTATGAATGGTGATAGACTCGCTCTCCTGTCAATCCTGTCAATTCAATTGTTTCTTATGTGAGCTCATGTATGTGAAAGAGAGCAGATGTGGTACGCAGCACCGTGACACAGAATGACTAGTTGGCTGGTTAATTGTATAGATTATAATTATTATATTGTATTTATAATTATATTGTCATAATAGAGGAAAGCTAGCCGGTGGGTAGGACTTTGGTGGGAGGGTTCATTAATGATGAAATGAAATCCGTTTTATGTCTGTGGTAGAATCCAAGAGAGATTCATGCGAGTAACAGAAAGCTGACTGCTGTTGCATGTTGGTCTCATTTGTGTTCGTGATACAGCGAATCATAATATATAAGAAAGAAGCACACCAAGGAAACAAACAAACAAAATAACATTTTAAAGTGCTGCAGGAGCATTTAATGAGCGTTAGAGGTAGCGTTACGGGGACGTTATTATACATTGAAAATGAAGACCTGTACAAAAATATGTACATTTTTAAACTGTACTTTTTTTTACTTTTTAAGACTCTGCAGAAACCCTGTTAATAGTGTACATAGAGGAGGTAAAGCCTTTTTTTGTGTGTGTGTTGGTGAATGTGCGTCATGTGCAAAGCACGGAAATACTGTCTCTCTGCAGTGAAGCAATTTCATTAACAACCACAGAACAAACTCTTAGATAATATTGATAGACTCTAAATGTTACCACCCCAAACTCTAAATTTCTTATCATTCAATGGCAATTCCGGTGCAGTGTCACGGGCTGGATGGAGGAAAGGCATCGGTTTATTAGTATGCAAAACCTAAAGTAGGGTGAATTGCTTTGAAAAGGTCAGATCAGTTACTGGTCTGCACCAAAGCTGCAGGTGTACTGCATGAGATTGAAGGAGGCTTTTGGTTCACACACTCACACACACACACACAGACAAACACACACAGACACACTTAACCCACACTCCTCTGATACACCATTAGTATTGATGCGAGTCAAGCCAAAAAAAAATACAAATCATCGCTGGTGACTCATGCTTCCTCTGATTCATGCTCTACAAAGCTGTCATAAACACAATATCTATTTAGTTATATTCCCTTATTAGTGTTCATTAATAATAAGAATAAATGAAGGGAATGGGCTCATTGTATTGATCAGGGTTAATGCGAAATAGAAGCAGTAGTTTACCTGACGAAACTTCGCCCTGGCTTCCTTCTCTTTCATCCGTCCGTGAGCCACCAAATAATCAAACACCTCACCTGTAACGAAAAAGCTGTCAGAGGGCTGTAATGTTTAGTGTAAACCAGCTCACAAATAATCCAGATTTTAAAAAAATCACATTATGGGACATGCAACTACTCAGATTCGACTTAATATGAGCTAAATGCAAAAAAAACTAACAAAAAAACCCCAGTTGAAAGTCAACAAAAAGTCAGGCTTTTATTGGCTCGCCCTCATGAGCCCTGTCCCAATTTCCAGTCCACTCAAATTTCAAAGTCGCCGCAAGATAATCAACAAACAATTTTTCGAAAACTATTTTTGGCTTGTCGAAGGTAATGGTTATCTTTGCTGCATTAAATTGTTTTACAAAACATGCTCAAGACGCTCTATAGACAAAAGTTTGTGGACACCTGAGCATAAGACCTTTAAGGGTTTTTAAACATCCAATGCCACATTTAGTCCCCATTTGCTTTTTATAAGAACCTCCACTCTTCTGGGAAGATGCTCTACCAGAACAAGGGTGTTAGTAAAGTCAGATACTGATGTGGGGTGATGAGACCTGGGGTGCAGTCAGCATTCCGATTCATCCTAAAGATGTTTAATATGGTCGAGGTCAGAGCTCTTAAGGAGACTA
This sequence comes from Silurus aristotelis, assembly GCF_946808225.1. Lineage (NCBI taxonomy): Eukaryota > Metazoa > Chordata > Actinopteri > Siluriformes > Siluridae > Silurus > Silurus aristotelis. The sequence goes on along the minus strand of NC_139600.1, from coordinate 12,886,484 downwards.
CTCAAGATCTTCCTCTCCAATCCATGTAAACCAAATCGTCATGGTGTTTGCTTTGTTTACAGTGATATTGTCATGATGGAACATGTTTGGGTCTCAAGTGAAGGGAAAATTGAATGCTGCCGAATCCAAAGACGTCCTGCACAATTGTACGTCTCCAACTTTGTGGTAACAGTTTGAGGAAGAACCACATATGGCTGAGAAAGTCAGGTGTCCCAAAACTTTTGTCCCTATAGTATACATGGTAAATGTCAGCAAAATACATGTCCACATCTGCAACCGACTGAGCAAACCAGTTCCATACAAACATGAATGGGTTTTCCTGTTGGAGTTAGTGTTTTGAACTTTAAACCGTCTTCTGGAACATCTGGATTAGAAAGTATTTTTTTGTATGAAAGGTCATAGCTCATTTGCACCAATCACAATGGAACAAATGTTTGAAAAGAGACAGAGACAGTGGTTATAGACATTTGAAATCAATGGACTCGAGCCTACATAGACGTGTGGCATGTCAAAACACTAGTCACAGCAGAAGGGGTCGATCGCTGGTTAAGGTAGTGACGTCACGTGACATCAATGACCCCGCCCCCCTCACAAAATGACGCCAAACATAGATTTGTGACGTATCAAAATTCCTCGGCACACGATAGAGAACCAATTTTTACACTTTACAACAAAAAAAACAAAGCCTCAAGCACCACTCGCATTTGTTTCCCGAAGTTTAAGCAATTTGTTCGGCATGAAATTAGACTTTCGTTCAATTTTTTGTTCTTTTTTTTACACCGTTTCCTATAAACTCTAGAGACCCTTGCATGCAAATCTCATCAGTTTCTAACAGTCATTAAAATAAATTTTTTTTCCTTTGAACCAAAGCTGAACTCCTCGATTTGTACCTACATGACTTCATACAATGTCCTGCAAACATGTGTTGGTAGCTACCACAAGTAGCTGGTATGGTAAATGAATCATACCAATCATACGAATGCATGCGTCGAACATATCAGAGTTTCTGCAATGCAATACTGATGCAACATACACCGTATGAAATAAAAAACTCACCTCCACTGGCGTATTCCATTATTAAATAAAGTGTCTTCTCAGTCTCAATTACTTCAAACAACTTCACTGAAAATGGAAAGAATATACATGAATATGGACTATACGCTTTAATAATGTGGTCATATATAACACAAATAAATATATATACCTATGTTTGGATGATTCACAATCTTCATTATTCGGACCTCCCTAAAAAGCTGTTGGAGAGAAACAAAAATAGAAATATTTCTACTGTCATTTAATATTCGTTCCATTTTTATGTCTCTTAGCTTATAACACAATAATTCATTCGTCTTTTTTCCCCTCCTTTGTCTTTTTTCCTCCTACTGTGGCATTCTCACCTATTTCAGCCCCTTGATTACTGTATAATTTTCTCCAAACAAAATCTTACCAAATATCTAAATGAATTTTTCCCTAATATATGAGGTCCGAAATTGACGTGACTCATAAAAAAAAAAATAATAATAATAATAAATTTTCCTATGCCATAAGATCAAATGTTTTGTCTTTTATATGTCCTTACATGTTCTAGCCACTAGAGGGCCTGTATGCTGTATGCAGGTCTATTAATAGTGTTATTGGCATCACCTGTATCCCATTTCTTTGTGTATTTTTTTAGAGACCCTCTTTTACAGTTCTGTCAGGGCCAGAACTCGAACTCGGGTCAGCATCACGAGGGCCGCACACTCCCGGTCTATCCCTTTTTAACTTGATGAAAACCCATATCCAAAATCAAAGATGAAAGTCGCAAATGATCTCATTTAAAAAGGTTCAATTTAATGGTTTTATTTATAAAGAGCTTTTAAACATTGCAGCAGGAATGTAGAAGTTTAGTGCTTGTAAGTTTGACCCTCATAAGTTTATCCTTCCTGATATGTATGAGGAAGAAACCTTGAGAGGAACCAGACTCAAAAGAAATTCCATCCTCATCTGGGTGGCACCGAATGTCCATTTATTACATTTTTATCATTGTTGAGGTGCATTGAAAAAACGTAATCAACAGAAACAGACCATCTGGTTATGTATGCTATCCAGTGTAGATTAAAACAGGAAAGAAAAAGCATTTTGGAACTCAAGACATTGTAAGAGCAAATACACAGATATGAGTTTGCTGTGCAGACCTGAGATATCAAAGCGGAGAAGATTGATTAATTTGCACTGAATAAAAATTATGCACTGAGGTAGTAGCTTAGTGGTTAAAACATTGGACTTCACAAGTTCAAGTTCAAAGCCCAGCACCACAAAGCTGCCACTACTGGGCCCTTGAGCAAGGCCCTTGACTCTCAAATGCTCCGTTGTAAGTCGCTCTGGATAAAGGGTGTCTGCCAAATGCCATTACATTAATCACATTAATGTGATTTAATGTAAATATAATCAGTACTGCATTTATTCAGTTCTATGACTGAAATTTTGCACCTATATGCTGAATTTAAATGTTACAAACTGCAAGAACTGTACTGTTTTTCTCTTATGCAGTTCCTTGAATTCATGAAATACTGCAAAAAAAAAAAAAAAAAAAAAAAAAAAAAAAGCAACATGCTAAACTTTTAAAATCAACAATAACAGAACTCTCATAGAAAATCTCAGGTCTCTCAGAAGGATGTGTTTTGAGTGTTTGGGCAACTGTACAGAGAGGCGACAAACTGCTGACAGCTTTTGGGCCAAAATAAGCGAGGTTTGGAAAGAGGCCAAAGTTAAAAGCAAAGCAGCTTTTATGGAGATCACAAACCTGAAATCAAATTAGAACACACTAAACAGTGTACCTTACACTACACTACTGCTACCAAACATACACACACACACACACACACACACACACACACACACACACACACACACACACACACACACACACATATTCTTATGTACACAATGTAGTCCAGAAGTCCTCAACCAAGACGCGTAAACAAATCCCTGTCCACGGAAGAGTTGAAATCTTGTCGTAAGAATGGTCTGAGGAAAATGTCTATAGATATGACAGTGTATTATTTCTTGTGTGTTCTGCCTCTAGAAAGACACAATCTAAATATACATACAACGCAATTCCAAAAAAACCATCATGTCTACACTTGCAACACGTTCAGCTCACAAATAACATGACTGTTTTCTAATAATTTAAGAACAATTATGCAATTATGCTATGGAGACACACACACACACACACACACTATATATATGAATATATATGAACATATTTGTAGTTCTATTGATAGCTTGAGACATATATGATGTATATAGATCTGCACTAATATTTCATGTGTATATACTTAGTGTACTAATAAATATACTCATTGCTATAGCCTTTTTTATTTATTTGCTGTACATACTGTATACTGTATACAGTACTGTATATATATATATCACACTACTTCACTGACATACATAAAGTTGCCCAGTAGCGCCAAATCATCATAATGAAATGAAATGTCACTTGAAGTAAACTTCACTGAGAATAATTTGGTTCCAAAAAATAGCTCTGAGGATTTCATGGTGATGAATGACTTCTTCAGAAGTGAAGAAAAGAGTGCAGGCAGGATGGAGTGGGTGGAGAAGAGTGACAGGAGTGATTTGTGATAGAAGAGTATCTTTGAGAGTGAAAGGGAAAGTTTATAGGACTGTGGTGAGACCTGAGATGTTGTATGGTTTAGAGACAGTGGCATTGAGTAAAAGACAGTAGGTGGAGCTGGAGGTAGCAGAGCTGAAGATGTTGAGGTTTTCGTTGGGAGTGACCATGATGGACAGGATTAGAAACGAGTTTATTGCAGGGACAGAGCATGTAGGACGTTTTGGAGACAAAGCGAGGGAGGCGAGATTGAGATGGTTTGGACATGTGCAGAGGAGGGACATGGGGTATATCGGTAGGAGAATGCTGAGGATGGAGCCACCAGGAAGGAGGAAAAGAGGAAGACCAAAGAGGAGGTTTATGGATGTTGTGAGGGAAGACATGCAGGTGGTTCGGGTGGAAGATGCAGATGTAGAGGACAGGGGGGTATGGAGACGGTTGATCCGCTGTGGCGACCCCTAATGGGAGAAGACGAAAGAAGAAGAAGAAGAATGACACAAAATATAGGACTTAGCTCTCATGTCCTGCCCAGTTCCATGTTTTAGCAAAATAAAAATAAAAAATGTCTGTAAACACACAGATTGCCTCTAAATTACAATGGTTTGTCTTATAATGATATCTTACGACCATAATTTATTAATTTATGGGTTATCGGAAGGCATCTCCATCGTAAGTGCGAGACTTCCTGTATATATACAAAAAAATGGATGTACACTTTATAGATTTTCCAGCCACGTGTTTTTCTTTCCTTCGACTGTTGCCACAAAGTTGGAGGCACACAATTGTACTCTGTGTTTAACTCTGAATATGAGAAAAGTTCCCATGTAAATATTGACATTGCTTGGCACAACTTTCAAATGGAACCCAATATACTCATTGTCCAAAATATTAGGTTGCCATATAGGTACAAACAATTGTTCACAATTACTTACTGGATACTGTTTTATTATGTAAAAAATCTTTTATATATGTCATGTGAAAGGCAAGGCCTGAGAAGGGGAAGGATTATGGCGATGCACGGCTATGTGGGAGACAGGAAAGTATTTTTGGAAGGATATTCTTGCAAACATCAGGGTGTCTCAGACAGAGCTGAGAAAACACAACCGAATGAAACATTTTCCTCTGGGGCCGAATCGAATGCTCGAGCAGCGGTCATCAGTCTCATTGTAGATCACACCTACAGTACATCACACAGCAGATAGTATGCTAGCAGGGACATGTAACTATGCTATACAGGGTGACCAAAGTTCTACATAGAAATAACTTTAACTAAATATTCTTTAACACCATTTATTCATGGTACTATTACTGGATGGATACCTTTATAATGCTTATAATTGTCCCTACCTCTTTATTTATTTATTTTACGAATAGATATGTATAAAATACACACATTTTATCATTCTCTTAGTATTGTTTTTATTCCGGTACTGTCTGACTACCGAGATTTCTTATGATAGGATTTTTATCATTTTCTACTCGACGGATTAAAGAACCAGCTAAGGATTTGAGGAGAGCAAATTGGCAGCCTGGGCCTGACTTGTGTAAACCAGGGGGGAATGAAAACGTAAACACAAAATCAATAGTAGACAATAGTTTCTTCCACTATAGGTTACAATAATTTAGTAAATTAGACATATAGATGTATAAGTATGAAAATGAGGGAACTTTATTCATATAGTCTGATAGATTTCTGCAAAAAAAGAGCAAAGCAGAAGTGTAGACAAGGTATATACGATGTACGCAACTATTTCTATTGCAAAATGTCTAATTCGTAGTGCGGCGAACCTGAAATAATCAGAAATTCGTTCGTAGCCCCGTAAACTCGTTTTCCATACAGTGCCTGAGAAAAAGAAGGAAAAATTTTCGGAATTTTAGGGGCTAGTTTTTAAGTTTGTTTGTGGTTTTCGAGGTGTAAAAATTAGCTAAAACTTGGCAACCCTGGTTAGATGTAACGTGAACAATGAACCCCATCTGAATCTTCTCAACACAAGCTGTTGTTACAGGGTCGCAAAAAATTCACTCGATCTTAGCCTGCAGCATCGAGTCCGCTGCGATTAGCTTGCAACTTAATAGCTTTTCAAATTCATTTGAGAGATGTTTTAGATAATGAAAGCTTTTTCCAGATGGTGGATTGACACAGGTTTCTAGTGTGCAGCGGTAAAGGATCTAATGCCAGGTGCTATTCATGGTGCCCAGAAGGGACAGATGGTAGGCCCATGGTTTCAAATAACTGTATAAACACACACACACACACACACACACACACACACACACACACACACACACACACACACACACACACATATGAATAAATCTAAAATACTGAAATTGCAAAAAAGTAAAAAGTAGATATAGAAAAGAGACTCCTCCTGAATACATATATATTTCAAATATGGGTCAAATATACACTCATCTCTAATCTCACCGAAAGTGAATGTGATTCTTTATGCCCTGTATAAAAGTGCAAAGCTCAACAGCTTCCCTACCTCCATTTAACCTTCCCTACTTCTTACTAACTCCATGAGTCATGATTCAGCAACCTTTAGAAAAGCTGAGCTTTTGCTAGATCTCTATGCTTAGGGATCATTTTTGGAATGCTAAAGTGGACTAACTCAAGCAAAGGCAGGAATACGTTATGGCTTTTTGTAGCATTGTGTATTATGCTAGCACGTTTTGTTTATTGAGCTGGTAAGGAGATGCAGGAATCTTAATGTAGCACACGGGAAACTGCTGGGGTTTAAGTTATAGAAAATCAATAAGGGAGTCAAGGGCAGATGGGAGAGGGAGCGATGCATTACCGTCTGGATGTCTCCATTTTAGCTATCAAGGCATAAGTGGCTGCAGAGAAGAAGCCTTCAGAGGAGAATTCTGCAGAGGAGACACGGCTGTATGTGATGCAGATTCTGTATGATCAACAGGGTTACAGTAACTAGGAGGAGAAGAATTACACCGGCACTGAACTCTTATTAAAGGAACACTGTGTTAATTGTTGCGTTTGAAACATTACATAAAGCATTAATTTAATATAATAAAACTGAATAATTATTGAGTATGTGAATATGAATATGGCTGTTTACTAGCTAACATGGTAAAAATCTTCCTGAATAAGTTGACAAAGTGTAAAAATACACTGTTTCAAAACCCTGCACATGACATGGTAAAAACGGTAAATCCGAATGATTGGATTTAATAATTCCTTTGACCAATCCAACGCAGAAGGTGTAATCTGACGTTTCTTTCACTCCCAGTTCATGTTTCCTTCCTGCAACTGATTCCTATTTTCTGTATATCATTAAAAAATTATGGGGTGTGGATTCACTTTATCCTTTTATATATGTTTTTTTAAATATGTTATATATTATAATTATAAATATATATACTGTATATAATTATAATTTTGTATATTTTTTTATATATATATATTTATTGGACATCATTTTAAAAATGTGTAGGCATTGCAAAGCAAAATATTAAAGCTGTGAAGGAATTAAATCAGAGATCATTGTTGCCTCTGGTGCATATACACTACATTGACAAACGTTTGCGGACACCTGACCATAAGATTGGTATGTACTCTTTGATTGGTGCTCACCTTTCCACTGCAGAACCAATCAAGTCCTGCACCAAAATATCCCTTGCCTCAGATGAGTGTTCAGTAGTCTGGAAGTCAGTATGCTTATAGAGACATGATCGTGAGCTCATGTCACCCTTCGTGAGTCAGAGAACGGTAGAATACGGACGAACGAGTGTGGGCCTCGAAAAACGAGAGAACAGTATTCAAATCCCAGAGATGACTCACATGCAGACTCCGTGGCATTCTGGAGTGAGAACGATGAGCCTTGACTTGCCGTGTTTACCGAGTCTTGTGCGATGTTACGCTTTTGTCTGCTGCATCTTTGACTTTTCAGCTTCGCCTCGTTCCTTTCATTGGATTCGTGTCTTTAAACGTTAGATTAGAAGTCGCCAATAAGACGGCTCAGGTGGTTTGGACGCTCTTCGGTGTGCTATGATTTGAGATGGATCATATTATATCAGGATTTGGACAACACACAAATCTATCATGCCACAAAATGTCAAAGAATACTGTGTTCCAGCCATACTGTTAAGAAACCACCATCTGATGCTGCTTGGCAGTGCTTATGTTTTTATTCCAAAAAAAAGATTTTTTTTTTTTTTATAGATATTTTTTGAAAAAATAGTCAGTTCACAGTGCACTGCAATCCTACAAGCTGACTTACACACCAAATAGTCATTATTATAAGATCAAGGGGGAAGGAAAGATATTCCTAATGCATTCTGTTAACCCATATAAAAAAGACAGCAATGCAAATATGTGTGATTAACAGCCACACAAATGACTACACTGGTTAGCAAAATATCAGTGTGTGTTTTCATGTGCTGTGGTAATTGTTTTGAGATTCTATGACAAGCAGTTTCCTGTCATAACGCAGATGATACATGAAGAGATACTGATGACTTGTATTAGGTGATCAATAAGGGGGAGGGGAACTGAATAGGAAAGTGTGGCAAAATAATTGTAAGGTAACTGCGTTTCCACATTAGCACCCGTGGCAAATGCCTGCGATGCGTTTTTTTTCCCGAAGGTGATCAATAGGGTTGAGGTCAGAGCTCTACAGCAGGCCACTCAAGATCTTCAATCCATGTAATGCATATCTTCATAGAGCTGGCTTTGTGCATAGGGTCATTGTCATGCTGGAACAGGTTTGGGCTAAAGCGAAATTTCATGCTTCTTAGGACATTCTACCCAATCATGTGCTTCCAACTTAAATTTTTTTTGGAAGAACCACAGATGGATAGAAAAATCAGGTGTCCCAATAAACCTGAGTGCCTGATATATAAGCTTTTTCCCATCTCTCTTTCATTACAACACTTCATTATATGCTTTATTAGGGAACTTAGGTGATCTCACATTGCAAGTGGTTTAAGTTATAAAAGGCAAACAGTTCATCAAATTCTGAGATTTTGACATAATAGAGAACAAACATAAAAAATCCCTGCAGCTGATTTTTCTACATTCTAGTTTTCTATTATTTCTTATAATTAGCAAAAATAGTACCTGGAAGGGTACCTCTGCTATTCTTAACAGTATCATTTTGAAGTAAAACCACATTGAAATGAAATTGGGTAAATTAGAGCAATCTGGAATGATAATCTGGTGATTAACAAACATACACTACATGGACAAAAATTATTGGGACGCCTGACTTTCCCAGCCATATGTGGCTATTTCCCAAATGATTATCGTAAAGCTGAAGGTACACAATTGTAGCTGTGTCTTTGGATGTAGTAGCATAAAATTTGCCCTTCACTTGAACTGGGAGAACAAAACCTGTTCCAGCATCACAATGCCCCTGTGCACAAAGAAAACTTCAATATGGTTTGCATAGTTTGGAGTGGAAGATCTCCAGCTGTAGAGCTCTGACTTTAACCCTATTGAACACCTTTGGGATGAATTGGAAAGCTGACTGCACCCCAGGCCTCCTCACCTCACCTACATCAGTACCTGACTTTACTAACACCCTTGCGGCTGAATGAACACCAATCTCCACAAGCACAATCTAGTGGAACATCTTCCAGGAAGAGTGAAGGGAATTTTAACAGCAAATTGGCATTAAATGCGATGCTCAAAAAAGCACATACCATACTTATGGCCAGGTGTCGTGAAGAAGATGAGGAAACAATCATATACTCATCCCTGTAGTTTGTTGGTACTTTGAGGTGTATAGAAATTCTAGTTATGGATTTCAGCAGAGGTCAGTGCTGGAGAGATGTGATACCAGTATGCTGTGTATGTGTGTAAAAGCCCTATTTTTCTTCATCCATCACTTCATCAATATGTAAATAGGCAAATGTGAAACGAAAATGACAGTAATGTGAGGAAGACTGATATTAGGATCCTTCCAGATGCACCATTATCAATCCGTTCATTGATGAAGCTAACCGGTCCCTCAAAATCAGATCACAACAGACACAAGATTTCTGACTTTTTATGTGCTCGACATGGAGAAAGTGATCATGCATCCGACAGGGGTGCTTTTGATAATTCCAGTTATTCAAAGAATGTAACTGTCTTGCTATTGTGCATTTTATTCTAATAGTATTTTATACTTTCTAATGAATAAAACGAGCGCTATTTTCGGTTTAAATGTTTTAAGACACCTTACCTTCTGCAGACTTGTGGGGTTCAGCTGGGTTTTGTCGATTATTTTGACAGCCACCTGTGGAGAGAAAATTACATCGCAGTTAAGAAAAGCCCTTTTACATACTATATATATATACAGTGGGTACAGAAAGTATTCAGACCCCCTTAAATTTTTCACTCTTTGTTATATTGCAGCCATTTGCTAAAATCATTTAAGTTTATTCTTCTCTCTCATGAATGTACACACAGCTCCCCATACTGACAGAAAAACACAGAATTGTTGACATTGTTGCAGATTTATTAAAAAAGAAAAACTGAAATATCACATGGTCCTAAGTATTCAGACCCTTTGCTGTGACACCCAAATATTTAACTCAGGTGCTTTCCATTTCTTCTGATCATCCTTGAGATGGTTCTACACCTTCATTTGAGTCCAGCTGTGTTTGATTATACTGATTGGACTTGATTAGGAAAGCCACACACCTGTCTATATAAGACCTTCCAGATCACAATGCATGTCAGAGCAAATGAGAATCATGAGATCAAAGGAACTGCCTGAAGAGCTCAGAGACAGAATTGTGGCAAGGCACAGATCTGGCCAAGGTTACAAAAAGATTTCTGCTGCACTTAAGGTTCCTAAGAGCACAGTGGCCTCCATAATCCTCAAATGGAAGACGTTTGGGCAACCAGAACCCTTCCTAGAGCTGGCCGTCCGGCCAAACTGAGCTATCGGGGGAGAAGAGCCTTGGTGAGAGAGGTAAAGAAGAACCCAAAGATCACTGTGGGTGAGCTCCAGAGATGCAGTGAGGAGATGGGAGAAAGTTGTAGAAAGTCAACCATCACTGCAGCCCTCCACCAGTCGGGGCTTTATGGCAGAGTGGCCCGACAGAAGCCTCTCCTCAGTGTAAGACACATGAAAGCACGCATGGAGTTTGCTAAAAAACACCTGAAGGACTCCAAGATGGTGAGAAATAAGATTCTCTGGTCTGATGAGACCAAAATAGAACTTTTTGGCCTTAATTCTAAGCAGTATGTGTGGAGAAAACCAGGCACTGCACATCACCTGTCCAATACAGTCCCAACAGTGAAGCATGGTGGTGGCAGCATCATGCTGTGGGGGTGTTTTTCAGCTGCAGGGACAGGACGACTGGTTGCAATCGAGGGAAAGATGAATGCGGCTAAGTACAGGGATATCCTGGACAAAAACTTTCTCCAGAGTGCTCTGGACCTCAGACTGGGCCGAAGGTTTATCTTCCAACAAGACAATGACCCTAAGCACACAGCTAAAATAACGAAGGAGTGGCTTCACAAAAACTCCGTGACTGTTCTTGAATGGCCCAGCCAGAGCCCTGACTTAAACCCAATTGAGCATCTCTGGAGAGACCTAAAAATGGCTGTCCACCAACGTTTACCATCCAACCTGACAGAACTGGAGAGGACCTGCAAGAAGGAATGGCAGAGGATCCCCAATTCCAGGTGTGAAAGACTTGTTGCATCTTTCCCAAAAAGACTCCTGGCTGTATTAGATCAAAAGGGGGCTTCTACTAAATACTGAGCAAAGGGTCTGAATACTTAGGACAATGTGATATTTCAGTTTTTCTTTTTTAATAAATCTGCAACAATGTCAACAATTCTGTGTTTTTCTGTCAATATGGGGCGCTATGTGTACATTCATGAGGAAGAAGAATGAACCTAAATGATTTTAGCAAATAGCTGCAATATAACAAAGAGTGAAAAATTTAAGGGGGTCTGAATACTTTCCGTACCCACTGTATATATATATATATATATATATATATATATATATATATATATATATATATATATATGTCTCAGGGAACCAACCCCAGCCATTAGGGTATGCAATCTTAGTGCCGGTCCCAAGCCCGGATAAATGGGGAGGGTTGCGTTAGGAAGGGCATCCAGCGTAAAAACATGTGCCAAATCAAACATGCGGCTCATGAATACGGATGATCCGCTGTGGCGACCCCTAATGGGAGAAGTCGAAAGAAAGTTCATATATGTCTCATATTCTATGAATGATGCTATATGGACAACGTTATTGGGACACCTGACTTTTTCAGCCATATATGGTTCTTCAATGCTGGAGGCACACAATAGAATAGGATGTGGATTATCCCTTCACTTGAACTAGGAGACCCAAACCTGTTCCAGCATGACAATATCCCTGTGCAAAAAGCCCATTTCATTAAAAAGTCTACTGCCACAAAGGTACCAAACACATATGTAAATGTCAGAAAATGAAAGCTGAAATTCAACAGTTTCTGTTGTTCCAACATTTTATTGGGACTGTCTAGGCATTTGATATTTATATCTCATCAATAAAAATCAGAGATCATCCACTCAACAGAACTCAATGAATGCTTTTAAATAGGAATACAATCAAACGGTATAGAAACCGTATTTCAGACACTCATAAGCTTTTCTGCAGACAATATTCACTCAGCGATGCGCCTCTATTATTGTCAATTACTATCTTAACTGCCCATTCTGAATGTTTGCCTAATATATAGATTGGGATATGATGCCAGGTTAGTCTGAGTTGTTTAATGGCAACTCTGTCTACAAGGGTGTGAGAGAGATTGTGAAAGACAAAGTGAAGAGAGAGAGAGAGAGAGAGAGAGAGAGAGAGAGAGAGAGAGAGAGAGAGAGAGAGAGAGAGAGAGAGAGAGAGAGAGAGAGAGAGATAGTGAGATAGAGAGAGAGAGAGAGAGAGAGAGAGAGAGAGGCACACTGTGCGCAGGTGGCTTCTATTTTCAGATCCTCTCGGGTTTATAGGTGAACAGACGCCACATGCATCCTCTCCACGGTTTAAAAAGAACTGAGCTTGTTACAGTAAAGTTCACACTGGGCTTCTGATCACAACCACTCTCGTTGATAAAAACCACCCCCCTAGACCTAAACGAGGATACCTAAGTGTCTTCTTCCTCCCCTGACTGTCTTACAGTCGGCTCCACAGTTATTGGCACCCAGAAATGTGACATAACCTCCCTCCTCTAATATAATGCCACAATGTTAATCTATAATGCCTGAATATGATTGGGGAATGCAGACAGAAGCAATTGGAGACCTGCACAATACATAATATTCAGTCTAGGCTTTTTAATGGAGGTTTAAAAAAAATCGGGTATTCCTCCGTTTAGGTTTCAGTCACTACACACGTAATTATGGTATTTTCTTTTACGAGCAGGAGCTCCCTGTTAATTGACGTTCATTGGATACCTGCAAAAGCCGTTGTAACAAAGCTGGGTAATCGTGATCATGCTCAAGATAAGAAAGTGTCTTAAAAAAAAAAAACAGGGTATTGCTTCACCCAAATAGTTTACTGCTTGAAGCTTGTGCTAATACATACAAGATGTAGTCAAACCTGGATACCGGCGTTCCAACCGAGTTACAGCACTGCGATTTTTAATGCAATTCATTGACCCTTGGTTTGGTTTGGTAAACTCTCCTGGTGTGAAATAGCTTCCACAGAGGTTTGTTCTGGTGGAAATAGTTGATGTTTGTTTGCTTTTGTCTCCTGAGATCACTCTGAGTTGGGACGCAGTGGAAGATTAGAGTCTTGAAGGTCTTAAAGACGCCGTTCTTCGTTTATCTTGCACAAACAGTACCCGCTTCGATCATGTAAACTCAAGCATCTTATCAAACCATTTTAGTATGGATTTGGAAATCTGTCCATCACTGCTCTGCTGCAAGACCCAACCAGTTGTAATCACAGGGCAGCCTTCACATATACAACATACCCTTGTACGTCTCTGATACCATGCATCCTAACAAGAAAAAGTGAGTTTCCTTTTCTGGTCCGTTTCTTTATCTGCAAACTGATCTTGAATGTAAAAATTACACCCACATTTTAGCTGAGGTTTACATCTTGTGAGCTTAAGGCACTTAAAATAAATGTTTTCTCAGGTTGAAATGCTCAAGCTGTGATCTTTGAACAAACATTACATCCATCCACTCTCTTGATTGTGTGTGGTATTGCAGCGGATGTCAGCTTTTTCAGGTAGGTAGATGCTTGATTTAAGACATCAGAAAGGACTTACACTTGACTAAAAGACAGGAGGTGGAGCTGGAGGTAGCAGAGCTGAAGATGTTGAGGTTTTAGTTGGGAGTGATGATGATGGACAGGATTAGAAATGAGTTTATTAGATGGACAGCACATGTAGGACGTTTTGGGGACAAAGTGAGGAAAGCCTAATTGAGATGGTTTGGACATGTGCAGAGGAGGGACATGGCGTATATCGGTAGAAGAACACTGAGGATGGAGCCACCAGGAAGGAGGAAATAAGGAACACCAAGGAGGAGGTTTATGGATGTGGTGAGGGAAGACATGCAGGTACTTTGTTTGAAAAAAGCAGATGTAGAGGACAGGAGTAGCTGGTAGTGGTAGCTCAGCGGTTAGGGCACTGGGTTACTGATCGGAAGGTCAGGGGTTCAAGCCACGGTATTGCCAAGCTGCCATTCTTGGGCCCTTGAGCAAGGCCCTTAACCCTATGTGCTCCAGGGGTGCCGTATCATAGCTGACTCCAGCTTCTGAGCAAGCTGGGATATATAAAGAACAAAATTTCACTGTGCTGTATTGCATATGTGACAAATAATGGCTATTCTATTCTAGACACACATGCTGTTTGTGTGTGGGTTGTTGATACTTCTACGGAAAAGTGAACAAGAACTCCACTTTAGAAAAAACCCCCTCATTAATCAAACGCAATCTCCTCTCTGTGGACTTTCAGGTTTAAAATATGACTTCCTGTGTCTCTACTTTGGGAATTTTGCGTCTCTGGCAGGAACAAACAAGGAAGCTGGTATCGCTTTAGGCTCTGCTTATTCTCTACGAAGTGACAAAGCTAAGTATGCTAAAGAGGACCTGCAGTGTTTGCTCCTGAAAACACGCTTTATTTCCTAGGGGGCCTGTGAGAGGTCATAAAGAGATAAACATCACGAACAGTTGGGTAAATTCACGCTAGTGCATGCTGATGCGGATGATGGGGGGAAGTTCAAGACTTTGGTTAAGTAGGTTTTTTCCACTACATTTTCCAGCACTACATTCCTGAGTAATGATTTACTCTTTTTTTTTAACATTAACAGCTTAAAGCAGCTGTTACTCCATTGCGACTACTGATCACAAACAGTAAGGAACGAAGCTTCCGTTATTTAGCCTTGGCTAATGTTTCCCTGCATTTCCTCAGGGTAAAGGAGCTCAATTTTACCATCAGTAAACAAAAGAATAAAAGATTTTCCTGTCACATAAATATTACGCACAGTAAAATTATTGGCTTTGTATATCGCAGCTTGTCATGTAGCTGGGGTCAGTGTCAGCCATTATACAACACCCCTAGTGTAAAGAGGGTATAGGGCCTTGCTCTAGATGACTAAATGACTAATTGCAACAATGTTAAATGTAAATGCTGCGTGAGTATTGACGCTACTTGTGATAAAGTGTGGACGCTAGTGGACCAGGAGTCTCCCACAGAAAAAAGAAATATAAGTTATTCCACTATACAGCTATTTTGACATTTATGGTGATTTGACAACCAAACTAATTGTTAAACCTGACCAGAATTATAACTCGAAAGCACAGCTGTTCTGTGACACTCACCTCCCGTCCGGTGAGCACATGCCGCGCCAGTTTGACCTTGGCGAAGTTCCCTTTGCCGATGGTCTTGAGTAGGCGGTAGTTGCCGATGTGCGGCTGCTCGTCCAAGTTGGAGCTCAGCGAGTTCCTGCAGCGAGGCAGGTTCTGGCGGTTTGGCAGTTTGGTAGAAAAGCCATCCAGGGATGTGTGCTGGAGAAAAAAACAATAAAATAAAGCAGTTTGGTTAGTCTCTTTAGCATTTTAATAACATAATGATAATGCTTGAGATGTGCAAGCGTCTCAATGTGGGTGAAAGTAACTGTTGAAACATTTCTAGAAATTGATAATATTGCTTTTGCTGAATGTCTTTTTGAATCGGATATGCAGGTTATTGTAGGGCAAAGAATTTTGCACAGGGTTGCACAGATTTTCGATTCCACAATGACAATCCAGGAGGTGGACATTGTACGTCTGTTGAGGTTTTTCAATTGATTAAAATAACAAACAAATTTTCATACAGTAGCACATGAGCTTTACATCTAAAATCGAAAGAATTAAAAAAAGAAAGAATTATATGAATTATACAAAAAATAAGGAATACATTCAAATTTCCAATCCAAAAAGACTCTCTCTTCACAATCATTGTGTCCATCCTACTATGCGCTGCTATTTGATACAACAGCACAAGTGAGTTAGACTGCAGCACAGCGAGACGGTGTGTAAGCTGAATCTGAGAGCTTGTGCACTGCAGTGGAAGCTACTAAGTGCTCTCTGGCTCCAATAATCTCTAATAAAGGCTGCCTGAGAGCTCGAGCTCTGGCTCACACAAATTTAAAACACTGCATGGAGAGAAACCTGGCAAGAAATCTGGGAGCAAATGAAGCAAATAGACAGACGTAAAGACACAGACTTTCTCAGGCTTACTTTAAGACTGATCTTTTTATCAGAGTACCAAGTTGTTATTTTTTATTTTAAAACATGGACTCGACCCAAACCTTGGCTCATCGGCACCACTGATGAAAACGTACACCAACCAAGATAAAATCCGTGTGCAGAAGTCAGCCAACACTTTATCAGAGGGTAGAATAACTACCTTGTTACTGTCCTGTTCTCCATTCTGATTGGTCCGAGGTAGTTTGTTCAGACACTATTTCCAGCTGCAAATCACTGGGTAATACTTAATCTTTTTCAAAGTTTTAAATTTTTATTTCTATTACAACAATTTATGCAACATATCTGACACTCCGCATTGGATAAACCTAACAATAATGATTTACGTAGGAATTTCTATTAAGCTTTCATAGAAGGAGTCTCCAGTGTCAGTGCTTTGTAACAATCAAAAGTAATGATGCAGATCTACATGATTTTTTTCGAGGGGAAGTTTTTTTGGTTTGCGGTTTTCTCAGTAACAAGCTGCACATTGCCTTATACACTTGATGATATGGGAATAACTTTTTTTTTATAGCGCTTGATAATGGGTACTTTCTTTGTGGACATCCCACAACATTAAGTATAAACTATAAAAATTGCATTAGATGCATATATAATTCATGGAATTCTGACGTCCATGATGAGAATCAGACAGTTTTCCGATGCATGTGCCCCTTCAATTCTTTAATACATTCACAAATTATAATCAATTATAGGAAGAATAAAGCATTTGTGCTGGTATTAGTAAATCATTTCAGTGTGGTGACAATGCACCGTTCCCATCCCTGATAAATTTTCTGTAAAGTCAGGACCTTCCATGTTTCATTAATTGTTTGTAGCAAAACATACCACCCATGATATACACTATAATATTATCATATACATTTCATGTCCTTTTAGTATATTGATATGCATCTATACATTATCTTTGCACAGTATATTGTAATTTGTATATTACTATATATACCATATATTATACACCTCATACCCTGTTTATCTATCTATCTATTAATGCTATTTATTGTAAATTGGCCACTTATGCACTTCTGGTTACATGCATTTCATTGGCTCTGTACATGTACCTTGCACAATGACAATTAAATCTAATCTAATCTAATCTAATCTAATCTAATCTAATCTAATCTAATCTAACACCACCCATGATACACACTATATAGCTACCTATATGTTCTAATTCCTCAATCTGTTGCTGCAATATTGAATTTAGTATAATTTTAAAGTACAAAAACTCGTCCTATACAGAGATCTGACTTCACCTCCTAAACAACTGTGGGATGAACTGAAACACAGACTGAACTCCTTACCTAACATCAGTGCCTGATCTCACTAATGAATAAATTACCACAAATCCCACATAGCCATGCTCCAAAATTTAGCACAAAGCCTTTTCAGAAGAGTGAAAGTCATTACAGGAATGGTGCAGCTCTATTTTCTCTATATATTCTATATTATATTCTATATAACTATATTAATTTCCACTGACATGGATTGGTCAGGTGTAATAGCCACATACTTATAGCTACAATACAATATACAGTAGTTATATGGTAAAACTGAGATGTTTGTGATTAGCTGCAATAGTTACATTGAATTTTGAATACGTTAATTACTTGCTATAAAACGTTGGACCTGATACGGTTGAAGCTTTATTTTACATAGTTTTACACAAATATACGGATCCTCATTGAAGCAAACCCCTGGGATTTATGGAAAACTGCTCATGGAACATGAAGCCGAATAAGATGCTCTGTTGCTAACAGGAATGCCCAGGCAGCTGGTACGGTCTGTCTTTAGCCTTGAGAACAAAATCTGACTCAGGTTACATGGAATCCATCATACTCCTGTTACAATGTAACGAAACACGGTGTGATAATGAAGAAATTTGTTTGATATAATAAATTGAAGACATTATTACTGTATTTAAAAGAAATTTTTTTTTAATACTTTTCGGATTCCATACGGCGCTTTCGATGAATAACTGTCGATTTGAAAAGCAGTTTAACCTACATCAAGATAAAGAAGAGTCTTCCATGATATTCCTGTTATACTAGATGCATAATATTTATTCACAATATACACTATATGGACAAAAGTATTGGGACACCTGGCTTTTCCACTTGTATAGGACGTCGTTGGAACATTTTAAACACATTTTAAAATCTAGCATTGTATGTTTCCAGAAGAGTGGCGGTAACAGCAAATCTGGTAGTCAGCTATATAAATTTGCATGGCAGGTAATGTGATAAACCTCTTTGTTTACATTTACATTTATAGCATTTGGCAGACGCCCTTATCCAGAGTGACGTGCTATCAATGAATAAATCAACAGTGGTTCCCTAGATTACAAACATGAAATACCATCAGCCCACAACGAAAGAAAACCATGAAAAGTGCTAGTGTTTCAGGAAGAGGTGGGTCTTTACCCATCGCTTGAAGGACATCTAGGCGAAGTTCATTCCACCACCTCGGTGCCAAAACAGAGAAAAGCCTTGAAGTGTACTTACCTCTTACCCTGAGAGAAGGTGGTACCAGTCAGGATTATTTTGTAATCGAGTCATTATTATAATGTTCATCTTGCATTGGAGTTTTATTGTAGAGGAAACAGTACACTGTCCCTCAGAGGAAAACACCATCAATAAAGTGAGTTTCATCAATCGATTTCTGCTGCTATTCATAATAAGTAAATGTGCAGTACAAATCATGTTCCCGGTACGGATTGAGTAAGCACAAGCCCCAGGATTCCAAATGATACCAAAAATGATGCTTTTTTTTCTTAATATTGCTTGAATATAGACATCTTCTGTGGCAGTCTCTTATTGCTGTCTGAAGTTCCACAGGTGATGATTGGCCTCTGATTAGGTATATGGGCTGATACGGGCTGATTTTGTTCTATTGTACACACATATCTGTCTTATTATTGATTGGTGCAGGTGCATGTTTTAGGGTAAAATTAGACTGAAAACTTTAAAATGAGGAAAAGCAAAGTTACCATTATATTAGCATTTCGAAATGATTGTTTTTTTTTTTTTGTAATGCCAAAACCTGAAGTGTTTCATTCTTTTCTGTTATACCACAAGTGTCATCACTAATTACAGCTACATCAGGTTGCGAAATTCCTGGAGTTCTTAAAACTTTAATCATTCCATTAGATATAATGAACATATATGAGAATTTACTGGAAATACTGGGAACAAACAGTGAATTTGCAAAAGTGCAGGTTTGCCAATAACAGGGACTTAAATATAGTTGAAAAAAAAAATCTTGCAGGATAATTTTGGTTAAAACACCCAGATTTAATGCAATTTCAGTTTAATTTCTACCTGCACCTTCATCAATCACATGCACATAGCACACTTATTGCTGGGCCACTGAGGCCACGCCTCCTACTGGCACTGTGGTTTCCTCCATAACATAGCACACATTATTTCATGTATCCTGCACACATAATATGTCAAAAATTGTCCATACTAACAAGTATTCACCTAAATAAATAAATATTACATACATTTGTTCAAAATGTCCTTGTGCTGTGTGTAAGCTATTGTGCAACAAAATTATACTAACAATTGTCAGTTTGTTACCAAACAGAATGCTTATATTTCTGTTTGTATATGATGCAGTTTATATAAATCTCCCCAAATTTCTAATTAATTCCCATAAATTCCCATAAATTCTTGGTACGTTTCCAACTTGAATTATTTCCTAAATTCTCCAGATGAAGTTCCCATGGAATAATTCCAGAAAATTTCCCACCCCTTTGCAACCCTAATCAGGTATCACCAGCATTTTTTACTACTTTATTGTCATTCTGATTGTAAATCCAAGTACAAGAAGCTTTAAATGAAACAACTTTTGTTTTAAATGTATGCTCACACTTTAGTAAGTGTCTATGGCAGGATTATATTTACATGAGCTCCTGGAGTCATTTCCTGTTTTATAGCTGCTCCTCAGCTATTCAGTTTGCTTCCACATTGGCCATGTTGGTGTTTTCTTCCACCATCCTGTGGGAAAATCACTGGCTAAACTACTGCCTGTTTTCAGTGTGAGAATGCAGTTATTATTAGCCTTATTGAGTCTCGTAACCCTCCTCAGATATTAACCTCGCTGACTGGATGCGTTTTCTATGCTTGTGGTTATTGTTTTATTGGATTTTCAGATTCCAGATTCTTATGGACCAACTGGACGCCATGTTGTGAGCGAATATTGATGAAAACTTTTATTGAAATCGAAGATCATCTGTCCTGCTCCACCTCTCATGTCATTTTGATCAGAATGTTATGTGCTCGCATGGCGAAAATCACAGCATGACCTATTTCTCTGAAAAAGCAATATGTTCTTTTTTTTTTTTTACTTTATATTTGTTCATCTGAACGTTTTCTTCCGCTTGAATAGTCCTTAACTGCTGCATCTGTCTAAAGCCCTGGAAATGCAGAAAATAAATAAAGCATCTATTAATAAGCCAAGACCATCACTTGCAGTGAATGAAAGCTAAAAGTGACCAGATGGCATGATCTCATTCACACCATGCTAAGTTGCCCCTTCTGAGTTGCATTCGTTTTTGCCAGCAATATAATTTTTTGGGCTAAACAAATAAGTAATCACCTGCGTGCCCAGAGCCGCCGAGTTCTGCTGCTGTTCCTTAGAGCCAGCAGGACTTCTGGTAGGATGACTCATGAACGTCTATGGTCTCCTAGTAGAATAGATTCCTTGAGAGTGGATCTGCAGCCCTGACTAGCCAAAACAATCTGCTAAAACCACAGGAGTGCCAGTTAAACAGCTAAAAACCACAAGATGTAAAAGATAGTTGTAGAATTCATCTATTGTTGGAGAGATGTTCTGTTTCTGACATACTGATCTGGATATTCAGGATGTACTGCGCATACATGGCTTTCTGCGTCATTTGTGCCTTTTATAGCTCAAGTTTTTCTCCTGCTGAAATCATGAAAATAGTTCATGCTGTCAAAAAGGCGGTGCAGCATCATATTTTTGCTTCTCACTCACAGCTCAGGGTTTAGCCTAAATAGTTTTTCCTGCAGTGAAACAGTAAATTCCCTGCTGTTGTAACACCATTTTAGTGGAGTTACTGGTTGCTACTGGTAAGAACAAACTCATTACATAAACAAAGTGCCTTTTCTAATTATAAAAACTGATTAGCAGCATTTATAAATTAGATGGCGTTAGCAGTATAGCTTTATCAAACTTTACTGAATGAGAGAAAATAAAACAGTACATGACTCATTACTGAATCATGGCCAACTTTGGACAACAGGGTGCTCCCTCCACTGGCTTCCTGCAGCTGCTCACATCAGATTCAAAACATTTACACATTTGGCCCTTGTCCTTATCCAGAGCAACTTATCTCTTTCATACAACTGAGCAGCTATGGGGATAAGGACCTTGCTCAGGGGCCCAGGAGTGGCTGGGATTTGGACACTAAACACTGAACATCCTTAAACACTGAGATATCACATCCCCGCAGTTACCAACTCTCCAAAACAGAGCTACCACCACCCTAAAACACTGAAATACCACCTCTTCCAAATACTGAGCTACCACCACTCCAAAACACTGAACTACCACCTCTTTCAAATACTGAGCTACCACCACTCCAAAACACTGAACTACCACCTCTTCCAAATACTGAGCTACCACCACTCCAAAACACTGAACTACCACCTCTTTCAAATACTGAGCTACCACCATTAAAAAACACAGAGCTACCACCTCTTCAAAACATTGAGCTACCACCACTCCAAAACACTGAGTTACCAACTCTACAAAACACTGAACTACCACTTCTCCAAAACAAAGAACTACCACCTCGCCAAAGCAGTGAGCTACCACCTCTCCAAAACACTGAGCTACCACCACTTCAAAACACTGAGCTACCACCTTTCCAAAACACTAAACTACCACCACTCCAAAACAGAGCTACCACCTCTCCAAAACAGTGATCTACCGCCACTAAAAAACACTGAACTACCACCTCTACAAAACACTGAACTACCACCTCTAAAAAACACTGAACCACCACCTCTCCAAAACACTGAACAACCACCACTACGAAAAACTGAGCTACCACTACTACAAAAAACTGAGCTACCACCTCTCCAAAACACTGAGCTACCACCACTCCAAAACACTAAACTACCACCACTCCAAAACAATGAACTATAACCGCTCCAAAACACTGAGCTACCACCACTGCAAAACACTGAACTACCACCTCTTCAAAGCATTGATCTACCACCACTCCAAAACGCTGAACTACCACCACTCAAAAACACTGAGCTGAACACCAGGATTTGGTTTCATCTAGGTTTAAGAAAAAGTCTGATAATTTCAAACTTCAAATCAGAAGACAGAAGACAGAAGAATTTAAACCGTATGAGTGCCATCTAAATGTTCTCATCAAAAGAATTTGTAGGATTTGGCTGGTTGTCCTAATTAACACTGAATTAGCTTCAATCTTACTTTACAATCACACATCTTTGTATGAAGTGGAATCAAAAAGTTTCGAGACTAGTTTTGTAACATGCCAACAGATGGCAGCACAAGGCTGCACGCACAGTCACAGGGAGCACCGACTTTAATAAGTCAGTGTGCCAAAAGACATCATCCTGTGCACATCGGAAGCTGTGCAACTGGTGCTATTCCGACCACGTTACCACGTTTGTGATTTCATCATGGCCAGCAAGTTAGAACAAACAGAAAACCTAAAATTCTTTGGGAAACTGGGCAAATCTGCCACAGAGACGTTTTGATAACAAGAGATAAGGAAGACCTTCGACGAGCTCAACCCTGGAAGATGTCGAAACCATTCGCCAACTTGTGCGTGACGATTGTCGGAGAACAAACCACAACATTGCTGCCACTGTCTGTGTGTCATACGGAACAGACCAAGCGATCCTCACGTGTGATTTGAACATGTGCTGTGATGCTGCCAAGTTTGCTGCCAAGGAACAGAAGAACACTGCTAAGAAAGTCTGCCAAGGACTCAGTTTGCCATGGACGACCCGTCCTTCATGTCGAGGATCATAACCAGTGAAGAAACTTAGGTATACGGGTACAACCCTGAGACAAAGCTACAGTATTCACAGTGGAAGTTAAACTCATCTTCACGAACCAATAGCAAGTTCTACTGGCAGGCATCTAAGGGAGATCATTCTGCGAAATCTAGTCAATGAACTTTTTGATACCACCTAGTATACACCTTTACATACTGTAATTACTGTACGATGAGCTCCATCGTACTTGAAAAGGTGAGCTTGTCCTGAAGCTGTTAAAAAACCCTTAAAACATCAACTTTATACTCTATAGGCAATGTTATGCTGACCAAACTGCCAATCATAATTATCCTGCTTATTTATTATAACTAGAGAAATAGAACTCATTATATGTTCATTTCTGGTGAGTTGTACATATTATGTTTCTGTGTGTAGGAGTGAAGTAAGTTCTAAACTGGTGTAATTTAATTTAAAAGATGTTGCTATTGGTTAGGATGCTTTCACATAGCAATCAGAGTGTAGCTTAAGAAGCTGCATGAAGATCTCATTGACGCCAGTTTTGAAACATTACTCAATAGCGAAGATCTACAGAGAAATGGCAAAGATCTTACACTCTCTTCATTTCATAACTTTTCTCTCAGGTGTGCTGCTCTATCCAGTCACATTTCAGCCGTCACATCACATAGTGCCATATGGCCAGCAGAAATGAACAATGCAGGCTTTTGGTAACTTGAAGCTGTTGCTTTAACCAATCAGACTGCGATTTGGCCACTCGGAAGCCTGATAGAAGGCATGGAAACACGTCTGCATTTTCACGTGCTTCGATTAGATGGTCAGAAAGCGACCTGCGCACTACTGCAACCCACATCTGATAGTATAAAAAGCACGAGATCTAATATATTGGTGTGGATTAATAGCTGTTTTTTTATTCCACAACGGCTGACAGAGAAGTAGAAATTGATTTGGGTGCAGATACACTTAGAAGGACATTTACAAGACGGACTTTTCTAGAGTAGCTGGACATGGTGAAGCAAGGTCAGCAAAAACAATTCAAAACAGTTTTTAAGATATAGCATGAACCGGTTATACCTTTGTGTTTTCTTTCAGGTAGAATTTGCACAAAAACACATTAGGAAAACCCTAATGCACCAAAAAAAAAAAGCACAAAAATGCAGGAAAAACGCAGGGACATTTTATGAGGTAAATATTGATGCTTTTGCTAGAGATGATGTATGCGGGTGGTGCAGCTGTGGATGCAGTGAAAGGAGACTTGTCAAATTGTGTTCATTTGGTTTCCTGCTTTAGTATTAGCTTTTATTCTTGCTGTATGAGATTCCTGTCTGTAATGCAGTGCTCTCTTGCGCTGAGTTTTTCTATAATATTGATCGTTTTTATAGCCGTGGCTATGGACGGCAATAATGACGGTATTATACTGTAAAATGGATTGACTCAGGCAGGACACCACTGAATACCGAGGTGTAAAATGCTGCTAAATTACCATCAACAAAAAAAGGGAAGCAAAAGCAGAGGCTTCACTTTTATCTTTGCTATTTGATCGAGACCTCACAGGTCCAAAGCTTCACAGGCTCAGCGGGATTGTTTTCCTATGAGGCCTTGATGCTGCGAAGATAAAACACCAGTTTAAAAAATGACAAGAACTCACTGTTTTCTTCATGAACACCCGGATGTGTGTGTGCGTGTGTGTGTGTGTGTGTGTGAGTGTGTGTGTGTGTGTGTGTGTGTGTGTGTGTGTGTGTGTGTGTGTGTGTGCAAAAAATCTTTGCTTGTCATCTCCTTGCTCTGGCTTGACAAAACATGTGGCTTATCGCATAGACACTAACCTACACCTGCTGTGTGAAGAGAGCAGCAGATACAGCTGCAGTGTTGATGGGATGAAAGGTAAGGAAGCTTCATTGCCGCACTGCATTAGCAAGAACATAGAAGGAGAAGAGCGGGTGCCTTTGCTGAAACCCAGAGTAAAAAAGCTAACAGCAGGCATTGGCTAAATGCAAAAGATGCAACAGCGCAAACGAAGTGCACAGAGATGTTCACATATAGAGACAAGACCCTAAAGTTTCAATGACTGCCAAAACACCTCGGTTAGTCAGCCATCTGGGTTTCGGATGTTCCGAGTGTAATGCAGGATTGTGCCTCAGAGGCAGCAAATACACACTGATACATAAGCTGCCTTGGAGAAACTAAATCTGACTGAAAGCCTAACCCAATTTGTGGTATAGTCTCCCGAGTGAGTGACTAGGCTATCCCACACTATATCTACTGCATTATTACTCTTGTACACCCTTACACTGCAACCTGAGGGGGGAAAAAAGCATGCATACTGGCTGCAATGGAACTCGAAATGAATTCCACCTGTACAGGCCCTGATGGTCATAGTAGTGGCTCGGGCTGACAAATCCTTCATGTAATTTTCCTGGCATGTCTCTGGCACATAGGCCTGGGATTCACTTCATTATCACCTCCTTCTGTCCTTGACATTTTCAGGCAGCAGCCTGCATTTGGTACTCTTGGCTGTCATCGCCAAAGTTCCTAAGTGTTAGACCTGTTGTGGAGTTAAAAAAAAAAGTACTGTTAGAGTAAGTTAAATTTCAACAATGGCACAGCCATCCATAGCAGGGGGACAAAAGAATAAATTTGGCTATGCTCTCTGAGAGAGGCAAAGCATACTTCCTTTCCCCTGTCAATCATAGAGATACTAGTCAATCATGGGATATTTTGAGCGAATTTCCTCCGAGTTCTCACCTTGTGACAAAGCAGGAAAATTCAGTCTGTAAAAAATGCTGCTGGACGGCTTTGTGTGCCTGCGAAGGGGGAATCTTTTCAGAAACCTCGCCATCGGATGGAGAATTGCACAGGATACGACACAACCACGATTAGAGAATGATTATATTTCCATAAGTGCAGACACATTTCAGGGTTAAATTTCATAACCCTTTAGTTTATTAGACACAATCATACATATGCATTTTTCATAGAACAAAAGAAACAACATTTCAATAAACAAATTAATTATATCACTACATACCAACCCACTTTCTTCAATCATACATGTACCTTTTCCTGTCTGACAATCTAATTCCTTCCTCATACAGTTATAAATGTCTTCCATCTGTTCTTCTTCTAGTGTTTATAGGCCAGAAGATAACAGGATGAGATACCATGAAAAAATTTAACCAAAGTGATCTCTAATTGCTATATAGTGCAACCTCGATACTCGCGGGGGTTACGTTTTTTTAACCCCTCGTGAGTAAAAACAAATTGCGAGGTCTTAACTCTCCTTTTGATGGTTCCTATTTCAAGGGGAATTGTACATGTACTGTAGTGTAAACTCAACAAAATTTCGCAAGTTATTCTTAATCCGATTTTAAATGAAAAGTCGCCAACTATCGAGGCCACGAGTGTTAAGGTATATAGGCAGTTGTAATGAGTTGTAATGTGTCCACACCCTGAGGCACATTTTCTCCAGAGATTTTTCATAATGATGATAATAATAATAATAATAATAATAATAATAATAATAATAATTATTATTATTATTATTATAATAATAATAACCATCTTTTTCTTTCGGTTTCTCCCATTAGGGGTCACAACAGCGGATCATCCGTCTCCATACCCCCCTGTCCTTCACACCAACTACCTGCATGTCTTCCCTCACCACATCCATAAACCTCCTCCTTGGTCTTCCTCTTTTCCTCCTTCCTGGTGGCTCCATCTTCAGCATTTTCCTACCGATATACCCCATGTCCCTCCTCTGCACATGTCCAAACCATCTCAATCGCGCCTCCCTCACCTTGTCTCCAAAACGTCCTACATGCACTGTCCCTCTAATAAACTAGTTTTTAATCCTGTCCGTCGTCGTCACTCGCAAATAAAAACCTCAACATCTTCAGCTCTGCTACCTCCAGCTCCACCTCCTGTTTTAGTCATAATAATAATAATAATAATAATAATAATAATAATAATGATATAGACTCAAATTATAGATTGTATACAGTATCTCACAAAAGTGAGTGCACCCCTCACATTTCCGCAACCATTTTAGTATTTCTTCTCAAGTTACGATACTATAAAAATGAAACGTGGATATATTTACGAGTAGTCAATGTGCAGCTTGTGTAGCAGTTCAGATTTACTGTTCTCTACAAATAACTCAAAGTACAGCTGTCTAAATAAATGCCAACAAAAGTGAGTACACCCTAAGTGATAACTTGTTATAATAATATTAATAAGAATAAGTATATTCTTGTACATGTTTTAAAGAAATTATGGTTTACTAAATTAAGTAAATCATCAGGACACCAAACGTACCTTTTGCTATGTTTCCACACGGACGGTTTTAATTGCCGGATGTGTGCATCATAGCGGATACGGTGTTGATTTGAGACTTGGCGCATCAGTGAAACAAATGTTTAGTGATTTTAAATTATTTAACAATTGGGTTTATTTATTTTTTGATATCTGCGTAAAGAAAGGACGTTGTGACTTTAATGTGTGTTGTGTCGAAGGTTTTCATTTCTCTTTTATATTGATTTATTTATATTTTAATAAAAAAAACGGTCAAAAAGAGATGCTATCCGCATTAATTGCACGCTAATAAAATTGTCGTTAAAATGAATTCATTCGTTAACGCAACATTGATGCGTTTATTTTGACAGCCTTAATATACAGTAATCCCCTGTTTATAAACGAAAAAAGCGATAAACGGATGCCACCCAAAAATGCTATTTTACGTATACAGTACTGTACTGTATTAACATTTAACTTCATTTTATAAGTATAGTAATATTTGTTTTAATAAATTTCATTATGTCAACATACAAACGCCATTAAAACAATTTCCCTATAAGTTTTTTGGTCTATGGTGCTATCCGTAAGAGACCGGGAATATCAGCCAAACAAATTAGTTTTGTGGAAAAATGCAATTGTGTGCATGTGTGTGTGTGTGTGTGTGTGTGTGTGTGTGTGTGTGTGTGTGTGTGTGTGAGGAAACTGAAAAGTGGTCATACTGGTCATACAATGGTCCTTCTTGATAGTCCGTTATTTGATCCTGTAACTTTTTAACTTCCTTGTTTTATATGCATGAATTCTCAATTACTTGGGAGACACCATTTGATCTTGGACAGGTCAATGTGGGATGTCCCGCAGACTAACAGCTGATTTATTGAGAAGCTTCATTAAGGGCTATAAAGCGTTCAATCCAGAAGAATCCAGAAAGAGAAAGCGCATCATTGACACATACTGACATGAATAGTAATGAAGTATGAACTTGTAGGTCACATATACACTAATGTTTCACTGGATCAGTTTATAGAGATCCAAAAGGGCTCGAAAGGTATTTATTTATTCATTAGTTGGTTAGTTTGTTTATTCATTTCATTTATTTTGTATCATGTTTGTGTTATTAGAACCCCAAAACCTCAGCAGTGACACAGCAAAGGTCTTTGTCTCCCAAGAAGGCGCATGAAGAGCATTAAAAACAACAAATCATGAGATCTTTCTTGAGATATTGTTCTTCCATACTTACATTTTCAGTCTCTCGTTCGTTCACGGTGGGTAAAGGCATCCTGGTAGACATGTTTGGAGGCCGGTTTGATGTAACGGCGTGTGTGAGTGTGTCCTCCTACATCTCTATCGGCCTGTCACACGGCGCTCCTGCGACACAATGACAACCCTCCAAAAAAACAAAAAAAAAAAGGCAATGATTAAAAATATCCATCTCAACTTCCATACGAGGTCCACGATCCGGAAACGGTGATGCCAGAATGAAAGTAAAATAAAGGGGAATAGAGATTCTGAGATGTTACTCCATCCGCCGTCTCTGCTCTCCGGTTCATCTGAGCGCTGCAGCTGATGGATGCGAGAGCTCGTCTACCAAATGCATCCGTGCTCCCTACATAGACTCCCTAAAGAGTGCTAAAGCCTCTCAATACACCTCTACAGGCTCAATAGGGATAGAAATTTAGCCATTGAATCTCTTTGCCACCTGGTGGAAGAAAACACAAACACACGCATGCGCAAACGAGGCACCGCAGGACCATTGAGGTGCTGAAGGTTAAAGCAGAACCACAATGTACAGTACAGTCAACATTTCCTTTCTTTTTTTTTTTATTAGATTTTTTTTTATTGATGCTCAAAGAACAAGAGGTATTATATAGCCCACTTTTTCTTATGAATATAGAATTTTCCTAATAAAACAAACAAATCTATAATTGTATAAATGTTGTTCACAACAACAACATATTTTACATTTCTTTGTTCACAATTCAAGATTTCACGTTCGGTATAAAACAGCAAATAAAATATACATATTTCTATCCCACTTTCCTTTTTTTTTTTTTTTATTAATATAGAATTCTACATCTTTCCAAAATAACCCTGAGTAAATACAATGAAAAAAGAGCCTCATTTCAGAGAAAAGATTCTGACAGTAAAATACATCAAATGCAATTATTGGGACACCTGACATTTCCTGGTTCTTCTCCAAACTGTTACCACAAAGCTGTAGGCACACAATTGTATAAGATGCCACTGGATGGCGTATATTCAAATTTTGCGTTTACAAACCCAAACCCAAGCGTAGCAATGCCCCTGTGCACAAAACGAGCGCCGGTCGAGTGGAAGATCACGAGCGGCCCCATTATAGAGCTCTGATCTCAACCCTACTGTACACCTTTGGAATGAATGAACACCGACTGCACCCCAGGTCTCCTCACCCTCACCTACATCAGTACCCAACTTTACTAATGCCCTTGTGGCTGATGAACACAAATGTCCACTAGCACACTACAAAATCTAGAGGAACATCTTCCCAGAACAGTGGAGGGCAGTTATAAGAGCAAATTGGGACTAAATGTGGAATGCGGTGCTCAAAAAGCACATACAAATATCACCAGGTGGCTGCAAACTTTTAGCAATGGTGTAGGTAAAACAAATCCTGTCCAAAAAGATTTTACCAGTACCAACAAAGAAAAGAGGAAGGACCTTTAAATTATGGCTTTGTTTTATTTGGTTTAAGTGCACATACATATGGTTTTAAGGCCATTCCATACATCTCCAAACCCTGGTCCTGAATTAGATTCGAGACTTAAAATCCAACAGTTTATAATCAGATGTACAGAAATCAGTATGGTCTGTTGCACCATGCAATTAAATTTGTACTCTGCGAATCCGCCAGCAGCCCACGACATACATTATAAGGACATAAAGAAAAAATGACCCAATAAATAAATACAATTTTGGCCACAGCATCAGCATTCTCCTACCGATATACCCCATGTCCCTCCTCTGCACATGTTCAAACCATTTCTACATGTGCTGTCCCTCTCATAGAATTAGATGCTTAAATATTAAATTGAACCAATTTATAATACTGTAATAAAATAGCTTTGCCCACCAGGTGCCAGTGTTGGATTCCTTTTTATTTTCCCGAACAAGGCTATTCAGAGCAGTCCAGAGATACCAGAGTTACAGGAATGAAGCATCTTAATGGAACAAATCCTTGAGCAGTTTTGTTAGTGGCCCAATTATTATTATTAGTGACCTGACAAAAAGTGAAATATGGTATACAGGAATGGAGGAACAGCTGAGAAGATTTATATTATATTTATTATTGCAAAGCCTAAAAAAGAGGTATTAATGGCAACAGTGCAAAGAAGAAGAAAAAAACCCACAATCCATCGAAGCTTGGCAAAGAGATGAGCATTGCTGGAATTCTGCACCTGATCTGCTTGGATCGCTCTCTGAAAGGATAGATAGCACCCAGTCTGCAGGGGTAAACAGCATTCTGCATGTTCAGAACGCATCGTCTCCAATTCCTCTCATTCTTTAGAAGTCATTTTTTTCAAAATCCGAGCAACTCCCTTATGAACGCCAATTTGTGCATGTCACAACAATATACCAGTATTAGCATAGATTAGGTTTCTATAAAACTGTGCTGCATGAAACGTTGTATTGCTTCACACAAGGGTGTGCTCTTAGAGAATTCCCTTTTTCACTCCTGACAATTTAAACTTAGGCTCGAGTATTTATTGTGAGGAAAAATAACGCACTAGCCATAAAGCGTGTATTCCAGAGATTGCACAATATGGAAATATATGTCACAGTTTACTTTAGAGCAACGGGTATAGAAAATCCAAAGATTTTGCCGTAACCCTGACCATAAAATACATATGGAAGGTTTAAAGTTATAATAATCACGTGGTTTGTTGTGCAATGACATTTTTTTTATTGCTTGCTGTGGACCAAGAGCAATATTTCCCATTAATTTAGATTGACCTTTACACAGCTGGCAGATGGT
Source organism: Silurus aristotelis (assembly GCF_946808225.1). Taxonomy (NCBI): domain Eukaryota; kingdom Metazoa; phylum Chordata; class Actinopteri; order Siluriformes; family Siluridae; genus Silurus; species Silurus aristotelis. The sequence goes on along the minus strand of NC_139600.1, from coordinate 12,854,828 downwards.
TTAATTCAAAACCAACTTGTGAGTTATGAGGCAGGATCCCATCCAACCAAATAATGCAGGGGTTCTCGGCCTTTAAAGATCTCTAAACTCTCATAACCTAACCAGCATCTAATAAGAGGACTGGGCTTGTGTGGCACGACTGCATCCAAGTGAACGATGGTGTCACTTCCAGCATAAATTTGTTACTTATATTTGGTGTACATAAAGAACTGCTAGCAAATGGTTATGTTTCTTGGTTTGTTTGGATGCATGCATTGTTTTTGATTGTATTTTCTTTAACGTAAAGCTCATGTTACCCCTAAAGCATTGTTTATGAATCATCTATTTCTCTGCTTCGTTGCACTATTTTAGTTAATACATCATGCATATACCTGTAAATATCATTAATCATATAATATCACTGTATCAGATAAGATAAAGGTTATAAATTCAATGAGAATTTATCCAATTCCATTGGTGCCAGGATAGAGACAGACATTTCTTTTATTTATCAAATTGATTAATAAGCAGATTTATTTTCATTGTTATAGCCTAAAAGATTGTCAAAGCCTGATTGTGGGTTTAAATACAATATTATATTTTGACGTGTTTCAAGCTAAAAATTATATCTTTGCAGCACAAAAGTACAGAAGTTCTAAAAGGCCATGCATTATAATGTTATTTTCTTTCTTGTTTACTCGTGATCGCGACATAACAAATGTTGTTTTCTGGTTATCAGGATTTAAGGAAATGTTTGTTATGTCCAGATCACGAGAAAATAAAGTTGTGATAAATTGCAGCTATGTAGCATCAACCTTAATAGGAGCTCCAAACCAAATAATAATTATTAATAATAATAATAATAATAATAATAATAATAATAATAATAATAATAACAATAATAATAATCTGGCAAGAATCTGGCTAAAATTTTATTATTAAAACTGCATTACTGAGTTACCGACAACTGACCAAAAAACAAATGCTAGCACTCAGTGCTAGTAGTTAATGCTAGTTCTCAATGCTAGTGCTCAGGTGGAAAAGAAAACATATTCCTCGTATTTAAAGCGCTCTCCGAGACAAGCACTTGGTAGAATTTGATTTGTTTGATCCAAAAAATTTTACATCTGTTATAAGTGCATAGTTAATAATAATAATAATAATAATAATAATAATAATAATAATAATACATTGTACGGGACATCAGTGAATGCTAGACATTAGATTCCTTTAAACCTTAAGAGGGGGAAACAAGATACAGTCTAATGTCAGGACTAAACCCATTAACAAATGCGTTATATCATAGACTATATTCACAGCCCCTTCCAGTTTTGTGGTTAGGACTTCACTCGATTAGCTCATTACATTTTCGCCTTAATCAGCAATGTACAGCCCTTCTGCTCTGAATAGAGGACGCTCGCTCTTGTTTTAACTGGCCACTCACCATCAGACCCACTGTATTGCTCCTGGCACACACAACAAGCTTGAACCTTAGTATAGCTCTCTTAGGAGAGGAGCCACCCTGATGAGATGGAAATGTAACATAACTTGTAAAAATCCAATGAAGGGCAAATGTATGCTGTTTAATAACTCATTATTTTCTCATTTTGCACATCATGACAGAATTATTTCACTGGAAAGAGGCCTCATGGTTAACACTTTCTTTGCTGCACCTCACTGATGGTTTAACAGGTCTGCTTCAATACATTTAGTTTTCATGTTGACAGATTTGAGTAATTTGACATTAAAGCAAAGTGTGTTTAATTCCAGTTCTGCTTGATGAAGTTGAGGGACTACATACTGTGGATCATCTTTACAGCTTTTGAAAAAAGCTTTTAAAAGATTTCTGGGACTTGGATCAGTGGTCAGTCCCTGCTGAAAGTTGTCTAAGAAAGGACAATCAGTGTTTGGGGGTTCGATGTGGCCTTGATGAGCCCTGTCTATCTCTAAAAGCATCTACAATAAGAAGGCAAGCACCAGAACTGTACCATAGAGTAATAGAAGAGGTGGACTAATGAATTACATTTTCTTTTAAATCATGTAGATGACTTGTGCCAGGGGAAGCGATGGCATCAGGGTGCACTATTAGAGGGAAAAAAGCTGGCAGAGGCAGTGTGATGCTCTGGGCAATGTTCTGCAAGGAAACTATGTGTCCTGAAATTCATTTGGAAGTTGCTTGGACATGTACCACCTACCTAAACATTGTTGCAGACCAAGTTCAGTTTCAGTAGGATATTAATGGAACAATGTTCAAAAATGGGTTAAGGAACATGACAAATAGTTCCAAGATCCAAATCCAAGTTCTCAATCCAAATCTCAATCTCATAAAGGACTACAGTATGAGATGTGTGACTAATGGAGACCCTGTGCCAGCTCAGTTTTCAATGAATCAGGCTTCCATTTGTGTTAATAATTTCTTCAGTTATAAATGATAAATAACACATTTATGTTTTGCATCCAGGCTGCCAGTGATTTTGAAATAAACCATACCAGGCTTTATTTTTTTATTTTCCAAACTTCCGCTTCAGTAGAAAAGTCAGCTGATAATACAAACCAAGTAGACTCATTATACCCCCTCACTCCACCCAGACTGCTTAATAGCAGTTGTTGAATGTGAGCAAAGCATGCTTTACAAGGCAGAGCTTGCTCATTCTGTTTGCTCCAACAAGTCAATAAAACCCACTGGTATGCTGAACATCTTTGGAAGCTAAGATACGTGAGGGCAAGGACGAGGGTGGTATTTAATCTTGAATAAAGTGATCCAATTTTTACAATGCCAGACAGCAGTGACTGAAAAACACGTTATGACTAAAGCAAATAATTAGAGATTGGAGAAGCATGTCAGGGAGGGCATTGAAAGTTGGTCACTTCTGAGTTCAGAGAGTTCTGAGTGAAAAAAGTGCTGCATTAAACTGGTGCAGGTGATAAACCAAGTTCTTTATAAGGAAGGACTCATTTTGGATAATGTTAAACAATAATTCAAACATGATTGACAGAAAGTCTACAGTAACTTGAATACAAAAGACAAAAACCTTGGGGTAGCAAGAAGTCCGTTTTCACAGATTGTAAAATATATAATCTGACCCTTAATTTTCTGCTGTGATATTAAAATGGTAGGATCAGACATTTACCACATTTGGAAGACACACTTTTCCCAACAGTTATTTTATTTATACCAGGGGTCCCCAAACTACGGTCCACCCCCACATTTGGAATGGCCCTGTGAATAATGCCTGGTATGATAACTGGTGTTCCTCAAGGTTCTGTTTTAAGCCTTCTTTTATTTATTATTTACTTATTACCTCTTGGTTATATTTGGTTGTTTGAGATTAGAATTCGAATTATTGCATTCATTTTTACTCCTACGCAGACGATACCAAGCTCTATCTGTCCTCCAGCCAAATAGTACTCTTTTTTTCTTACCTTTTTTGATTTGTTTAGAAGAGATTCAATCTTGGTTCTCACTCAATTTTCTTAACAAGGTCTTCCCATGTAATTCTATGCTGATCCCTCACCTTTCTCAGAATTCCCCCCCCCACACACACACACACCCATTAGGTGAGATTTTGCATAGAGCTCCAGAGCGAGGACGATTGACTTATCTTTTATTTCTTCCATTTTGAAATACATCTTCTTGCTGATGGTCCTGTAGCCCATTCCAGCCTTGTGCAGGTCTACAATCTTGTCCCTGATGTCCTTTGACAGCTCTTTGGTCATGCCCCTGGTGGTTGAGATGTTTGAATGGAAGAGGTTGATTCTGTGATAAGTGTCTTTTATTCACATGAGTTGATATTAGGAGTTCTTTCTTTAAGGTACATGACTAATTTGGGTGTTTATGAGTCAGAATTGTTGCTGGTTGGATCAAATACTTATTTCTCTCGATCAAATAAAATACAAATTAATTTATATTAAAAAAATGTTTTCTTGATTTGGCATTCTTTCTCTTTCTGTTGAAATAGACCTACCATAACAATTGTAGACTGTTCATTTTTAAGGAGTTACATTTACAAAATCAGCAGGGGATCAAATAATTATTTCCATCACTGTATTATTTGGTCTGTGTACATCTATCTATGAAACATCAGCCGTCTTTGTCCGTTCCTCACTTCCAATTTCATAGCTGTTCTTGTACGTGTTCTAGTTACCTCAGGCATTGATTATTGTAACTCTCTTTTGTTTGGGTTACCTCACCATCGTCTTCATAAACTTTAATTGGTCCAGAACTTAGCTGTCCCTATAATTATTGGAACCTCCTCCATCGAAGAATATCTCTTCTGTTCTACACTGGCTTCCTGTCAAATATTGAGTTGAGTACATGATTTTTCTTCCCACTTTTAAAGCTCTATAATCTTGTACCCTCATCTCTCTCTGACTTGCTTCATACTTACATCCCATAGCATACTCTCAGATCTTTTTCATCTATTTCCCTTTTTGTACCTTCTTCTTCTTCTTCTTCTTCTTCTTCTTCTTCTTCTTCTTCTCCTTCTGGCTTCTCCCATTAGGGGTCCCCACAGCAGATCTTCCTTCTCCATACCCCCCCTGTCCTGTACATCTGCCTCTTTCACCCCAACCACCTCAATGTCTTCCCTCACCACATCCATAAACCTCCTTTTTGGTCTTCCTCTTTTGCTCCCTCCTGGTGGCTCTATCCTCAGCATTCTCCTACCAGCTCCAGCTCCTGTTTTTTACTCAATGCCACTGTCTCTAAACCATACAACATCACAGGTCTCACCACAGTCCTATAAACATTCCCTTTCACTCTCGAAGATGGCTCCAGGCTCCAGGCTCTTCTCAACCTGCTCCCTACTCTCACCACAAATCACAATATCATCCACAAACATCATAGCCCATGGAGACTCCTGTCTGACCTCAACCGTCAACCTGTCCATCACCACTGCAAACAGGAAAGGGTTTAGAGCTGATCCTTGATGCAGTCCAACCACCATCTTAAATCAGTCTGTCGTTCCTACAGCACACTTCACTGCTGTCACACTGTCCTCATACATGTACTGCACCACCCTCACATACTTCTCTGACACACCTGATTCCTCATACAATACCACAACTCCTCTCTTGGCACTCTGTCGTACGCTTTCTCTAAATCCATGAACACAAAATGCAACTCCTTCTGATCTTCTCTATACTTCTCCATCAACTCTCTCAAAGCAAATAATGCATCTGTGTTGCTCTTCCTCGGCATGAAACCATATTGCTGCTCACAGATGGTCACCTCTTCTCTCAGCATGGCTTCCACTACTCTTTCTATTGTGTGTTTATTCACTATAGGGAATCTTTGGATTCATCTTTCTCTCATCTTAAGAATTCTCTTCCACAATCTATATGGGAAAGTAACTGTCTGACCACTTTTAAATCATGTCCTAAATCTCATCTGTTCAGATTAGCTTTTTTTCAGATTAGCTCTGTTTAATTTTAACAGGTAAACGGCTCTTTGTTGATTGTCTTGATTTTTTATGATTAGCACGCAATTGTACAGTGTCCTTGAGCGTTTTGAAAGGTACCTTCAATACTATTTTTTTATTTGGTTATAATAAAGTTCAGTACTATTTTATATGGAGTGTTATGTTTCTTTGTTTTTATCAAGTATGGATTTTAAAAGCTATTGATTGTAGGTATAAACTCATTATTGGTCGACCTCAAGTTATTAACATTAGCCTAATTGTTTGTTAGATTCACCCACCAACCAGATGCAATACAACAATATAATAAAACAATATAATAAAATAATCTAGAATTAGGAGGCATAATAAACACATCTAAAATCATAATAAAATCTCCACAATAATACTGGTAGTCACTCTGGCCCCATGTCATTTTCTGTTACAGACCGACTCGGCCCCTCATTAAAGAAAGGAAAATTATGTGGCCCTTATAGAAAAAGATTTGGTGACCCCTAAGTTATCAAAATCAGCAGTTGAGGTTTAAGTGCCCTTGCGCAACGACCCTGGAGGGACAGTTTGGCAGTGCTTGGATTTTCATACACAGCCTTCTCATTAAAAGTCCAGTCTTACCACACCATTTACCAGTTCAGTTTAGTCAGGTGGTGGTGATGGTGGTGGTGGTGATAATGATTCAACCTTAAATCCAGCTATAAGTGAATCTCATGAATAGAACAAACAGTTCAGAGAACTTCAAACGCATCCTCAGTCACCAGATCTGAACCCATTAGATGTCCTTTGGGATGTGGGGGATAAAAGATTTACAGCAAGAATGCACAACAGATTAATCTGCAGCCATGATGTGATGCAATCAGGTCAACATGGATCGGAATCTCTAAGGAATGTTTCCAACACCTTGTTGGATTCATGCTGCAAAGATTTGAACAAAAAAGGAGCTCCACCCAGCTTTTTTTTTTTTATACATTTGTGCATATTTCTTCCTACAGCCAAGTGCTTATGAGTCTGTAGGAGGCAAAACTGCATGACATTTGAAAATGGCTGATGATGTGAAAGTGGTTGCCAAGAAATGACATTCATTCCATGTGGTTCCAAAAGTTCAGAGAGTTCCGAAAGTCGTATGCTGCTTATAAGCATTTGTGCCATAGCAACAGCTGGCAGTGCAAGCAGAGATGTCACTGATGTTATGTCTATCGCTTTTGAAGTGTCTAACCACTAGGAAGAAAAAATTTGTGATGGAGCTCAACAAAATCTTCAGCTAATTGCCTGTCCTGATGTACAGCGAGCGATGAGTGATAAAGACTGATCCCTTAAGACTTGTGACATCAGTGTAAATTAGTTCTTTCTCATCCTTGGCTTAGCTTGATTTAAATGCTAATAATGGCTAGGCACTCTTCATCTGCTTTTTTCTGTATGGTGTAACCACTATGACAAGCTTGTAACGTAATATGGAGTCAGACTGTAAGGGAATACAAACACAACCTACACAACATGGTTTGACAAATAGGCCCTTTACTTGATGTAGTGTGTGTGTGTGTGTGTGTGTGTGTGTGTGTGTGTGTGTGTGTGTGTGTGTGTGTGTGTGTGAATGTGGTTACTTGAGTGGGCTTTTCTGTATGCCACTTGTGAATGGGGTCTCTGCCAAAAGCTTAGAGTGACCTCATCTAATTTTCTTTTCCGTTTTTTATACCCTCCCTATTAGGCTCCTATTTACCTTTCTCCAGGGATTTCCTCAGCTTACTCTAGAAATCTCACAAATACAATGATCTCTCTTGTTTTATTCCAAATACCAGTGCTAAAATATATCAATAGACAGCAGAGACATAATTAAATATGATTATGATGTTCAAAATGAACAGATAACTTTTTTTGGAGGTGCATTATATTTTTTAAGTGTGCACTGGGATCAAGATGGATGTAACAAAAATGTAGATTAAACAACAGGTATTTTGTATGTGTTTATGTTGAATAACATGAATGTAAAAAACTTCATTCAGTCATCCTTAGTAACTGCCTGGTCAAGGTTATGATAGCATATACAGTTTTATATATATATATATATATATATATATATATATATATATATATATATATATATATATATATATATATATATATATATAGAGAGAGAGAGAGAGAGAGAGAGAGAGAGAGAGAGAGTGAGTTAATTTTTAGGTTATTGTTCTACTTATAATTTGAATATATTGGATATATAGACTAAATAGATCAAGATTATTGGGACACCCATTTTCAGACATAAGTGGTTCTTCCCCGAACTCTTATCACAAAGTTGGGAGCACACATTTATTTCGATGTCTTTGGATGCAGTAGCATCAAATTTTGCCTTCACTTGAACTAGGAGATCCAAACCTGTTCCAGCAAACTCCATGAACATATGCTTTACATCTGTTGGAGTGGAAGATCTCCTGCAATAGAGCTCTGACTTCAACCCTATCAAACACTTTTGGAATGAATGTGAATGCTGACTGCACCCCAGGCCTCCTCACCTCACCTACATCAGTACCTGACTTTACTAACACCCTTGCGGCTGAATAAACACAAATCTCCATGAAAACACTTCAAAATCTAGAGGCATCTTCCCAGAACAGTGGAGATTGTTATAATAACAAATGGGAATTAAATGTGGAATGAAGTGTTCAAAAAGCACATTAGAATCTTACCGTGTATCAGGTGTTCACAAACTTGTCCATACTGGGTAGAATCGAATAAATGTAACTAAGTAGACACTAATACAGATTGTGAAACTGTGACTGAATCATAGTAAATTATAATTGCAGTCTGGAATGATCTCCTGTACACTGAGTGCTTCCACTCTAGAATATTTTAATGGATTGGATCTACAAATCTGTAATGTAAGTGTTAATTTGTAGTTGTTCTGGTAAATAAAACTTGTTATTGTTTGTACCATTTTAACATTTGTTATTACTATCATTGTTTTACATATTTACACTGGGACAGGATAATTCTTAGTTTGGGGTACAGGAGAGTAAGAAAGAGACAAATACTTTTAAACCAATGAGAAATGTTGAAGTATTAAATGATAGAAATACAGCAAATCAAATGACATGCTTTATGCTATATATTTATACTAGGCTTTATATACTTTCCTGCACAGATTCAATGTTAAACTATATATTTGATACACAAAGGATTTCAGGAATAAATTATTTCAGTTGTAGCATCTACTACATATAGAGAATGCAAGCAGCTGGATGCAATTTTATTACATTTTTTTTGCATTACATATCAAATCATTCAAATGCTATGTGATTCTTAAGCTCTCACTTTATATCCTATGGGAGAAACAATTAAACCTGAAAATACCTTGACTTCATCGTAATCCTGCACATCAACAGAATGTACTTGGAAATAGAAAAGTCGCATTTTTGGATATAAATCACATTCCACATATCCTTGTGATCTTCTCCCCACAGACCGAATAAAACGCATTTCTTTCTGAAGATACTTTCAATTATATATTTTTTTTTCATTTGCTTGCTCAAGCATATGAAACCCCAACTGTTGACCTCTGCAACCCCACTTAAAACACAATCAGGGATCTAAGCAGAATCTGTTAAGTTTTTTTTTTTAAACAATTTGTTCCCTTTCTGTTACATAAAGCATCCTCGATATCTGAAACGTAGTAATTGAGAATGGCTCTTGAGGTACGAGTTGACTCCATCATTCCCTTTGCCCTGTACGATGAAGTTTGCATCCAGCATATCACTAATTCCTGTGCTTTAACCAACCGCGCACTCACACCCATAATTTTTTGGATCGTGAGAATCTGACCTATTTTGGAAAAATAAAGACAGGCAGGAGGTGATTCAGAAGAAATAACTTTTCCTTTTCCCTGCAACCCAATGTAGCAGAAAGCGAGTCTCAGGAGAGCCAGAGAACGTTTGGCCAGCAGAACCGGATAATGGACCTGAGATGACAGTGACTGATCACATCTTGGAAAAAAACACAAGGGAGATGGTAAACACACCCTGCATGACTGAGTGCCTCCTGGCTTATTTTTACTGCAAATCAGTATCCTCAGGAGCTTCACCCAACTGCGATTGGTCCTTTCTGATATTACTCTTTGCCATGACCATGAGCAAGACTGCCTGGAACAAATACATGTCCATGACTTAGGTATAGAGTAGCAAGATATTTATCATACCCACATTGAACGGTTAGTCTAAATATGTTTCAAATCAACAAACCAAGTGAGTGCTGGCTTTCTCCCTGATCTCACTCAACTTGTAATGGACACAGCGATGCACTATCCAATATAGTTGCTCGATCCAATTCATTTTCTAATGACATATTAACAATAGCATTTAATTGTAGAGTACAACTTTGACATCTGATGCCAAATGTAATTAGACCAGGATTTCCGCACTGTTTGAGCTAAACACTGTCTGATGAGTATTTATACCTGCATTAACAGTGAAATAAAAGCAAAGCATTGAGATTATATTCCTGTTAGCCGAGCAGCTACTAAGACTGCATGCAGAGCTTAGCCTTTTCTAATTTATGCATATACATGTAATTCAATGAATAGGGCCTCTATAGTCTGTTTGGCATGCTGCAATAAAGAAAGCACAAACCTCTCAACAAAGAGCAGAGAGCAGAGAATTCACATTATATGATAAACACAGTAAATCTCACCTTACAACTGGGAGAAAAACTCCTCCAATCGGGACTCATGAGTCACAATTCTGGGAACTTTTTGACAGGCCCAGTTTTTCTCACCAAACCTGGAAGTAAGGCAACTGACTACATAACATGTCATGTGCCCAAGAGGGGAAAAATATTGGAAACGAAAATACAGTTTGTTAGAATAAATGAACAGAACAATTCCAAGTAAAACTCAAATTTGTTAAAATATTAGCATTCAACTGTAGGTCTATTAAAGATTGAGCTAATGTTTAACATGAACACAGCAATATGCTAATAGTTATCTAATATTTAACAAAACAATAACAACAACAAAGAAACTATTTTTCCAAGTAAATAAGCTGGTGATGTGGGTGTGATGGGAATCCTCTATATAATATACACTTATGGGGAGGTGGTGGCTTAGTGGATAAGACATTGGCTTCAAAGTTAATGAATCCCACCCACATCAACCTGCCACTCTGGGCCCCTGAGCAAGGCCTCTATAGCTGCTTAGGTGTATGAATAAGATAAATGTAAGTTGCTCTGGATAAGGGCAACTGCCAAATTATATATAGGCATTTGGCAGGCGCCCTCCTTTCAGCATTCTAGTATTTCTTTTGAAATAAAACTATAGAAATAAAAATTTGTATATAGTTTAGAGTAGTCAATATGCAGCTTGTATAGCAGGATAGATTTACTGTCCTCTAAAATTACTTAACATACTGCCATTCGATTGTAAGTCCATGAGTTCAAAACCCAGCACTACTTGTCCTTAATGAAAGACCCTTAACCCTTAACTGCTCAGCTGTACAGTTTAAATAAGGTCATTGAACTGTAAATCACTATGAATAAGGGAATCTGCCAAATTCCATTAACATAAATGTAAAGGTACAGTAGTTGACTTTCACAAGACAACACTGCAAAGCCATGAAAATTTTAGAGCTCAGTGATTAGGACGTTTGCCTTCTGATCGTAAGGTCATGCATTCAAATCCAACCACCACCAAGCTGCCACTGCTGGGACCTTAAATACAGCCCATAACCGTCAACTGCTCAGTAAGCTTATTGTAAGTCTCTCTGGATACGAGCATCTGCCAAAGACCATAGATGTAAATCCTAGATTGCTAGCTGCTAAGCTGCTAACTATTAACCCTTCTCCCATTGGACAGATGCTACAGGTGCCTCAGAGCTCACACAAGCACACTGAAAACTAGCTTTTTTTTTCTGTGGCTGCACTAAACAACTGATCATATACTGTAACTTTAAGTTGACTTGTAAGAAACAGGAAAAATGGGTGAGCGTAAGAATTAGGCGAGTTTGACAAATTGTGACATCTAGATGACTGGATCAGAGCATAAATCGCAGCTCTCGAAGGATGTTCTTGGTCTGCAGTGGTCAGTATCTATCAAAAGTGGTCCAAAGAAGGAACAGCGGTGAATCAGTGACAGGGTCATGGGCGGGTGAAGCTCATTTGAGCACAATGGGATCGAAGACGAACTACTGTGGTTCAAATTGCCATATCTTACCATTCTTTATTTATACTATATCTTATTACTCAATGCACCTTCTGTAGATTAATCACTCTCACCCATCTACATATACCCTCATTTTAGATATTTATTAACATATTTAGCTATAACTCATATCTATTTATTGTAAATGGGTCACTTATGCACCTCTGGTTATATGCTTACTGCATTTCAGTGGCTCCGAACATGAACTTTGCACAATGACAATAAATTTAAATCGAATCAAAAGGAATCAAATCAAGCAAGTGAGAACAAGTAGACCATAGCTTGTGTCCATGATAACCAGAAACATTAGTAATCATAAATCATAAATGAAAAGAGCATTCCACAATTTTGTGTGCATGTGTGGTAAATCACAGTGGGGCATTTTCCATGAAAAGTGTGAAGTCATTTTAAAAGTGGGATATGTCATACAATCCACGATCACTCAGGCTACACCTTTTATAATGAGTCAGCGTGGAGTTACATTTGCTCAGTAGCCAGTTCACAGATGGAAAACGGTGAGTAACACAGCTGGTTTCCAACGTCTCAGCCCTTAGGATCAACAACAATAAAAATAAAGCTGTTTATTACTCGAACATAATTTGGGATACTTGCCAAAATAATCCATAAATCTCCCTCAATTTTTTATGGGGATCCCTCCATCCATCCATTCATCCATCTATATCCTGTGTGTCAATCTGGATACATAACTTTCCTAAAGTACTTTTTTTTCCCTTGTAGAGGACTGCCAGTAAATATCCTGTCAAAACATGTTTTCAGGAGATGTGCAGGGCATCGAGGGTTCGAAAGCATGCTAATCTGTTATGACAAATCTTTTCTGCTTATTTCAACATAGACTGTTAAAAATATTATCATTTTACAGTAAATAACATTTAGGGGGAGTCGATGGGTATTTTTGAATGACGTCATGATTTCATCCACTTATAGTTACATATAAACTTGTTAATTATACTAGAAAAAAGTTGTTAAAAAAACCCTATAAAGTGCTGACACCAAGACTCCTCCAAGAGTCATGAGACGTGGAAGCTCACTGTAAAGGTCCTTCTTGTGATGTTTAGCTCCCCTGATTATACTTTAGGCGGAGGAGAGAGATTTTTGTTCCATGTTATTTCATTACTTAATGTCTTTTTTATATGTCTAAGTAGGTTTGTGTGTACATATGCATATATATGTGGTGGTATCAAAAAAATGAAAAAAAAAAAAAAATTTTGTAACACACCAACAGATGGCAGCACAAGGCTGTGCGCACAGGCACAGGAAGCACCAACCTTCAACCTGTGCTATTCTTACAATGTGCGTTAACACGTCTGCTATCCTGACCACTTCACCCACCCTACTCGCCAGATTTGGCTTCTGCAGACTTCGCCCTCTTCTGTAAGATGAAGATCCAGCTCAAAGGTCACTGTTTTGACACCTTTAAGGAGATCCAGTGTGAATAGCAGAAGGACTTTCAGGACACATTCCAGAAGTGGCAGGAACCCTGGGAGCGCTGTCCTGCTGTGCAAGGGACTATTTTGATGGTATTAGTCTGTAAACGTGGATAAATAAAGTATTTTCTTGTAAACAGGGCTCGTCTTGAAACTTTTTAATACCACCTCTTACATAACCGTATAATGTACACTGTATGTAGTGTATGCAATATAATGCATATACTGCTTTTCATCCCCAAATTCCAAAAAAGTTGGGACTCTGTGTAAAATATTAATAAAAACAGAATGCAAAAGAAAAAAAATCCTGTATCACACAAATAGGACAACATTGCTATATCAAAATTTTAGCAACATTCCCAGACATATATGGACTGTACTGTAGTGGTTGTGCTACACAGTGTAAAAACCGACTCCGTCCCAACTTTTTTGATTCGTGTTGCAGCCATCAAATAAAATATTACCTTCTTTTTTAAAATTAAAGGTTGAAGATTTATATGTTTTATATTTTCTTTGTCCTATTCTCAATAAAATACGGGTTTATGAAATTTACATAATTTACATGAAATTTTTTATTTACATTTGACACCGTGTCCCAACTTTTTGCTATTCGGTTTGTGTGTCTGCTACGAAGGCATTTTATTGCTACTGTACGTAAAAAAAAAAGGAGAAAAACGCTAAGATTACAATATTAAAGTCAAAGCAATTTGAGAATAAAGTTGTGTTTGATCATTGCTCTCATCCTGTAACCATTGATATCCTTGGAGTTGAGCACAGGTCACCATTTCAGATTGCATAAAAGATTCAATTTGCTCAACGTCTGTCAGATATTTTTTCTGAATAAATATTCAAATGCAAAACGGCAAAAAAAACACGCAATTCAGATTTTTTCTCAAAATATTGCAACGATTTTATTCTCAAAATATTTTAACTTTATTCTCGTAGTTTTTACTTTATTCTCAAAATATTTTGACGTATTGCTACCGCTTTAATCTCGAAATCTTAAACGTTAAATTTTTTAACATGGCACAAAAATGGCAATGTAATTTGAATAATTAGCATACACGATTGTACGATGAATATATTTCTGGTTAAATTACATAATTACATTCATAAATTGCTATTAGACTGTTGTTAAAGTCCTGACACAATAATCTTCTGATATCATTACTATGGTATATGTGATCATATCAAATCCTAAATTAATATAAAATAATAATAATAATAATAAAAAAATAGTCAGTAGGAATCTTAAATATATCCTTTATTCCTTAAAACAATTCTCATCTGCTTTAGAGTACAAAAAAAACATTCATGAATATGTTTGAAATCAGTTTTAAATAAAGAAAAAGATTCCCTTCTGCATAGAGCTTTGTTTTTATGTGAATGGCACTGAATATACAAATATAGTTGACTATTGCAGTTATTACTGTATTCATATATATAAGGCACTGCATGTTAGACTTTGGAAATTGAACCACATTTTCTACAAGGGATACAATTAAAGACAAAACACCTTAAAGCTTGACGGGCTTCATCAGTACTGCTCTTACATACAATGGGTGATAGCATGGTTATAAGACAACAAAACTTTGTGCTTTTGCAACGATCCTTACTACATCTTGTATTTCAAATGTATACACTCTTAACATGTGGATAATTGATAACCCGGAAACCCGGAAGATTTTTTCCCCCCAGGGTAACCTTACTGAAACTGATATAGATGACCAAGTGCTTTCTACTGCATTATTCCATTTAATCCATGTGTGGAAAACTTGTGTGGCTTTGCCATCGTTTCCCAGGTTGTCCAAGGCCAATTGTAAATGCTAAAGGAAATTTTGATTTATAAAAGTGCCATCATCCAAATGCATATCTAATGTCTAAAAATGTCTACATAAATGTCTACATGTAACTTTCACTCACAACAACAGACTACTAAAAAAAAAGTGTAGTATAAAATACGCTAAAATGCAATGTTTTGACATCAAGATTTTATATTGAATTCACTTATTTAATCATGTTGCCTGAGAACATTTTGAATTTGAGTGTTCAGAGCCACGTGACAGGGTTCAAGCAAAAAAAAAAAAGAAAAGAAAAAAAAAGATAACTAGCAATTTGGGTCATGAAAAAGGTTGGCCATCCAGCCAAGACAACAGAAATCTGAAGTAGAAAGAAGCTATTATACTGTTATGCTGCTATACCTTTTCTTGCTATCGATCCCGGTCTCGCTGTGTCAAGCACACGCTTACATTGTCTAGCTGTCAAGTCTCTAATTAATTAAGCTACACATTTCCCTGCAACTACCTGCTAGTCGATCCCTTTTAACATCCATACCTTATTCATATCAAAAGTTCCTAAAAGAAGAGCAGGATCAACTATACAGAACAGAAAGGATAAAAAAAAGACTTGCACAGGTGATAAATTCTTGGCACAGTGATGGTAGAACGTAGCATACTGGATATGTTTACACGTGTGAAGAGGCGGTACAGCAGCTACTAGAAGGAGAATGGTCCCACGATGATGGTGAGCCGTAATAAGGAACTGCTGCGATAGTTTGTGGTAGTGTGGTGGGTGATCATCTCTAGGTCGAGGATGATCTCAAGGGGGCCCTCTAGGGACTTGGTCATCACCAACATTGCGCTGACATTGCTGGAACGCTATAAGTAAGGAAATGTGATCAGTGGCTTTATATAATATTAAAACATGAATGCAAAAGGACAGATTAGTAATGTGGGAATTGTATTTTGGATTATAGATAACGTTCTATGCAAACTGAAATACAGATATGTGTAGGAGGTGCAATTTGTTTGATACTTGAGTGGGAGTTTACAACCTTTAGGACACCACAGACCAGTTTCTTTTTAGAATTTTTTTTTTCTGAATTAGCTGGTGAAAAAATTAGCTGGTCTATATATATATATATATATATCTATATATATATCTATATATATATATATATATATATATATATATATATATATATATATATATATATATATATATATATATATATATATATATATATATATATATATATATATATATATAACACATTAAATAATACAGTGTCCTATGTACTGTAGAGACATCTAACAGGATACAACAAATGTTTTTTTTTACTTTCACAGAAGCAAAGTAGTCAGATATAAATCACCCAGTACATTAAAAGACCATATTCCTGAATGTGAATGTGAATACGTTCCTACATTGCTCATCCTTAGTAAATGCCTGATCAGGGTTTTTGTAGTTTAAATTGCACTCCATGTTTGTTTAGATTTTGGGAAATACGACCAAGTAAAAAAAAAAATTAAACTTAGAGCCAAGTAAAGATGTGAAAATTATATGAAATACAAACACATCTACCGTATTTTCCAGACTTGTAAGCGCACCCAAATATAAGCCGCACCCACTGAATTTGACAAAGATTTTTATTTTAAACATAAATAAGCCGCACCTGTCTATAAGCCGCAGGTGTCTACATTGAAACTAATGAACTTTACACAGGCTTTAACGAAAGACAGTGTCTGTAACACGGCTTGTATCTAAACAGTAGCCTACCAAGAAAGTCATTGTTCACTGTCTACCTCCTTTCTTTCACAACGATTTCTCTCGAGAGTTTATCTTTTGGCATCGTCATGTGTTTAAAAATCACCACCGGTGAAGCTTTTCTCCCGATGCCGTGCAGCTCAGAACACAGGTGAAGTGCATTTTTTCATGCCCAGTTGTTTTCAGCGTGACGAATGATTCGCATTTCCTGTAGACAGTCTGAGTGAGCGGCAGGTCAAACGTCAGAGGAACCTCATCTATATTTATGATGTGGTGCGGCTCGATTCAGTGGGAGCGCATCTGATTTCATATAAAGAGTTTTATTGGTTTACCTGAACCCGTTCGGCAGTTTCATTGGTTTAATGTTATGGAGCTCGGTTTTTTGGCTTGAAGCTTGTGAAACCGGGAAAATCCATAAATTTGCCGCTTCGTTGTTTAAGCGGTAGTTGCCACATTAGATAAGGGAAGGTCATGTAAGCAGATGTGTGCAGTTTAAGGAGTAGTCTGTGTCACCATATTTGGAGCCCATGGTGAATGCTGGGAATTGGAGCTCCCATCTGACTGAGATTTGGCATCGTGTTACAGTCTCTACTATTTCTTATTTACTATTTCATTACTCACCCTGAGGAAGAATTCTCCTCCCTCGTTGCCGGCTCTGATCCTGAAGGTGTTGTGCGTGTTACTATAGATGTTGGTGGCTTGGATCTGAAAAATATCTGCTGGTACGGTACGGTCAGAGTGAATGTTCATATACTTATACACAATGGACTGTGGCAAGCCACGGCACGCACTGGTAGATGAGCAGACACACCGGCTGAAAAGAAAAAAAAAGTCTTTTACACAGCAGCAGCAGCTATAGCTGTGAATGGTAGAGTATTTTACATGGATTTCATGGAACTTCATGCTGGAGTCAAAACACAATTCACAATATTCAATATACAATATAAGTTTCAGACAGAGTACAGGTTTTCTATGCCATGAACTCCTTGTCCTGAGTTTTGGTGCTTATGATGCTTTGACATTTAAACTGCTTAGCCAAGACTGTGAGTGTGGGCAGAAGTGCAGTCAGTAAAAATGAGCATTAGGGCTTGTGAGCAAACTGTAGAACCTGGCATGTGATCTCAGACTCTCTCAGTGCTTGCATGCACCTTGGATTTCCAGAATGCTAGTAAAAAAGCTCAAAATACACAGTTCAGGGCACATTGTGCTAGTGCTTTGACCACTATTACTAAAAGTACTCTGCAAACACGCTCACGTTTTCTATTAAAAACAATTTTACCGATTATATTGATTACGTTTAGAATACTTTCATATTATAGAAATAGGGTGTTGACCTTTCTTTTGAGGGAAAATGTGATGTCAACTAATGGGACCAAAAATATGCTGGGAAAACAACCCAAGAGCTTCTTTAGGCAAAGAAATGTTCTTAAATGACCAGTCAATCACCTGCCCTAACATAGCAATTTACAGCAAACATACAACAATTTGGTACCTCAACACTTGGTACCTGTAAATGTTTAACCTACAAACAGACAAAAATAGTACAGCGTATGGCCAAAAGCATGTGGACATCTGACTATGAAACCTGTATAGTGTGTGTGTGTGTGTGTGTGTGTGTGTGTGTGTGTGTGTGTGTGTGTGTGTGTGTGTGTCTGCCCCAAACTGTGTCCAATAAGTTATGCATAATCATCCACAATATCTTTGCATATTTAGGGTTAAGCAGAAAGAGCAACTTCCCAGAAGAGTAAGTGTCCACATATTTATGGAGATCGAATGTAAATCCAGTCTGTTGAATCTGTGCAGCTCGAACAAACAATCTTGGCCTTTAGAAACAGGCACGAGGATCGTGTCAGGTGAACTTACTTTTCTGACGTGCGCACATAAGGCTCTTGACAGGGGTTTTTGGGGTAACACCGGACGCCTCCGTAGTAGTTCCAGCACATTTCGTCCTCACCGCACTGGTGGCCGGTTTCGCACTCGTTAATGTCTGAGATCAACCGGAAAGAAAATATATATTTGTACAGTATATCATAGAAACAACACATTAGATAACAGCTTTGTGTAGCAAAGTTACTATTACTCCCTAGAAGTTGATTGATTTTCCAAAAAAAACATTTTCCAGAATGTCTTATTCTTCTAATTCTACTTCAATTCTGTTTAAAAAATACAATAAAATAATAGCACGCAATTTGCAATGCAGCCAGCACTACCACAGAGTCATGCTATTCTAAACATTTTCCATGTTTAAGATTTCACCATGCTATAAATATTGCATAACTCTAGTACCAGTCTGTAAAAAAAAAAAATTAAACCATTGTCAACCAAATTTTACATGTGCCAGTTTCCCAGGGTTTTTCTTTTAGTGTGTGTCTCCATTAAATCAAGAGGCTTAGGCTTAATCTCTGCCTGGCACACAAGCCCACAGAGTCTTACTTACTAAACCCCTGGTCTCGCTGTTACAGTAAAGGGGGATATTGAAAAGCATGGGCAATCCCTATTCTTACAACTAAGGCAAGCCTGGAGTTTATACAGATGCACACATATGCACTCGCACACATCAAACACCTCTCAGCATCAAAGAACACCCCTTAACTGAAGGCAACTATTTCTGACACAGAAGCAGAGATTCATCAGGAGACTCGTGGGAGAGGAAAAAATAACACAGTTTCTCATTTGAAACTCTTTGAGAAAAAAAAACTAAACAATATATATATATATATATATATATATATATATATATATATATATATATATATATATATATATACATACATACACACACCCCACATACATAAATCTCCTTTTCGGAGGCTGAAACACTAATGCCTTGTTTGCTCTCTTTCACATTCTTTCCATGACAGTCTGGTTGAAATTGCCGAGCTCATATTCCGTCATATATCTCCTTCAGCACTGACATGTCCAATTTTGATACGGATCCGAAATGGGCATGGAGTTTGTAGAGATCAGCGTATTTCACTCCCAAAAAAGAAGCCAAAGCCAAGTACCTTGACACATTCTTGTTCCCTGGAGCTCATATCCTACAGGGCAAGTGCAGGAATATTCTCCAGGGCTGTTGATGCAGGCATATTGGCACATGTAGCGGGAGAAGGCAC
This sequence comes from Silurus aristotelis, assembly GCF_946808225.1. NCBI lineage: Eukaryota > Metazoa > Chordata > Actinopteri > Siluriformes > Siluridae > Silurus > Silurus aristotelis. Next base: position 12,835,150 of record NC_139600.1, on the reverse strand, counting down.
ACTCGTCAATGTCTGCAAGCGAAACGGGAAAAGGAAGTGGTTTAGAACATGCACAGCGGTGTTAGTGATAGTATAATTTCTGAACAAGTGGTGAAACATGAGTTTACCTTACTGTACATGTGGTATTACTTTACATTACATAAGGTTATGTTAATATAAGGGCATCAAAACTACAACAGCATCTTTTGTTTTAAAATCCCTTTATTGGAATAGATTTTCCACAAATCAAATGCTGAAGTAGTATTGACTTCAGTTTAATTCTGAAAAACATTCAATAAAATGCTTGAAAAAAAGGATGTCTCACCCCCTAATAATGACTCCAAAAAGTTTCCTCCATTACATTATTCATGTCAACATATCTACGTACTTTCTGTTTTCTAAAATCATTGGTAACTATACAATTAGATATAAATATTTGAAACTATCCGGTTGTGTCTAAGAAGGTTTTTAAGGAAGTGGTAGCTAAGTGGTTTTTGATTTTTGACTTCTTGCTTGGAAGTTCATGACTTTAAATCCCAGAAAACTCCAAGAAGCCCCTTAGGTTGGGCTCCTGAGCGAGGCCCTTAACACTCAACTGCTCAGTTGTATAAATGAGATACATGTAAATCGCTGCGGAAGTGCGTCGGCCAAATGCCGTAACTGCAACCTAAGTATTTTTGGCGCATATCCAGGTGAAACTTCTTACTTCTTTGATTTGATTGAAGCGTTTTGATTTTGTTTGTTAGTGAGACGTTGGCTGGTGGCCTGACTATGTTGGTGTAAAAAATTAATTTCAAGACTGGGATCGCCTTTGAGACAAAGATATTGACAGCTAAAAATAATAAGACCCACCTAAACAGGAAACGGAGTCGGATGCTAGCTCGTAGCCCTGGCGACAGTGGCAGATAAAGGAGCCAATAAGGTTGTAACACTGATGGTCGCATGGCTGACTCTGACATTCGTTCACGTCTGAAACAAAGATTATATTAAGGTGGTCTTCAAACTGGCACAACAATGAAAGAAACAGTGAATTTGAGAATAAAAAATGCAATGTAAATGTAATTATCCCACACGAAAAAATAGTAATTACTTCTAGCAAGCACTCACGCACTGCAGACTATCTTTAGGTAATGCGCTATAAACTTCAATGTCTGGTACATGGAGTTTTTTTTGCCGTAAAGTTTTTTCTTCCTAATAATGCTGTGGTCATGTACATATATATACATACATAATTACACAAATACATACAAATATACATACATACATACAGTACATACATACATACATATAAATACATACATATACTACAGGGACAAAAGTTGAATACATGTTTTTGAACATCCAATTTCACATTTAATTTATTTGCTGTTATAGTAACCTCCAATTTCTTGAAAAGATGCTTTCAAGCTTTCAAGGGTTCAAGCTCAAGTTTATTTCTATAGCATTTTTCACAATGGATGTTGTCTTAAAGCAGTTTTACAAAATGTAAGAATTAAATTGAATTATATTTATTTTTCCCTGATGAGCAAACCTGGGGCGACCGTGGCAAGAAAAAACTCCCTTAGATGTTATGAGGAAGAAACCTTGAGAGGAACCAGACTCAAAAGGGGAACCCATCCTCATTTGGGTGAAATCAAGAGTGTGATTATTAATCTTAAAACAATACAAAACACCAGAGAATGAGAACAACCATGAGCACCGCATTGTGTGATTATGAGTGATTTCCTTTCTACAGTCTTCTACAGTCAGTTGACAGTAGCTACTGAGCAACTCATAAAATAGCTCAACATTTGAGATCAATGAACTTATGTGATCAAAGATCCAACACCAGCTTCTCCATGCCAGAGCCTTTAACAATTAAAGAGGTCCAATGTCCAAACTCTACATGAAGTGGGATCCAAATGGCGCTGGTACGTCTCTAGATGCTTCAGGATGTTTGCGGGGTTGGCATCTACTTCTATGAAGGTCCATAATCTTCATGAGGTGGGACACAACTGGAGCTGGTGCAACCTCAGGATGCCTCAGGATGGGTAGAGAAAGAGAAGCAGTGGAGAGGAATTAGCGTAGCTGCTGTTCATAATATTAACAAGCACAAGTTGATAATGTGCATTTGATCAGATGTACAGGAGCACAAGGTTATGATATGTGATGTGTGTTATGTGTACGACTTGATAAAAGGATACGCTTTTAATCTGCACTTAAACTGGGAGAGTGTGTCTGATCCCCAAACACTGTCAGGAAGACTATTCCAAAGTTTAGGAGCTAAATGTGAAAATGGTCTAACATCTTTAGTGGACTTTGCTATTCTAGAAACTACTAGAAGTACAGAGTTTTGAGATCTCAAGGAGCGTGATGAATTGTAGCTTGTTAGAAGATTGGATAGAAACATGGGAGCCAAACCATTTAGGGCCAGTGTAGGGATGATAAAATCGAGGTTATATGGTGATATTTTCTTGACCTTGACCCTGACTGCTGCATTCTGGACTGTAGCTTGTTTATTAATAATGCCGGACAACCACAGAGTAATGCAGTCATCTCAGTTAATCGAGCCAAATGAGATATCTCTTCTGGTTTTGATGAGATATATAGCTGGGTATCATCAGCATAACAGTGGAAGCTAATCCCATGCCTTCTATAAATATTTCCCAAAGAAAGCATATATATTGTGAAAAGGAGAGGTCCCAGAACTGAACCTTGTGGCACCCCATAATCTACTTGCATTAGCCTGGATAGTTCTCCATTTAAATCTACAAAATGATAACAGACAGGTAGGATTCAAACCAGCTTAATGCCTGTCCCTGAATGCTGATGTATTTCTGTAAACAATCTATGAGAAAGTCATGATCTATAGTGTTGAATGCAGCACTAAGATCTAGTGAAACTAACAGAGAAATGTAGCCTTGGTCTGAAGCTAAAAACAGGTCATTTGTGATTTTAACTAGAGAAGTTTCTGTGCTATGATGGGGCCTGAAAACTGAATAAAACTCTTCAAAGGTATCTTTTTCTTGTAAGAAGGAGCAGAACTGGGCAGACACAATATTTTCTAAAATCTTAGACATAAATGGAAGGTTTGAAATTGGTCTGTAATATGATTTTTTTGGATCCAAATAGGTTTCCTAATGAGAGGCTTATTAACTGCCAACTTGAGGGGTTTAGGGACGTGACCTAAAGATAGTGAGGAGTTAATTATATTTAGAAGAGACCCACCAGCTGTATTTAACACTTCTTTAAGTAGTTTAGTTGAAATAGGATCTAACAGACATGTTGTTGTTTTGGCTTTGGTGATGTTCCACTAGATATTGGAGTGTGCTTGGAGAATTTATGTTCATTCAGCCACAAGCGTGTTAATAAAGGCAGGTACTGTTGTAGGTCTGGGGTGCAGTTAGCATTCCTATTCATCCCAAAGGTGTTGAATAGAGTTAAGGTCAGAGCTCTATAGCAGGAGATCTTCCTCTCCAACCCATGCAAACAATAACTTCATGGTGCTTTGTGCGCAGGGGCATTGTCATGCTGGAACAGGTTTGGGTCTCCTATTTTAAATCAAGGTCAAATATAATGCTAGGGCATCCAAAGACATTCTACACAATTGCATGCCTCAAACTTTGGGGTCACATTTTTGGGGAAAAGCTAAAAATGGCTGTGAAAGTCCATATAATCGTACATACAAACATTTATACATACAGTATATAATCACATTATGATGTATGTGATTTCTGCATTGTAATTCTAGAAGAAAGCATATGTAGGGCATGCAAACAGATGCAACAGCCCCATAAAAGTTTAAAGAAAATAAAATACAAAATGCTATGAAGAAGCTACAGTCTGGAAGCATAGTCCAGACTGTAGATTTATCCAGTCTTGCAGTAACATGCCATAATTTAACCACATTTATTTAATCACTCTTTTATCCAAATAGCCTTTGGAGCAGAACTAAAAATAGATGCATTAGACTGTACAAAGTACAGAGAATTATTATTTTAAATTACTCTCCTCTTTACTATGTTTGGTGGAGAACGTGGGATGAACCCAGCTTAGAAGGCTTTTATTAGAAATAGTTTGTTTCCTCATGTTATAACATGTTGTAATGCAAAATGTTTTTTTTTTCTCCGTGGTCCAGCTGAGACTTGTGTTAATAAAAACCTGATTAGTCCATGAATGTTCAATTCAATTCAATTCAGTGAAATTGTATTTTTATAGCACATTTAACAATGGACATTAACCCAAAGCAGCTTTACAGAGATAAATAAATTACAATTACTATTTTAAGCATCATAAATAAGTCCCTTTAAGTTTATCTTCATGAGCGAGCCGATGGCAAGGAAAAACTCCTGATGGTATGAAGCGGAATCCAGACAAAGGGAACCCATCCTGATCTGGGTGACAGCAAATGTCCGTTTATTAAAGTTTAATTTATGTTATCAACTGTTCACTGATCTCTCTCTCTCTCTCAGCATTTTTTCCACTTCTTATCTTTTGTGTGCTGGAGAGAAAAAAATGAAAAAGCCTGGACACAGTGTTACTAACAGATGTACTAAGAGTATAAATAAATGGGGTTGCAGGTTTGGCTGAAACTGGGGACTTTTCCAAATAAAAGCAAAGTGCATTTTTTGATGTACATTTTATACCTAAATAATTTTTTCTGTCTCTCCTTGGGATCTTCTTCAGATAATGATTCAAATATTAAGGTGCATCTCTACGTCTTTTTCTCCTGTTTGACATTTGAAAAAGAATGGCCTGAGCGTTACACACATGCTTGTGTACAGAATCAGATTTGCTGGATTGAATCTCTCACCCACACAGCTGTGGTTGTTGCTGGCAAGCTGGTAGCCAGGGTTACACTCGCAGTAGTAGGATCCGGGGACGTTCACACATCTGTGCATGCAGTAGTGTGACATAAGGCACTCGTCTCTATCTGTGTACACACACACACACACACACACACACACACACACACACACACACACAAACATGTTTTGTTCACAGTGGTCGCCAAGACTGTCCAAAAGTTTATTTCTCTAATGTTGTGTTTGTAAGCTGCTCCTCAGTTAACAGCAAATAGGTCATACAGTGACTGTCAAAAAAAATTTTTTGAGACACATGTTTGTTTCATTTGCTATCGTGCAACAAACTGTGTAAAAGACAATAACAAAAGAATTGAACAGTGAAGGACGGAAAGAACGTTCTATGGACAGAAGAACTTCTGTAAGAATGAGTATGACGAAGAACAGGAGAGAAGATGTTAGCAGACTGCCTCACTCTCACAGTCAAACATGGAGGTGGAAGTTTAATGGTTCGGGGTTCTTTGGAGCAGGAAAGGTTTGAGACTTTATTACAGGTGAAAGAAAAACGGAACGAACATGGCTATGTTCCATACTTTAACATACAACAAGACAATGATCCAAATCATACATCCAAGCTCTGTAATAGTCATTTAGAGAGTAAACAGTCATCTGGAATGCAATCTATCATGGAATCCTACCCAGTCACTGCACCTATGTCCTATTGAACTGCTCTGGGATGAACTGGATCACAAAGTCAGAAAGAAATCTAGTAAAGATCATCTTTGGCAAGTTTTAAAAGAGTTTTTCAGGTGAATGTTTGGAGAAGCTGTCCGGATGCCAAGAATGTGTAAAGCTGTTATTCGTGCTAAGGAAGGATTTTTCAATGAAAACAAGGTATTTTATAATGCTACCCAGAAAATTTTTATAATTTTTTTTTTGTAATAATGCTGGTTCTCATTTAAATGACAGGTTTAAATTAATCTAAAAAAAATAGAAATTGTTAATTCACTTGTATTTGTTTAGTAAAAGTAAAAATATTTAATTGTTATATGTTTTTTAAGTATTAATGGAAAGAGCTCTCAGTAACAGTTTCCATGGTAAAGCTTTACAGGAATTCTAGCTTTCTGATTATTGTATGCAAGGTGATTTATTATTATTATTTTTATTATTATATATCATCAAATGGACTCACAAGTAAACTACTGTTAATTATTACAATAACATAACTGATAAGGAAATAACTTGTTTGGGTTCCAAAAAATCAAATGATACTGTAAATGTATGAAGTACCTAATTATTGGCAAATCACTTCAGGACTTAAAAAAGAACCCCTAATCAAGAGGTGAACACATCACTGGGTGAAGATGTAGCTAAAACAAAAAGAGTGTACAGAAAGCAGGATTCTCACCCACACATTGGTCACCGCTCTTCTGGTAGCCTGGTAGACACTGGCATTGAAAAGATCCATGGGTGTTATAGCAGGTCTGATCCGCACTGCACGTGTGCCTTCCTGTATTACACTCGTTGATATCTGCACTCACAAACACACACAAATATTTAATAAATAATATTAGCCATGGAATATTGTAAGATTTTGGCATTCTTTAACAAAACGATACTTCAAAGTTCCAGGATCCGGAATTGTCTATGAGGAATTCCTGTGAATGATCTCCCTGTGAGGTTTTTGCCTCCATATCAGTAGGTGGATGAAATATAAAACTTCTGGGTGTAACTGTATGCATAAATGCGTGTGTTGCCATCCTAACATTTTTTCATTTGTTTTCCCACACGGCTAAAAATCCAGCAGAATTCTGACCAAAGATAACATTTTTGCTTCAAACAAATGAGTGCCTGAGCAAGTGATTGAAAGAGTGTATTTATTGTATCAGATGTTGGAAAAATACATTTGTTAAGTTATTAGATATTAGTGTTACTTTTTCATGCATATGTAAATCTCCCTCAAACTGTTGCCACAAAGTTGGAGGTTCACAAGGGTATAGTGTATAAAATTACCCTTCGCTTGAACTAGGAGACACAAACCTGCTCCAGCATGGCAATGCCCTTGTGCACAAAACCAGCTTCATGAACATATGATTTCATAGATTGGGGTGGAAGATCTTGAGTGGCCTGCTATAGAGCTTTGACCTCAACCATATTGAACACTTTTGGGATGAATATTAGATCCCTCACGTCAAAATCACTGACTATAAACAAAATTATTACCGGCCAGGAGTTTTAATATAATGTGTTTGACAGAAACACGGGTTAAACTAAATGAACATGTAGCATTAAATGAAGTGAGTCCTTCTGGGTATAGTAATTACATACACCAGTGCCGTCCAAATGGCAGAGGAGGCAGAGTGGCAGATATTTCTTATAATAATCTAAGCGTCACACAAAAAACTAAACACAAATGTAAAACTTATGAGGTTCTTTACACCAACATACAATATTTAGTGTCTGAAAGCAGGTCTAGTCTAATTAGAAATTGATCTAGTAATTATTTATAGATCCCAAGTGCCCTACTCTGATTTTCTCATAGAATTTGCAGATTTATACCAAAAATTTTACTACTTCTTTGGACAAAACATTAATTGTTGGTTACTTTAATATTCATTTTCATAATCAGGAAGACTCTTTAAAAGCAGCTGTTGTGTCCATTCTAGATTCAGTTGGAATTAATCAGAATGTTATAGGATCCACTCATAGTGGTGGATACACTCTTGATATATTATTAACATTTGGATAAAATAAAATAAAATAATAATTATTATATATTTATATTATTAATAATATATATATATATATATATATATATATATATATATATATATATATATATATATATATATATATATATATATATGTAGTCATAATTCCACAGTCTGAACCACATTAGACCATCACCTAATCTCTTTTAAAATGCCTTAAAATGCCTAAGTCATTGCAATAGTACCTCACCAGGTTACTTCCGGAAATGACTACATTAATTAGATCTCTGTCTGACCCCCCAGAGCTCGACTGGGCCACTGAATGCCTAAAATCAATGTTCTGTTACACTCTAAATGATGTAGCTTCCATTAGAACCAAAATAATCAGTGAGAAAAAATTATGATCATACGCGCACCTTAAAACAGACCACTTGGAAATTAGAAGGTAAATGGCGTCAAAGCAAATTAAAAATTTTTTAAATAGCATGGAAGGAGAGCCTCCTGAGTTAAAGAAAATCTCTTAGTGCTGCTAGATCAGCATATTTCTCCACCCTCATAGAAATAACAAGCATAATCCTAGATTTTTATTTATCACGGTAGCAAAATTAACAGGAAAAATAAGCACTGCACTAACATGCACACCATCATTAGGTACTAATGATTTCATGAACCTTTTTAATAATGAAGTTGAAAACATCAGGCAAAAAATCCAGATGATAAAAATAAATACAAACTATTTTATAAATAACCCTGTAGACAGCAGTGTATTTATAACAGACCATCAATTACAAAATGTTACCCTTATTCAAGAGAATGACAATTTTATTTATTTCCTCATTAAGATCATCAACCTGCATTCTTGATCTCTTGCCTACAAGTTTCTTTTAACAAATAATTACAGAGGTAATTGAACCTGTTTAAAAATTGATAAACTTCTTCATAAGCACTGATTATATAACTAAATCCTTCAAACTGGCAGTTATCAACCCCCTAATTAGGAAACCTGATCTTGTCCCTTGTCAGCTGTCCAACTACAGGCCAATATTAAACCTCCCCTTTATCTTCAAGATTTTGGAAAAGGTTGTAGCACAGCAGTTCTGCTCACATCTACTTATGAATAACATTTTTTAAATGTATCAGTCAGGATTTCGGCCTCATCATAGCACAGAGACGGCGCTGTTATTGGTCTCTGATCAGGGTTTTGTCTCTTTACTTGTTTTGCTCGACATTAATGAAGCTTTTGACACCATTTATCATACTATTCTGCTTGCTAGACTTGAGAACGTTGTTGGAATAAAGTGAACAGCTCTTTCCTGGCTTAGGTCTTATTTGACTGATCCCTATCAGTTTGTTGATGTAAATGGTGAGTTCTCCACACTTTCTGAGGTAAAGTTTTGTGTTCTGCAAGGATCTGTCTTAGGCCCACTGCTTTTCTCTTTATATATACTGCCTTTGGGTAAAATCAACATAAACGTGGTATTCGCTTCCATTGCTATGCTGATGATACACAGCTGTATATTTCAGCAAAGCCAGAGGAGAGAGATCAGCTTAACAAAGTTGAGGAGTATCTAGAAGACATTAGACAGTGGATGCTTGATAACGTCCTTTTGCTCAACTTAGATAAGACGGAAGTACTTTTACTAGGACCACATGCAGCTAGAAGTAAACTTTTCGATTATGTAGCATCTCTGGATGGTGTTTCTGTTCCAGTGTGTACAGCAGTCTAAGACCTCTAAGATCGCTTTTTTTTTACCTTATAAATTTAGCTAAAATTAGAAATATGATGTCGTTAAAAGAAGCAGAAAAACTAGGTAATGCTTTTTGTTAGACTACTGTAATGCTTTACTGTCTGGGTGTTTGAGTAAGTGCATAAATAAGCTTTAGTTAGTTCGGAATGCAGCAGCAAGAGTCCTTACTAGATCTAGAAAATATTGGCACATCACCCCTGTTTCAATCTACACTGCTCCCAATTAAATCTTGCATTGATTATAAAATAACAGTACTGACGTTTAAAGCACTTAATAGTCTCCTGCCGCAGTATCTAAATAAACTTCTGTACCAATATGATCCTCCACGCCTACTTAGATCAAAAGGTGCAGGCTATTTGTTGGTACCTCAAATATTGAAGACTACAGCAGGGGGCAGATTTTTCTCTTATAAAGCCACACAGTTATGGAACAGCCTTCCAACCAGTGTTCGGGACTCAGACACAGTCTCAGTGTTCAAGTCAAAGCTAAAAACATATTTATTTAGTCAAGTCTTTTATCAGTAGAATATTTCTTAGGTGAAGGAGCAGATCTGGAGAGATTATGGATATCAAGTGTTCGGTGTGGTGGGTTGTCTCTTATGCCAGAGATCCCTCATGTCTGTTACCTTCTGGTTCTCCCTTTTAGCTATGCTGCCATTGCGGGTCTTGCCGGAGTCCCAACTGCACAGTGTCCTTAACTTTCATACAACAATAAGGACACATAATAATCCATATCCTTTTATTCCTGTCAACTCTCTCACTCTCTCTCTCTCTCTCTCTCTCTCTCTCTCTCTCTCTCTCTCTCTTTCTCTCTCTCTCGGTCGAGTTAAACATGCTTCTGAGGTTCCAGTGACCACTGTTTCTGCCCCTTTCCCCTCCTCGGATCGGCCTACTCCATCATGGCCTGCCTCTGGATTGTGTTCTCTTCGACTGGAGGCCACTCTGTGCAGCTGGGGACGGTTTCTCATCAACACCCATAAAATTATGGAGTAAGAACAGGAGCTTCAAGGATGGATTTGGACTGTATTTAATGACAACAGTCTGCTACACTGACTCAGGACTACAATTTGCTTTTGATCACCATCACTGTACCCCGCAACATTGTTTATCTGTAATAAATGGACATTGTGGTGCAACCAAGATGAGGATCTGGGTTCCCCCTTGAGTCTGGTTCCCATCAAGGTTTCTTCCTAATGCCATCTCAGAGAGTTTTTTCTTGTCACAGTCGCCACCGGCTTGCTCATCAGGGACAAACGTACACTTATAAAAAACATCTTATTCCTTTTTTTATCACCACATTATCTGTATAAAGCTACTTTGAGACAATTTGTTAAAAGAGCTATACAAATAAGGTCTCCTTATCCTACATCAGTACCTGGCTTTACTAATTGGCTGAATGATCACAAATCTCCACAAGCACACTCCAAAATCTTGTGAAACATCTTCCCAGAAAAGTAAAGGTTCTTATAATTGTTATATATTTATATATCACACGTTATCTACACATATTGTGCCTTATATATATATATATATATATATATATATATATATATATATATATATATATATATATATATATATGTATATATGTATATATGTATATATATTCTTCATGTACTTGCTAATATATACACAGTATCTCACAAAAGAGAGTACACCCCTCACATTTAAGCAACCATTTTAGTATATCTTCCCAAAGGACAATACAATAGAAATGAAACTTGTATAGATTTTATAGTATTCAGTGTGCAGCTTGTTCAGAAGTACAGATTTATTGTACTCCACTGAAAATAACTCAACATTCAGTCATTATTGTTTAAATAACTGCCAACTAAATTGAGTACACCCTGAGTAAACATGTCTAAACTGTGTATATTTTGTGTGAGCACCACTGTTATCTGCACTGCTTTAATCCTCCTGGGCATGCAATTCACCAGAGCTGCACAGGTTGTTGCTGGGATCCTCTTCCACTCCTCCAAAACTGCCGTTATGCCCAGTTTCTGAATGGAGGGCATCATGTTCTGCTTCAGAATGTGACAGTACATGTTAGAATTCATGTTTCCCCTTAATTGACCGCAAATCCACAGTAATAGCAGCACTCATGATGCTACCACTACCATGCTTGACTGTAGGCAAGACACAATTTTCTTGGTTCTCCTCACCAGTGTGTCACCACACATGCTGGACACCATCTCAACCAAACAAGTTTATTTTAGTCTCATCAAACCACAGGACATAGTTCCAGTAATTCATGCTCTTAAACAGGTTGTCTTTAGCAAACTGTTTGTGAGCTTTCTTGTAAACCAGATTCAGAAGAGGCTTCTGTCTGGGACGACAGCCATTCAAATCAACTTGTTGCAGTGTGCAGCGTATGTTCTGAGCACTGACAAGCGGACCTTCTAAAACCTATAAAGCAATGCTGGCAGAACTAATGAGTCTGTTTTTTTAAAGCAGCTTCTACACCTGACACACAGCACAAGGACTCATCTTCTTTGATCGACCCCTACCAGGCCTGTTTCAAGTGAAACCTGTCTTGGCAAACCTCTGTATGACCCTGGCCACTGTACTGTAACTCAGTTTCAGGATGTTACAGATCTTCTTAAAGCACAGGACATCTTTGTGGAAAGCAACAATTCTAATTCTCAAATCCTCAGAGAGTTCTTTGCCATGAGGTGCATGTTGAACATCCAGTGGTCAGTATGAGAGAATTGTACTAAGCACCAAATTGTACCTGCTCTTATATAAGATACACAAATTTGTAGGGTCCTGTCATGTTGAGTTCTTTTCAGAGGACAGTAAATCTATACTGCTATACAAGCTGCACTCTGACTACTTTAAAATGTATCCAAGTTTGGCAATAAAGTTGTATCTATGTAACTATCTAACAGCAATTGGGGACTGATGTGGAATGGGATGTTCAAAAAGGACAAAACGGATATCTTATGCACAGGTGTCCACAAACTTTACAAACTCTCCCTGATAAAACTTCCTCCAGGCGGTTCAATTTCCACCATCATTCAGGACCACCTGTACATACATTATTGAAAACATTTTTTTTTTATTATATAAGTTTTTTGAAGAACTTATTGAGAATGTCTCAAACTCATATTTTATGTTGTATGGGGTGCCATACAAGTAAAAAACTTTTAGGCTTGTTTTTTAAATCCCAAGGCTCTATCCTTTAAAAATGTCACATATTAAACATTTATTACAGAACATTCTATACAGATTCTGTAATATATCAACAACATATTGCAACAGATTTCATTTTCATTGCAGACAACAGATCGGTGTTTTCCAAAGAAGGGTGTGGTGGGACGTTCAATGATGCTGTTCATATTTCTCCCCAGTGGTGGTTGAACTATGTGGGGAGGCTTCTGAGGTTATCCACCATACTTCAGTGAAGATTAATTTCATTCTTTATAAAAGCTGGCTAAGATACAAATCCGAGCACATGTTCTTTCACATGTAGAGTATAGATACACATTAAAATGGCTTATACGCAAACACACAAAACAACTTTCGTTTTAGATTAGGATGATAAGCTTGTTTGAACTATGTGTTGTATCGGAAAATGGAAATGTGAGGTGATTTAACATTAAGTATGTAGCCAAAGTTCTGAGTTGACCCCCGAAATTAACATTCCCTCAAGTTTTTGCCTTTGCCCTTCTCACAGAGCCAAGGTACAAAAGTGTCCAAGAAGTCCTCCAGTTATTGAGAGAACCATGGTTACATAAGGAAACTTCCATTTTGTAACTGGTAGAGATTAGAAATGGCAAAGTTTCACACATCCTACACTCAAGTAGAAGCACAGATTCTTACGTTTTAAAACCCTCTGGTAAAACTTAAACTACTGACTACACTTTTTCCACAATGGGCTCTGACAGGTACTTAAGTAAAATGTAGCCATTACTACTACCTGTTTTAGTGTCATCCTGATATTAATATATTGATATAAAATAATTTAAAATGTTGTTATCTAATGAATGCATCCACGCTGAACATCCACCATATAGAACACAAGCAGAGTAAAGATGTTGATGTTGATGTTGATAAGGAATGTCTCTGCTCTCAGTCATGTTTACATCGCTGACTCCCTTTGTCTCTTTCATGTTTACCCTGAGCTTTTTGTTGCCTTCTCCCTTGCTTATTATTAGCTTCGTAGGCTAACCTACGTCTGTGGTGTGTGAGAGCCAGTAAATGATACACCAGAGGTAAATTGAAAAAGCAGAGCAATGACAGGAAATCGGTTGATGGGCTGTAAATGAAAAAATTGATCATGTCACCAAATTAATAGATCAAAATGAAAGTAACGAGCCTGGTTGGAAAAAGTAGAAATTATAGATATTGGTGTAAAAAAATTTTTATGAAAGTAAATAGTGCAAGGGCAAAAAGTGAAGTCAAGTACTGATACCAGAAAAATCTACTTAAGTAATCTACTTCATTACTTCCTATCTCTGGTGGAGACCCCATCACAATAACATTCTAAAAGTGTTATTTATAAAGAGTGTCTGTAGGAGTATGGGGATTGGTCGGAATTACATTAGAGATGGGCGGCAATGAGAGTCAATCAAGTCCCGCATTCACCTCTAACTGCAAACAGATATTTCATGTATTGCAAACAGATGTTTCACGTATATAATGACAGTCTGCATTTGCCTAAATGTCTTCTGGTTAGTCTTTTCATTAGTCCATCAAAATTACATTTACATTTTGCAGAACATTAAGAGTATAAACATATCTGATTCACAGTGAGCGTGTTCTCATTCAGCACAGGAAGTGAGATCTGATCCTGCAAAAGTCTTTTCCATGCGCGCTTTGCAAAGGTCATCAGAAATCTGCAGCCCGAGAAAGCTCAAGCCAGTGACTGTTTCCATTTGCATGTCCTGTACTTTCTGAGGTCAACAATTAGATCCTTTTTGCAATTTGTTCTTTATGACTCTACACCAGAGCTCATGATTAACATGTGAATGGAGCAAGTATGAAAGTAGAAAATTTCTGTAGAAAGTTACACTGCCTTAGTGTGAAGGAATACTTTATACTATTTGGAAAAATGTTTCACCTGACTATAAGATTTGTATGCACTTATTAAACATCCCATTACACATTTATTCCACATTCGCTGTTATAATAAGATCCACTTTTCTGGGAAGATGTTCCACTAGATTTTGGAGTGTGCTTGTGGAGATTTATGCTCATTCATCAACAAAAGCATAAGTAGAGTCAGATACTGATTTAGGTAAGGTGAGGCGGCCTGGTCTGCAGTCAGAGCTCTATAGCAGACCACTCAAGCTCTTCCACTCCAACCCATGTAAAGCATATCTTCATAAAGCTCACTTGGGACCTTGTCACGCTGGAACAGGTTCAAAAGTGATCTTAACTCTTCTTAATATAATAACCGTGATCTCACTAGGCTGAATACCAGCACCTACTGTAAACTCTTTTTTCTTTTATTCTTTTTTATTCCTGTACATTCACCTGCTTCATTCCTTGGCCTGAGTTCAAAGTGCAATGGAAACTGCTCATGTTACACGGCAGCTTCCAAAAATCTCAGGTTCCCAGGACCAAACACTCTGGATAAATTGTTGATATACTTGTTGAGACGAGTGAAAAAATGCATTCCGATGTCAGCATAAAATCTTACTTAAAGATAAAATAGAAAAAAAAAAGATGATGGTTTTGGTCGTAGTGGTTTGCATTAAGAAGGATACACTGCAAAATATTAAAGCTGACTTTATCATGCTCGCAATGTTATTGTTCATGGATATACAAAGTGGTTATTCACTAAACTTACACAATGAACGAGAAAGATTAGCCTAAAAAAGACCCTCCTGATCTTAACCCTCACTTAACCCTTTCCTAATCTTTACTTTGCCCTACCTAAAGTACCCTAATCTGAAGTATGCTATAGTAATCTGATCTAGCATAACCTAGTATCACACCTGGACTTCTTTAAAGTTCTTAAATTTTTTTTTGGCAAATCTCATGTTAATCTCGAGTACCTATAGAGTTGCATTTTTTTATATCTCCAAAACATATCTAGCTTGATCAGATTAATAAAAACAAAAGATACAACTTTACGCTTCTCTCCAGCCGAGCTCCTGGAGGCATGCCATGGGCGGAGCTAAAGAGTCGTGAGCGCGCACAGCTTTTACGTAGCGATCGACTGCGAGCTGTGACATCTCTATGAATAAATGAAAACTCTAGCTAACAATCCGATACAGCCATGCACATTCACATCGGATCCCGAGTCTGAAACTGAACATTAAGTACAACAGCAGCAACAATGAATACAGTAGGATGTGTCTATATGGTAACTACTGAACAAGGTTCTTCTTACCTCACATCCAAAAACACACTTCTGCGGAGACGTTCTTCTCGAGCGAGTCCTGTGCAGCGCCGCCGATGACTTCCATAACCGAATGAAGCACGGTGATGGGCGTGCTTTTGCCCATATAAGGAATTCCACCCTTCACATCATGAAGGGTTATTATCTGAAACTTATACAAACCCGGAAGGAGTGTATTTGGCACAGAAATATAGTCATATGTTTTTCTTTTACTTTGGCCATGTTTAGGATGAGAATCCAACTCTTTAAAAATGTCAAGTCAAGTCCAGTAAGCTTTATGGTCATTACAACTATATACAGTGCAGTACACCGTGAATCGAAACAACATTTCCCCAGGACCAAGGTGCCACATCAGGCAACATAAACAGTGTCAATACCTCAGAATGCATAGCATTAGACCCGTCCACTCATTAAGCAGTCTTGCACATTTCGTGTTCAAATACAGCCTGCAACCTTCAGTCTACCTTGCCAGTCATTTTTTTTTATCAAAAATAACTTTTAAAAGCACGATGAAAATGGTTTATTGAATCCTTTTGCCATTTTAATGTGACAATGTGAAAAGAAAAACGACATTTCAGAATATGGTCCTCCAATAGTGTTATTGCAACTCTGTCTTTCTTTTATAGTGTAAGCTCCTTGTACCTAGTAACTCTACTAGGTCTCTCATGCAAAAAGATTTTCACAGCCCTAGCTAAGTTTAATCTCTTAGATCTGCATTGACTCCAAGACATGCAAGCTTTACTTTTTTACACTATAAATACTGTATGTCAGACAAGATACAGTCAATTCTACAGAATCAAATATATGTATTATGCATATATATATGCTATACGGACAAAAGTTTGCAGACACCGTTAGATATGCATGTGCTTATTAAACACCTTATTCCACATTTAGTCCATATTTTCTGTTATAATAATCTTCTGGGATGATGTTTCACTGGATTTTGGAGAGTGCTTGTGGATATTTTTGCTGATTCAACCACAAGGGCTTTAAACTAAAGTCAGGTACTGATGAAGGGTGAGGAGGTCAGGGGTGCAGTCAGTGTTCCAATTCATCCCAAAGGTGGTCAGTAGGGTTGAGATCAGAGCAGGCCACTTAAGATCTTACATTCCAACTCATCTAAAGCATATCTTCATGAAGCTGGCTTTGTGCACAGGGACACTGATATTCTGGAACAGGTTTGGGTCTCCTAGTTCTTTATTTTATTTTGTTTTCAATGATGTAACTTTAACATGGATTAAACATGTCCTAAGCATTCTTGGTTTAGCTACAGCAAAGATGAATAGTTGATTACTTTTTGAATCATCACGCGACTAGTAAAAGTTAACAGTCCTGCAACCGCTACATGGTAAATGTTTCAAACCTACATGAAAATGTCATTGATTTATTAGAACTCATGTGGCTGTGTTTAAAATCATCTATACTGTATATCATTTAACAGTGGCAAGGGACTCAGCAGCATGGCAAACACACACATGCACACACACTGAGAGTGATGTCATAATTTGGCCATTTGCCCCATCTGGAGTCTTAAGTCTGAGTAAACAGCTCTCAAAGCCCCACTTGGTCCTTGTTCCATTTGCACCTCCCAAAAGCGCCCAAACCTGGGCTGACCTCCCACTCAGCCACCAGGAGAGAGGAGAAAAAGAGAGGAGGGAAGTACTCGGATAGTGTGAGCAAGCCCTGCGAATGTTTCTGGAAAAAGTGAAGAGTATTCTCTCTCTCCCAAATTGTTCCTTTCTCTCGTTTTTTTTTCTTTTTTTCTTTTTCTACATCTAATGTAACATTTTTTCAATTAAGTTGTTTAAATGGTATAAATAAATCTTACTCGTTCTTCCCTATGTCTCAGCCATTCAGCCAATGAATGAATATAATATTAAGTTTCACAATTAGCTGTTAATATAAGGCACTACATTAGAACCATCATACTGATAATGTGTTCGCCCCCTGCATCTTCTTAAAAAACACTCAAATCTTCATGGCACGAATTCAACAAAGTGTTGGAAACACTCTCGGTCCATGTTGACTTAATTGCATAGCATGCATGTTACAGAATTGTCAGCTGCACATTCATGCTGTGAATCTTCCGTTCCACCGCATCCCAAAGGCTCTCTGTTGGATTCAGTAGGAAGTGGCCATTATAATATGGGTAAATTGTGGCCGTAAAGGGATGCACATGGTCAGCAACAGAACACGCACAATCTGCGGCATTCGATCCACGCTCGATAAGTATTAAAAGCCTCGATGTGTGTCAAGAAAACAGTTAACGCAAAAAAAGTTTGGGCCAGTGGATTCATTCTGTTGACATCGAATTTGAACCCAACAGCTGCATCTTGCAGTAAAAACCTTCCATAGATATTCCAGTTTTTGGTGTCTCTACCCATTGGGATCTCAGTTTCCTGTTTTGCGGCTGTCAGGAGTGTTTGCAGATTCGAGGTGCATACTGAGATGCTTTTCTGCTCATCACGGTTTCATTGAGTGGTTATTTGAGTTACTTCCTATGTGCTTATATGCAAGTCATTTCCAGCTGAATGTTTTTTCTGTCCAAACCAATAAGCACTATTCCTAAAGGAATTGAGTAGAGCTCACTACTGCACAGTAAACAAAAAGACATAGACAATATACGATTAGGCATAACATTATGACCACCTGCCTAATATTGTGTTGGATCCGCTTTTATTAGCTTTTCAAGCAGTTTGAGCTACAGGAGCTTATCTGTTGGATCAGACCACACGAGTCAACCTTCTCTCTGCACGTACAACAATGAGCCTTGGCTGCCCACGACCCTGTCCCCAGTTTACCACTGCTCCTTCTTTGGACCAATTCCAATACATGCTGACCACTGCAGACCGTGACAGCCCACATCTCACAATTTGGTCCTTGTCAAACTCACACAAATCCTTATGCTTGCCCAGTTTTCCTGCTTTTAACACGTCAACTTTGAGGTTGAAATGTTCACATGCTGCCTAATATACAGTACAGACCAAAAGTTTGGACACACCTTCTCATTCAAAGAGTTTTCTTTATTTTCATGACTATGAAAATTGTAGATTCACACTGAAGGCATCAAAACTATGAATTAACACATGTGGAATTATATACATAACAGAAAAGTGTGAAACAACTGAAAAATGTCATTGTAGGTTCTTCAAAGTAGCCACCTTTTGCTTTGATTACTGCTTTGCACACTCTTGGCATTCTCTTGATGAGCTTCAAGAGGTAGTCACCTGAAATGGTCTTCCAACAGTCTTGAAGGAGTTCCCCGAGAGATGTTTGGCACTTGTTGGCCCTTTTGCCTTCACTCTGCGGTGCAGCTCACCCCTAAACCATCTCGATTGGGTTCAGGTCCGGTGACTGTGGGGGCCAGGTCATCTGGCGCAGCACCCCATCACTCTCCTTCTTGGTCAAATAGCCCTTGATGCCTTCAGTGTGACTCTACAATTTATATAGTCATGAAAATAAAGAAAACTCTTTCAATGAGAAGGTGTGTCCAAACCTTTGGTCTGTACTGTATATAAATTCCACCCACTAACAGGTGCCATGATGAAAAGCTAAACAATGTTATACACTTCACCTGTCATAATGTAATAATTTCATAATGTTTTACCTTATCGGTGAATTTGAATGAGTAAAACCAGAAGCTCAGATGAAGATCGTTTAAATACCTTTATTGATTGTGTGGTGAGTCAGAAGTAACTCCATTTATTTGCCAAACATTTGTTAATCCTCACTCTGACACTCCCAGTTGTCATACAATTTAAAACACATCCTTTTACACTGTCATGGAATTCACAGGATATCCAGCTGCCCTGTGTCCTTTTCTCTACAAAACCTCAAACCTCCTGCCAATTGTTTTTTTGGCTACAATGAATATCCCAAAAAAAACAAAACAAAAAAAAGACATGGACTCACTTGATAGTACTAGCTGTATTTACTGCACTGGGGGCATTTAATTTGTGTTTTCACTGCACTATGTAATGGAAAGAGGGATATTGTCCAAAATGTTACTTGAGTCATCTTATTTACACAATTTCTCGAATAGTGCAATGACTCCCTGGAAAAAAAAAAAAAAAGAAACCCTGAGAAGAAACAAAATATACGAAGTTGTACATTTCACATCAGTTTACGTGCCTGTCATGTCATAGCCTTAAGGGGATACTTTCACGAGCACCTTAAACAACTTTAAAAGTGTTAGCACTCAGCATGACAAAGCAGATACAGCTCCTAAAGGAGTATTAACAGGATATTTTATGATACGTGTCAAGTTGCTGCACATGATTAAAGGAGGGGGAGAAACTATGGAAATTCTGAATTGCATCATGGAACCTTTTCGCCTGCTTGCGTTCCTTGTCTCAGAGATCTGATCTCTTCAGGTTTTCAAATCTTTTATTTGGCTTATAGTGACAGATACGGCTTTGCAAACATGGCCTCGAATAAGGAACAGTGAAGATCAATTTCAAAGTGAAAACAGAAATCTTTCCCTGGCGCCACTACAGAAATGCCTCTCACCAGTTCATGACCTAAAATCAAATCAGGTCCAGAGCATCTCGGATGGACAAGAATTAACATTCCGAATGATGCACGGTCTGTTGACCTTTTTCTAGTCAGTGGAATTTCTGTGATGCTTTGATGCTTCATTGGGCAACATGAGCAGTTTACACACAAAAGCCCTCAATCAACTAATTGGAACTGACTTCAATGTGGGTCTTGGGAAAGACAGATAGCCATCATATTGTAGACTCATATGAGAACAATTAACCACCGCATTCAGTTTGGAGTGATTGCTGATCATTTTTCAAATTGTATCACTCCCACCTTTCTCTTTCAGAAGACCTGTTTTTTGTTATATCATATTTTGGTAGGAAAAATATTTCATGAAATATGTGAGAAATCTGATGCCATTAAGATACAAGCCAAGCAGAGACCATAGTGTAGCCTTCATAGAACGATGGATGAATGTCAAACCAAACCTCAAATCTTTACAGAGGTAGGCATCTTCTTAACCACACACAAGATTTGAATCCTGGGCACAAACCAGATTAAAGCCCAGGTCATCAATTTACATTCAAAATCTCAAACAGGAAACATTAATAGATTTCTTAAGGTAAGAAAAATTAGAGAAAGTTCAGAGAAAGGGACGTATTTGCTGTTTTGAGTATAAAAGAAATGTCTGTTCCAACAACAGTGTAAGGAAAAACTCCCTGAAACAACATAAGGTAGAAACCTGGAGAGATAGAGTCAAAATGAAACCCATCTTCCCCTGGTAGTACGATTATAAAAGACATCTAATACGACTAATACTAATACAACCATCCATCCAACTTCTTACCAATACTTGTTTTGTAATGCCTTCAAAATTGTATCTGGTCATAAAACAACCCGTAAACATGCGAACAGCAGGTGGGCAGTTCCTTCGAGAATGAACACTACCTCATCCGACATTGTGCAAAACAATCCAGAACAGTGACTTGAAAGTTCCTGAGATCTTTGCCCCCTCCCAACCATACCAGATTGAAGTTCTTACTGAAAAAGGGGGGCATACTAGATGGTTCTTTTGACCCTGTGCCAGATTTGTTGGTTTGGTTGGCCAGATGAGTCTGGCACAGCACCAGGGAACAGAAAGATCAACAATTTCTCACATGCAAGGGCAGGAAGCAGCTGGAGTCCGGCAAACACAGCCCAATAATAACAACAACGCTGCACACTTACACGCAGAATCGTATTCAAACTCCAAGGCCCTTTTATTTCCACCATTATTAGAATCAAGCTGAATGTCATGTGATGTGCAAATAAGAAATGCTACATTGTAGTTAGCAGTAAGACAGAATAGAATTTAAATAGTGTTTAAATATAATATTCAGTAAATTCAGAGGATTATAAATGTATGATATGATCCCCCTTTTGTAGCCAAATAAGTCCTGACCCATCGAGCATTAACAGCATTAACTTCTTCAGGGATTTGAGCTATAGTAGCTAGTTTGTTTTAATCAGACCACACGGACCAGCCTTCACTCCCCATGTACATCAGTGAGCCTCGGCCACCCATGAACCTGTCGATGGTTCACCACTGTTTCTTCCTTGGACCACTTTTGATAGATACTGACCACTGCAGGAACATCCCACAAGAGCTGCAGTTTTGACTCAGTCGTCTTGCCATTACAATTTGTCAAACTCCGGCAAATTCTTATGTTCAGCCATTTTTCCTGCTTCTAACACGTCAACTTTAAGGGCCAAGAATTTTCACTTGCTGCTGTTTTTAATTTTTAAACAAATATATAGAGGGTACATTTTTCTGGCTATAGCTAGCTAGTTAACATTAACGGTATGCAGTGAATTATGTAGTGGCTACATTTGGGTATTTGTTGCAATATGAATTATTTTGTATTTGATGATGATGATAAGCATTTGATACCAAAAGAATGAACTATTTCGATCAATTTGAAACCACAGTTGAAAGTGTATCATTTTGTCTTGCTACTTACTAAAGCTAGCTTGTTACTAGAAAAGCTATGAAAAATAGCTTCCAAAATATATGATGAAGCTAGTACCAACACTACTCGCACTCCCCAACACCTCATACTCTGTGAAGCTGGGCATGGTTCCACAAAATTTCTGAGTAACACAAGAACTTTTAAGATAGATTTGGACTATAATTAAAATCAACAGTCTACTACAATGTCTCAGGACCACAGGTTTGCATTTAATTGCTATCACTGCACACCTTTACAATGATAGACTATAATAAATGGACATTCAGTGCAACCCAGATGAAGTCCCCTTTTGAGTCTGGTTCATCTCAAGGTTTTTTTCTACCATCTCAGGGAGTTTTTCAATCACCACTGGATGAAATTACACTTATATGTTTGCTTTGAGACATTGTCCATTGTCAAAAGTGCCATACAAATAAAAATAAATTGAATTGAATAAAATGAGGTAAATTTGAGAACAGTGATCATGCGGGTGATGATTCAGATTAGCAGGGGAAGTATTTTCTCCTCAGTTATATTATACATTCAAAGGTAACATTCCTGAAACAAATAATGAAGATGTCTGCCTTAATAGAATTTGTTTAGAGATTCATATTTTGGAAATTGAGTCACTCCACAACTAAAAACGCTAATGAATCAAAGACTAATTGTCTGCAGAAAGAAAAAAGAAAAACAGCCTTTTTTTGTTCATCTAGTGCTGACCTAGTTAAATCATAACCATAAGCCTCATAGGAGACAGAGCAAAACCAACAGCAAAGCAGAGAGACACCAAATATTTACCCACCAAATCTGTTTCTGGTCATGACCTCAGCATTCTTCAAGATTATAAATTGATGTGATAGTTATCTTTGTGGTGACTCATTTCTTCCATGCTTTTGTGCAAATGTGGATTTCTTTTTTCCATAACCAGTTGCTCATAAGCCTCTCTTAGGAGCAAAGTGTGGTAGTCTGTGATATAAACATGCTAGAGATCATGTGGCTTCAAAGGTGAGAAATGTTAAAATCACTTAAAACTGATTGGTTACAGCACCCACACTCGAAGATATGGGCGAAAAAATACTAGTTTTGGATAGTTCTAAGAAAAAAAAAAAGTGATGACAAATTTCACACTGACTTTATAATAAATGATTGCATGCCATTTTAATTTAGAAACTACATAAACAAAAGTTTGTGGACACCTGACCATAAGATTCAAAAATGTGTTTTTTTGAGCCTTCCAACCCACATTTAGTCTTTATTTGCTGTTTTAAAAACCTTCACTCTGCTGGGAAGATGTTCTTCTAGGATGTTTGAGTGTGTTTGTGGATATATGTGCTCATTCAGACACAAGGGTGTTAGTAATGTCAGGTACTGGTGTAGCACCCTGGTACTGGTGTACATCAGCCTGGGGTGCAGTCAGTGTTCCAATTCATCCCAAAGATGTTCAGTAGGGTTGAGGTCAGATGTCTATAGAAGGCCACTCAAGATTTTACACTTCAATCCATGAAATAATATTTTTATGAATCCAGCTTTGTGCACATGGGCATTGGGCCTCCAAGTTGGTGGAAACCATTTAGAAACTGGTTACATAAATCAATATTATGATACTGTATGGACAGAAAACCCTACAAGAACCTGGTTTTCTCTGCCACACTTGTTAAATAAAAGGGGGATATCAATTATCCTTTGGGCAAATGCTTTTATCCAAGCTGCTTAAGGACCAAATTCAAGCTGGCTCAGAAAAGATTCTCAAGCAGTCTTGTTTTTTTTAATTGGAATTTAAACGAGTATGATTTTAAGATTAATAAATCGCATTTAGGTTGAGCCTCTAATCCAAAACCAATCAAGTTACTGTATGTTGTGTCAGTAACAACATGTAAATTTGTCATAGGGAACTCTGATTGGCTAATTAGCTTGGCGAATGAGCACATTAGAAAAAAATGGAACACGCTTTTTGTCATTCTTGTCTTTGCAATTAGGAGACATGATTGAAAAAAGCAACACAAATCCGTTAGTAATGGTCGCGGCAGGAGGAAACGCTGCTTGCTTTAGATATTTACAGTTGTAGCTCTTCCGGTTTCCCTGTTTGGATGCTGAATAGACACTACTGCCACCTGTTGGTATGAGAGAGTTATGTTCTCGGATGGTTTACTGTGTCAGAGGCGCCTGTTTAATAATCGGCCTAATTTGCAGCACAATCGACCAATGCAGATTTATTTTTAAAAAAAGGCCAAAAATCGGCCTGATTAATCGGTTGACCTCTACTGTACCTCACCTTCATCACCTTTATCTTTCCTCATCTGCATACACAAGCTTACAGACCCATAATTGGTTCATGTAACTATGATTGACAGGCGAGAGGGGGATTTGAAAATGAATGTGCATTATATGATTAAGAAGTCAACTAGTGAGGACCCAACACCCCCAACACCCAAAGCTAATGCTGTAGCCACCTCTAATGATATTGTATCTTTCTCTATATTTGACTAAACACAGATGTTGTCAGTGTCTTCGAAGCCCCATTTGGATTGTATTAGTAGAATAGATTCCCTCAGGCCAACAACATTCATGAAAATGAATCATTTTTTGAGCTCCCTGTGTGGTCACATAATTGTCCCTGCTTGAGCAGTTCGCTTTTTTAGAGGTTTCAAAACAGTGTTTTAGAAGCTTCATCCACTTCAGGTTAGTCGCAATTCATGTGAACATCTGTTAAGTCCTTGGGGCAAAATGTGAGCAAGGATGAAATATGGCATGGAAAGTGGGACAGGTATTCTTTCTAAGTTCCACAGAACATTGTCTTCTTTCAAAAACAACTAAAAAATTTTGCATCTGCAACTCTTTGTCCAGAAGATGTTAGCTTTAAAAAAATATTCATAGAATAAATGACTGCAAGAAAACATCTGTAGTATTAGACTCCTGAATGTAGAGAAGCCCAGACTTTACTAGAACCTTCTTGGTGTCATGAGATGCTTCCAACAATGGGAAGAACATTCAATTTATTACATACATTATATTGAATGCACAGAAGCGTTTGTTAGTAAACTATGCACCATTCAGTTTATCAGCTCACAGAAGTTTATAGCACTCAAATGTGCAATCTGTGAAAAGTTTCATCAACAACCAGCTGATTTACTGTACATTCTAAATATACTGTACACTTGGTGCTTCAACTAGCTGGGGGTCATAAATTGCACCAGTAGTGTTTGAGTAAATGTACCTAATTACTGTACTTAAGTAATTATTTTTTGCCTACTTTCTAATTTTACTGAGTATCAAAGATATAAACAACCTTGACACTTTACTCAAATCCATTTATGATTTAATATATATACGTTTTATCCAGTACATTTTAATTGACAATGATTGTTACCGATTACATTTTGCATCCTTGTTGAAAACGCCATTAGGGCTCAATATCGCCCCTCTCTGAATGGTGCATCACATACCAATCAGCACTGAAAATATGGTTTTAATTAATCTAAAATGATTTACTTTAATTTGATTTGTCCATTAAATACTAATGGTTCTTCTACTTTGTAACATGATACTTTAATTTAATTTAATAATTGAAGATACCTTTTTGAAAGATAGCTTTATTACTTTGTTTTGTTTTTTTAATGCAGTGTTGTACACTTTGATTTGCATTTTAGGAAATTGAAGACTCACCAATCACCTGTTTTTGGCTTTTTACTAACTGATGTGCTGAGGACTAGTGCATATTTGAGCCTATGTTCAATAGGAATAAAATACTGTAAAGTACTGTTCAGAAAAGATACTTTCTGTCATGCTCAAGTCATATTGGACTTGGTGACTTATTTTTCAGTATGGTTTGCAGTAAGATATTTACACTTTTACTCAAACATGATTTTCAGGTACTTTTTACACCTCCGATTGGACCCAACCAAATATTAACCAAATAGGTAATAGGGCATTCAAATAGACTGTATGTCAAAATGCTCTAACTCACAGTTACACTCATTTTTGGCAAAGCTTCAACTAATGGACTATTAACTGTTCCTTAAGAGCTCTACAGCCTAAAAATCCATACAGCCGCTTCAAATACAAATGAACTGAATTGAATTCCTTATGAGCGACCTGGTAGACGCCAAGCAGGTCACGAAGATCTCTGTGTGACTGTTGCCGATAAAGAAGTATGACATGATTGACTAAAGAAAATTTATTTCTGTCTAACAAAACTCATAATGTGCATCACTCCAATAATTTTCTCCAGGCTACACAAACTTGTTATAGTTTGCATACAGTTATAAATGACTATCGTGACTAGTGGCCATGGAAACAGTTATTTTTAAACTTTTAAAGATTAAAGATTAGTCCATAGCAATTTATCAAAGACATGAATATGTGATGTGAGGTTGCTGTGAGGTTCAGTCCTGGCATCAGATGACCGTCGATGTAAAGTTTCGCATGTTCCTGCCACGTAGGCGGATCGGCTACGATAAATCGCCCCTAGGATGAAGTGGTTGCTGAGTAGGAGGCTTTCATTTTAAACACAGCTATACAGAACAAGACAGAGAAATCTTTCCGGGTGAATTTAAGTAGTACATGCTGAAAAACATGTAAGAATAATCAAACCTTTTTATTAGCTATACTGAAAGCAATACATTTTGACCTTGAATTGTTCAAAACAAGATTAAACTGAACCTTTTCAGGTTTTTCAGCATATGGCTGATAATCCTAATGAATCATGTGCACATATTCATGAGTGTGTTTAAGTAATGCTGAGCATGAATCCTTCTCTGGCCTGAACTTCCACTTAGGAATGATAAGTAAGCATGGCATAAGCATTATTTGGTGTCCAGTGTTTTCTTTATTAAGACATTTATGAACACCGAAAGAGTGGGTGTCTGTTCCCGAAGGCACACTAAGCACAATATAAAGCTTGTTAAGCACAAATAGCACACAAGAAAGCTCTCCAAAAGCAACACACCTCTGATTAAACAAATTTCCTGAGAAATCAAAGACGAGGCTCTGTGATTCTAAAATGACTCACTAAGACGAAACCCATTTCATGAAAAAAAAAAAGTTTTTAATTCCAGATGTACACTTCATGTAGGATGTCGAATGCTCTATAGATTCACAGAACTACACAATCTACACTATGGTAACTCATTTTGATATATGTCTATACAGTAAAATAGTGACTGTGATCCTACATTAACAACAGAATAGAATGGAATAAAAATGGGAAACAAAAATAAATCTTAACACTGCTATTCTTGAATGCCTAGTGGTCGTATCAGCTGCATAATCCGTGTGCTCTTCTTTTCAAAGAGGCTCACGCCGCTTGCCAAAGTGCGCAAAGCCATTTATTGCAGGGTAGCGGTAGCTCAGTGGTTAGGATGCTGGAGTTCTGACTGGAAGGTCATTAGTTCACATCCCAGCACTACCAAGCTACCACTGTTGGGTCTTTGAGCAAGATTCTAAATTTATTGGTCCTAATAATTCAGTTCTTTGGCCCGATGTCGCTGGTCAACCAAGGATTCATTGCTGTTTTACAACATCTATAAACCAGAATGGGAGAAATGAGCTGCTTATAACAGCAATTTTTCATCATGACTACAGTATATACTTAGTAATTCATAACTCAAACTCAAAAGTCGTGATCAGGGTTTCAAAGCGTTTACATTTTTTTTTGTAAAAAAACCTTCAGAATTCTATCGGCTTCTTATTAGACACACTATAGAACAAAATGTGTGAATGACTACCTTGTAATAACACCATCACTCAAGAAGTAATATTCAAAATATACTGTCCATTAGCAGGTTTTGTTGAGTTTTGTGTAATTCCATGCCATGCCTCATTCGCTGGCTATTAGATAACTATCATAGCAGCAGCTTTCAGTCAGAAAATCTCAGGCACTGCTTGAACTGGTGAGCCCATCACATTATGCACTGCAAGACGCCGGTCTTAACTGACAACCACAGAATTCATGCAAGATGTGTAATAATTGTCTGTAACAGCAAAACCAGGTGTACAGCATATACCCGAATGAAGACAAAGGTGGTTCGGTCTCCCACATCTCCTGCATATCTTGCCAACCAAGAGTCCAATTTTCTTATGGTACATTTTGATTGGCTTCCCTTGTTGTAAAACCTACTTTTGGGTAATGAAGTTAGAGGCAGGACCTACCTTTATGCTGTCTTTTTGATGTGGTAAAATGGGGTGTAATAAAGGAAACAGACAAAGGGAGCTTGCTGACTGCTTCAATCATACTGTTAGACCAGCAGATGTGTTTGCCCACGTGCCTGGCTTTGTGGTTTGCACTCAAAAGCCGTTTGTGTACCGACCACGATGCCAGACCCTCCCTCAGAAGGACACAAATCACACACACAAGCAGCCCCTGCGCTTTTATAACCCCGTTAGCCTGATCGAACTTACTGAGCCATTATGTTCTAAAGCTTCTTCATCTGTATGTAATTAAAGAGGGCCTTGATGCCCGGTGAGGTGCTGACTTATGACTAAAATAAACCGTTGAAGCATAAATGGATGACCACAGACCACAGCAGGAAAAAGACTATGCCAGCTGCATCATCCATCACAGTGCTCATTTGAGCTGGGCTGCTATCGACTTTGTAATTTGCCCTTGTTGTGGCGGAATTGTCTGGAGCAAATCGTGCACTGCATGACTCGGCATCCGCAGGATGTCCGATGCTGTCGTTATTTTTCAAGAACGCATGGTAGACGTCGAACACGCACTGTTCCTGTCAAAGGGCACCAAACCCAAGCCGAGAATATGAGACCTGGGGCAACCGATGGCAGAAAATCTCCTCCATTAAAGGTGGCTTCTTTATCGGGTTGTTCTTTTCGTTTAGATGCTTTGTCCTCCGTTTTGCATTACTAAAGCAATATGTTGCACTTTGAAGGACTTTGTGGTCTTGTGTCTGTGTTTCATGGAAGACTGGATTGTGTTTTCTATGTAGAATGGTTGCATTTTGTACAGGGCCAAGGATTGGTTCCTACACATCAAGGGGCAAAATAGTTACCTCAGAGCACAAGACCAATCAGGCATAACATTATGACCATCTGCCTAATATTGTGTTGGTCCCCTTTTGCTGCCAAAACAGTTCTGACCCGCCGAGCATCAACAGCATTAACTTCTTCAGCAATTTCAGCTTCAGGAGCACCACTGTTCCTTCCTTGAAGCACTTTTGATAGATACTGATCACTGAAGTACATCCCACAAGAGCTGCAGTTTTGGAGATGCTCTGACCCAGTTATCTAGATGTCACAATTTAGCCCTTGTCAAACTCTCTCAAATTCTTACGATTGGCCATTTTTCCTGCTTCTAACACGTCAACTTTGAGGACAATATGTTCACTTGCTGCCTAATAAATCCCACCTACTAACAGGTGCAATTATGAAGAGATAATCAGTGTTATCATAATGCTCATAATGTTATAATGTCATAATGTTATGCCTGATCAGTGTAGAGCTGGGATATGTAAATACACTAGCTCAAGCACATACAGATTCCTTCCATTTTGATTATAATGCTAGGCTACAGCAATGAACATATTAACCCATATGCAATGTTGGGAAAAGATACATCAAAAGGTATTTCATTGTACCTTTACTTTCAGTGTATCAAAATAAAACTACAAAATACAGCAGCCACACCATGTAGCAAAAAAACACATTTTTATATTTAAAAAAAAAAAAAAAAAAAAAAATGCTTTTACAGGGAAACACGAAATTTCTTCCCCCACCGTTAATCAGTTGACCTATTTGATCTGATCCTTCACTATTACACTGATTTAGCTGATTAAGTAAACAATGTTTGATAGCAACAGCTTTTCTCTGGTTCTGAGTCACGCAATAAACCTAACATATGCAGTTAACAGATCACATATTCCCATACATTTCCCTGTGATCTCCCAGATGAAGGTTTGTTTTAAAAATAACCAAGCGTTCAATGTTGAACAGTTTGCGAATGATTCATAATTGTATCCTAATTTAGTTACTTAGTGTTTGGTAATGAAGGACCTCAGCAACACTGACATAATGACATACAAATCATTCATAACAAGACAAGTGATGGCGCATGTACTAGCTTCTAACTAATCATAAATATGATAATATATTATGTGTCTGGCAGTCATTCATGCAGTGGTATAAAAAATTATGATCCTACAAAACAGCTACTTCAATTATGGTACAATATTTGCCAATCAAATATTTATTTATTAATCATTGGACACCTACTTAAAAGCTGGCAGGCTGCATGTTTCTTCCCTTCACCAACTCCTTCCATACGGACCAATTTCTGTTCTGATCTCAACAAGTCTGGGCAAAATACTGAGTAGGCACCAATCATTTGGATAATGTCTTCATGTAGACTTCTTACAAAGTATTTTACAGTATTTAAAAACTACAAAAATACAAAACGCTGAGGTATTTTAATAAAGAAAGTATTTTAATAAAGCCATTTTCTCAACCCTAGCAAATACAAATGACAAAATCCTATTTTATATTTACAATACATGTATCATAAATACTGCCCATCCCTGCCTATATGCTTATGACCTCTGTATGCTTAACTGCTGAATGTAGTTCATCTACTGCTAGAGATTGGAACCATTACTTTGAGACATTCATGCTGCTAAACATCTGTTTCATTTCATCTCATTGGCACTCTATTGAAAATAGATCAGATGAATATTTTGTGGCCATATAAAGCATGGTCAGCAACAGTTGACTGCAACAGATTGGCTGTGGCATTCAAACAACGTTAAATTTGTATTACAGAGCTCAAAGTTCACACCAAACACAACAGGCTGAAATGCTGACACAAGGCAGGTTGAATCCATAGATTCATACTTTTGAAGACAACTTTTGACCGTGCCATCAGCATGGAACAGCAGAAACTGAGATTTATTAAACTTTTTTTCCTTTCGATTTTAGATTCCTTTGTTTAGGGAAATGAAATGTTTTTGCTGTGCTATGGTACAGCTTTAGTCCTTTTGCCTTAAGGTTTGATGTGTTCTTGATGCATTCTGAGGTACTTTTCATTACACATGAGTGACTGATCTTTCATGAACAATTAGTTCATTCTGAACGAGTCTTTAATGAAAACGAGTCGTCTCAAAGAGTGATTCCTTCTTTTTCTACTGGACGACGCATAAACAAAGCATCCCAAAAAAACAGAATTGAGTAGTTTATCTCTCGACTCATTCGTTCTATTATCACGTGATGCTATGCAGTGTATTACACAGGAAACAGAATTGAGTAGTTCATCATGAGTCCTCAGGTCTGAGTCGTTTGTTCTTTTATATATATATATATATATATATATATATATATATATATATATATATCAATTATTGGCACTATAGTCATTGTAAACATGTCATTGACGTATATAGACGTGTTGGTGGATCTGCGTATCGAAAATATAACATTTCATTTTATTTCTGATCAAAGAAACGAAATGAACGAAATATCTCAAAATAAGATTTGTTTATTTCGATGAACGTGATTCAAAGAACCAAGTCACTAAAATGATCCGATCCTTCCATCACCACCTCACAACATGAGACTTTCAACCACAAACCTGCAGTGGAGAGATTGCTCGGACCAGCATCTCAACCATACTATGGTCACCGAAATAAAATTTTTTAGACATTTTAACATTCGCAGCGAATGTTAACTAAAGCTCTCGACCCATATTTGAATGATTTTATACACACTGCCACCTAATTGGCGAATATAATAAACAACAAAAGGCAGTAGGTTTACAGATGCTCTTAATAAAGTGGCCAGTGAGTGAACAGAACTGGAAATTCACATTGCACATACTTATTACATACATGTAAGCCTGGATAGCATCTTTATTGTACAGCTAATATGATTTCTACGGCCTTAATGCTTATGAGGTAAAAAATGTATATTAAATTATATATTTGTATTATAATGTAGTAGATATCCCTCCTTGTGCTAGATGGATGCTGGAAAAAATCCTACCTTTGCAGTAATTCTGCTCATCCAAAGTGAAACCAGGTGAGCAGTGCATGTTCCTGTATGAACCAGAAACTCGACGGTCAGGCAGGTTTCCTGCTGCAGGGTTTACAATCGGAGGGACACGAGGGTTTGTGGGACTCGGTTCAGTCGGCTGTACCGTTTCGTCTCCTCGGCTTACAAAGATTTGAGCATTCTGTGGAAGACAGAGGTATCCGCCGAAGTGGTTATAGCACTTCATGCCCCCTTTGCAGGCATCGGGAACGATGGCGCACTCATCAATGTCTGTTGGGAAAAGAGAAAGGTAAGAGGCAATAAGTAAAGGGCATGTAAACTGCTGGAGCTCAAAATGTTACTGGTATTTATGCAGGTATGAAGAATGCACTGTATGGAGAAATGAATTGGGAGGCCTGACTTTTCCTACCATATGCCGTTCTTCTTCAAATTGTTATCGCAAATCTGAATGGCAATTGTATTGGATTGTCTTTGGATGTGGTAGCATAAAATCTTTCCCTCACTTGAACAAGAAGACCCAAACCTGATCCAGTATGACAATACCCCTGTGCACAAAGCCAGCTCCATAAAAATATGATTTATATAGGTTGGAGTAGAAGATCTTTAGTAGCCTGCTATAGAGCTCTGACCTTAACCCTATTAAACACCTTTGCTATGAAATGGAGCTGCACCCCAGGCCTCCTCACCTCACCTACATTGTGGCTGAATGGACATAAATCTCCACAGACACACTCCAAAATCTACTAGAACATCCTCCCAGAAGAGTGGAGGTTATTCTACTGCTATATGTTCAAAATGCATATACAAATCTGATGGTCAGGTTTCCACAAACCAACCATAGAGTTTTTAATGCTCTGATCTCATTTACTTGCAGCTTACTTTTTCCTTTTTTTTTTTTTTTTTTTTTTTTGCACGTCACTTATGCTACATCGTAGCAAGCTTGCAAGATCTTTTCATTTGGGAAAATGACTGTAATTAGTCAAAAACCTTTGCAGAGGGCATGAAAGCTTTTACTGTACAGATGCAGCAGGGGGGAAAAAAAGCCATATTATCATCTCCAACAGGTCTGAGGCAGATTCCTTGGTTGTCTGCCTAGAACTATGAATCTAATGGTATTTTTTTCTCTATTCAATTCTTCCTTAGGCTCAAATTGAGCTGGCATTTAATACATTCCATTTAATTGAATGTATTTGTATAATGGACGTAATCACAAAGCATCTGTTACACAAATAAAAATGTTTGCGCAAAATAAAAACGGTTTAATTTATGCCTACAAGCTTGTCACACAACATTAGGAAGAAGAGGAACGTGCGATTCTCATCCGTTTAACGTCGTACACTTTTGGCCTAAAACAATCCTTTTTTTTTTTTTTTTTTTTTTTTTTACATGTCTCAGATGTTTTGTACTGTAGGTACCTCATACCTTTGCACACTTGTCTGACGGGATCATACTCATAGCCATCCGTGCACTGTAAGAGAAGAGAAGGAGACAATACATGGCGAGTTGTGACCTGTTTTGAATCCCCTCATCCATAAATAGGGTGTAATAATAATTCAAAGGCGAATAACACGTTTGTTTGTTTTCTTTAGGACTTTACCGGGCTATGATTATAGTACTCAAAGCAGGAAAGCGGTGATTTGCTTAATAGGTCTAGTCAAGCACATTGACAAAATAATATGAATAAGAATAATACAATTATAATTAAAAAACACTTGCAGTGTAGGTGATGGGTTCATCAGGTTCCTGCGCAATGACTTGGGCCAACATGGCCATTATCATGTAGATTCCAGGCATGGTCGATGATCTGCAAAAAAAATTAATTCAATGATAAACACACATATATATATATATAATTGTTTAAATATTTTTGCTGTTTTTTTTCTTTCTTTCTCAGTCTAGAGCCCGTGTAATAGCCGTTATTACACCTCTCTGGAAGATGATGAACGAGTACTGACACGTCCTCCAACTACAGAAGCAGCTCAAATCCCCCCTATATGACGCACACTGCAATACGGTATACGTTTATGAAACAATTACCAAACAATTACGACAGTAAAGTTATTACGTAACAACACTCTACGTACACCGGAGCCTATATGGAAACAACTTTTAGCACGTGGCCGCATCACCTGCCCCGGACCTGGAGGTGCAGAAGAGGTGATCAAGTCCTTACCTGGCATTACCTGTACCCGGTGCCTTGTGTGTGAGTGTGTGTGAGTGTGTGTGTGTGAGTGTGTGTGAGAGAGAGACGCCTGCGCGATGCGGATGCTGCTTGCTGGAACGGCGAGAAGAATTGGTGCGTTGGAGCTCGTGATCATGGAGAACACCCGGAATGCATGTGGGGGGGCAGGAGTGAGAGATAGGGGTGGGGTGCTGGGGGTAATAGGGGGGAGAACAGGAGGCGGTGCGGACAGGTTCTCCTGTAAACTATCACCGGGCTTAATCGGAATCACTGCCTGTTTTAATAGGAAAAACATCTAGACTATGGCTCCATCTACAGGTTCATGATGATGATGATGATGATGATGATAATTTAAGGGCATTGCTCAAGGGCAGCAGTGGCAGCTTGGTTGGTGCTAAACTCAATTTGAACCTTTCAGTCCAGAGTCCAATGACTTAGCCACCACCTTTTCCCTTACCTGGTGGTGCTGATGATGATGATGATTATTCTTTTGGCTTCTCCAATTAGGGGTCGCCACAGCGGATCATCCATCTCCATACCCCCCTGTCCTCTACATCAGCTTCTTTTAACGCAACTACCTGCGTGTCTTCCCTCACCACATCCATAAACCTCCTCCTTGGTCTTCCTCTTTTCCGCCTTCCAGGTATCTCCATCCTTAGCATTCTCCTACTGATATACCCCGTGTCCCTCCTCTGCATATGTCCAAACCATCTCAATCTCGCCTCCCTCACCTTGTCTCCAAATCGTCCTACATCTGCTGTCCCTCTAATAAACTCATGTCTAATCCTGTCCATCCTCATCACTCCTCAACATCTTTAGCTCTGCTACCTCCAGCTCCACCTCCTGTCTTTTACTCAATGCCACTGTCTCTAAACCATACAACATCGCCGGTCTCACCACAGTCCTATAAACTTTCCCTTTCACTCTCACAGATACTCTTCTATCACATATTATTATTATTATTATTATTATTATTATTATTATTATTCGGCATTAATTATACCATAACACCTGGGGCACAAAGTCATTGCATAAATTCATTGCATAATTGCATGAAAAATCGGTTTTCCTTTTCTACAAGAGATTGAGTTAACCCGAAACACAGGCTAAGCT
This sequence comes from Silurus aristotelis, assembly GCF_946808225.1. Taxonomy (NCBI): domain Eukaryota; kingdom Metazoa; phylum Chordata; class Actinopteri; order Siluriformes; family Siluridae; genus Silurus; species Silurus aristotelis. Next base: position 12,799,828 of record NC_139600.1, on the reverse strand, counting down.
CAATGTGATTTAAAGCTGCTCTAAGCAACACAGAACTGCCTCATTAAAAGTATGAGTAACTTTAAGGTCCTGTGTCAATTCAATTCAACTCGTATAGCGCTCCTAACAATGGACATTGTCCTAAAGCAGCTTTAGAGAATTAGATTACAAATATACATGTTGATTTCATGTTAGTCCATATAACAGTCAGTCGCAACTGAGGTGAGGAAAAACTTCCTAAGATGGTATGAAGAAGAAAGCTTTAAATAAAGAAAATACACAATGGCTTAGGACTGCAACTTGCATGAAGAGTTCAACCCATCATTGAACAGTACACCTCAACAATAATGGAAATATAATGAATGGATATTAGGTGGTACCCAGATGAGGAATGTATTCTTTTGTGTCTGGTTCCGGTTCTGGTTCACCATCTCATCATCTTTTTTCTTGCCACAAAATGAAAATGTCATTTTAGAAGCCGCTGGTAAACGAGTTTGGAAGCCATATTGTTAAATGAAGATATTGCCAATTTAATAGAATTCCATTAGATGTTTCATTTCTTGCCATTTTCTCATTGAATATCATTATATTAGTCTTATGTTTATTGTTCACTATTGAATTATCTGTTGTTTTGTCATATCATATTATATCTGACAACATAGAAGAAGAAAAATGCTACCTGGTGAAGTCCATCATAGGGTGCTCCAAAAGTATTGGGACAGTTGACTTTTCCAAAAGGATATATGGATGCATTAGCATTATATTTTCCCTTTCCCTTGACAATACCACTTTTCACAAAGTGAGCTCCATGTAGGTAGATATGGTTTACAATGGCTGGAATGGAAGATCTTGAGTAGCCTGTTTGAACACTTTTCAGCCCCTGATGTTAAACCTGTCCCAGAATGGAATTCCCTCTCTTCATCAAAACCTGACTAAAAAAAGCTAGGACTTGCCTAGGCTTTAATGCCAGCTTACTGCTAAATATTTGGTTCTTGTTGGTTCACCAGTAAAAACAAAGACAGAGTATAGCAAGCCCACTGACTTTCCAAGAACCTGGTGCTTTGTTTACCTCAAATTCTTGGATATAATCTCTTTTTTCTCACCTTCCCCTTTTTTAATGCACTTTCAGGTCAGTCATATGATATTTTGCACATATAACAGGCTATGCATTGAAGTATATCAGTAATCAAAGAGACACAATGTCAGTAGGTTCTACTTGCTATGCTTTATCCATCCATGCTACCCAAACCAAGCAAAATGGGCTCTATTCAGGAAAAAAGATCAATATTTCATCTGGTTATTTTGAAAAGGCTCAGATGTTTCAACTAATGCAGAATTGTTGCTCTCACTTGTTTTCCTTTTCAAGTCTACTTAGTCCTGTGGGCTGTACCACCTTCTTACCCTTTATACCCAGAACACTACAATAGCACTACATCTTTCTGGTAGTCCCATGATCAGTTAGGATAGATTGCTGCTGTTTGTTCATCCTCCTGAACGTTTTACGAGTTTGTGATTGTGACAGTCTGGAAAACTGTCTGTGACAGATTGTGACAGTCTGGAAAATAGATGTGTGGCGTTAGTTACTGGTACACAGTAAATGCAAAAAATGATGGACTCCTGGAAGACAGCATACCCTTCTCACCCAATTGAAATAGGTTATTATTTCAACATTAAAAGGGCTGAATCGCCCACATTTCCCAGTGTTTTCTTTATGACTGATAGACTTCTGATGGATCTGTGCTTGTTCAGCCTGAGAAAGCGAACACACATTGGCTTTGGGTCATCTTCACAACTCTGGATAGCTCAGTTGTTTATCTACATCATGAAACATTGTGTTTGTACAACGAGTGCAGCATTACTCTGCGAATGTTCCATGTCCTACAATATCAATATCTGGTTCTGTGCATCCAACATTTTTTCGTTTGCATTCCGGAATTCGTCAATTTGTAAGCATGCACACAATGGATAACAATTGTTCCCGGTAATCCCACCGAATTCTTTGAAGTTCATTCAAACACGAGCAGCGTTTTTCCTTCTGGTGCGTGCCTACGTGACTGACCGTGGCGTGCGCTCTTTAAATTCGAACCAAGTTGTACGCTAATCACAGAATCTGCGATCAGGAAACACGTTTATAGCTCCGCACGTCTATCATTATTCATAAAATAAATGATCCGATTTTACAATAAAGCACAGTTTAATATCTACTGACGGACACACTGCCTGCCAGATGTTAAACCCTCTTAAACCTCACAGTGTTTACAAGATGGTTTTTATTTGATGAACATCTGCTGCACTTGGCTTAGTGCCCGGATAAAAGGAATGCATATGGCAACGGTTAGTAGTCATGTGTGGGCACAGGAGTATGCTTGCCACATTGCTTTGCCTTCTTACCCTGCGTAACTGCATTTAAGCCTCCAGAGGTGCCGAACGGCTCGAAGCAGCACTGGATCAGCAAATAACAGAGACTAGCCAAAACAACAAGAAGGTAAACAACTGGGAAGAAACAGAGCAGAAAACAGAACCAAAGGCTTAGTAAAGAGTAAAGCCAAATAAACATATTACATCATTGTGAGCTGAGTGAATGAGAGTCCTTTCAATCTGTGGTGATGATGAGGGTGTAATTGCAGAGGTGTAAAGAGTACTCACTCTCGAGTTAAAGTATAGATACCTTACTGCAAACTTGTACATGTTACTAGTCTCTAATTTCAATATGACCTGAGTAAAATTGACTCATATTATACGTAGGCTTAAAGATGCCCTAGTCCTAAACACCAAGACACACTTTAGTGAAAAGCCAAAAACAGTTATGTGAGATTTTATTTTCTAAAATACAAATCAAATTGTACAACATTAACTAAGAACAACACAACAACCTGCAACACAACATGCCAGAATGAAACACAAATCAAACAAGTCGGTCGAAAAATAAAAGACAAAATAGTAAAGCAATCTGCAGCCATGTCCTTAACTGATGTCAAACACCTGGCATATGGCAAGATGCTAATTAACTTACATGTGGAGCAGCTTCATTTGGTGCAAAAAGATACAAATCACATCTAGTACTTATACCCTGTAGATTCTTGGTCCCCAACCATTTTTGCGCCATGGACCGGTTTATTGTCTGCCAATATTTTCACGGACCGGCCTTTAAGGTGTGGCGAATAAATACAACAAAAAATATAATGCGACCGGCGTAAAAACTGGTATTTTCCAAATATAATAACAAACATGAATCCACTGTGTTGTTTTTTGTTCATTTTGCTCACTTGGGGGTTTGAATTTAGCAGTAATGCATTATGTGTTAGCGGCTGGAGCAGCCCCTTAAAGAAGGTAGTGGATGGAGGAGGTAAGACATGTGACCGAGGCATCATGACATGCATCAAGAGTGAGTCATAAACAGATGTGGAGGAGAGAATCCGGGAATTTTCCAAAATAAAACGTTCAGAATTTTTTCCAATAAGCTGTCATTTTAATTTTAATAAATTAATTAATTAAATGTAATATACAAACAGATGAAAAAGTACGTAGACCATGAGCTATCAATCGTGGTGTTTTGAAAGAAAAGAAATCAACCCACCTGCACAATTTTACATATCATTATTTTATTTTCAAGTCAGCTTCATGCATATAGCTTACGTCGATTATCTTTGATGGTGGACAGAAAGGACTGCAGGCAAAATATGTCCTTCATGTTCTTTCATGGATGGTGTCTCTTTCGATGCTGAAGGCAATGCATCAAGGACTGATGGTCTTTCTGCAACATCCAATCAGTTCCTGATGCAGTATCATCAGCATCTGAAAGCTCTTGACTCCCTACAGTTTTTTCTTTTCTTTTCTTTTCTTTTCAATCATCGATCCTTCCATGCTAACATGAAAAACATAAAAAGAGCAACAAACAAGTGAATGGAAAGACCGCTAGAGCAATACGTTTATGCAACCACAATGACATTGACTTTAAATTAATACGTTTTTGAATTCACTTTTACACGGCCGACAAGCAACCATGTTTAGCCCAATCCCAGCACCTATTGTAAAAGATGTTTAAAAAAAAGAGAGCTTTAGCAAGGGTACACCACTGCTCATAGACTCCTCTAAAATCAGACTGAGAGCACATGTAGCCTTGTAAAAGTTATACTGTCACATTAGTTCCCAGAAGTTTTTGGCAGCACCGGGACAAAGAGGACCTGAACCAAAGGGACTAATTTTCTTCTTCTTTGGAAAATTGTTGCGAATACAGATTCTTTACTACTTCATCTAAACTCTACTCAACTCAAGTTTAATTGTCATTCTTCCATATACACAGTATACAGAAGGACAAAATGCAATTTCTACAGACCAAGGTGCATGGAGAGTAAAACAGCAGTAAACATTAAAAATAGCAGAGTTAAGGTGAGATGAATACGAGGTAGATGTGATAAATATGAGGTTGAAATGTAAGTAACGTAAGAACAGAGGTAAGTAAAGTGTGTGTCCAGTGTGTTGCAATGTGCTACAGTGTCTAATGTGCATTTCTGATGCACAGTAAAGCGACTAAATGCGAGTGTGTGTTAATGTCCATGTTATGTCCATTAAAATCCATATTGCACATTTAAGGAGGAGGAGGAGGAGGAGGCAAGGTCATGGGTGGCTCCAGGGTGTTTAGGGCTCTGACAGCTTGGGGGAGAAACTGTTGCAGAACCTTGTAGTATGGGTTCTGATGCTTCGGAACCTCCGGCCTGATAGCAGGGTCTTAAAAGTCTGTGGGAGGGGTGAGAGGGATCCTTCACAATGGTAAAGGCTCTGCATATGCAGAGTGTATTTAAAATGTTCGGGATAGAGGGGAGGAAGACATCGAGGATCATTTTAGCTGCACTCATTATGCGCTGTAGGGTCTTGCGTTCTGAGGCTTTTGCAGTTTTCGAACCGGACAGTGATGCAGCTGGCCAAGACGCTCGCCACAGTTCCTCTGTAGAGGGTGGTAAGTATTGGTGGTAGGAGGCTGGCTCTCTTCAGCCTCCTTAGAAAGTGAATACGTTGTTGGGCTTTCTACACAGTGGAGTTGGTGTTGGTAGTCCAGGTGAGGTCATTAGAGATGTGTACACCAAGAAACTTGGTACTACTGACTCTCTCCACTACTGAGCCACTTATGAACAGGGGAAGGTGGCCACCCAACCCTTTCCTGAAGTTCCACCTCCTCTGTATGGTGTTTTATTGTCATTGCTGATGAGGCCCACTGCTGCCGTGTCATCAGCAAAGTTGATGATGAAGTTGGATTTGCTGTGCAGTCGTGGGTGTGAAGAGTAAACAGCAGTGGGCTGAGCACACAGCCTTGGGGGGCACCTGTGTTCAGTGCGATGGCTCCTGATGTTCTGCTGCCGATGCGGACTGACTGTGATCTCTCTGTCAGGAAGTCTAGAATCCAGTTGCAGAGTGGAGTGTTGAGTCCCAGTAGAGAGAGTTTTCCTTACAGTTGCTGAGGGATACATGTATTGAATTCTCAGCCGGAGTCAACAAAGAGCATTCTGACATATGTGCCTTTTGTGTTCGGATGTAAGAGACCAGAGTGCAGGGTTTAGGAGATAGAGTCATCGGTGGAGCAGTTGTAACAGTATGCAAATTGGAGTGGATCCAGTAAGGTGGGCAGAGCAGAGTGAATGTGCCTCTTGACTAGACGCTCAAAGCACTTTATGATGGAAGTCAGTGCTACTGGGCGGTAATCATTGAGACACCTCAATAGTGGTATTTTTGAAGCTCACAGGGACCACAGCATGACTGTGAGGACACCTGCCACCTGGTCAACACAGGCTCCCTGGTATGTTATCCAGGCCTACAGCTTTCCATGGGTAGTGTCCTCCTAATATCAGCTGTAGCACCTGCTCCTCAGGGTTGGGCGTGGACTTGCATACTCGTGTGTTGTTCGGAACATGTCAGGGAGACAGGGGTCACTGTTGTTGGCATGTAATGTGATTTTGTAGTCATTTACCCTGCCATCTGTGTCTGGGGTCCTTAGTATCACAAAAGTATTGTTAATTTTGTGTGCATACTGCTTTGTCTCACAGGTTCTACTCTAAAGACTGATCTCTCTGTAGCAAGATGCTACTTATTGTTGGATCTTCAGACTGATGGACTTATTTGGAGTTTCCTCCACTTTAGAAGACCTTTTGGTGTTGATGTATGACTCACGATATATGTTTAATACAATTTGTGCAGCATTTGACATTTAAGTGGTACAGCCTTGGGGAGCAAAGTGGCTTCCACACCACAAATAATGTGGAAGCAGTGGTGGACGAAGTCCACAAACCATGTACTTGAGTTAAACTAGAGATACACTGGATAAAATATGATTTCAGTAAGAGTAAAAGTGCTCCCCTTATACTTTCACTTGAGTAAAAATACAAAAGTATTTGCCTTTAAATGTACTTAAGTATCCAAAGTACTTTGATTTATTATACTTGTAATGTTTCTATTATTATTTTTGCTTAATCAACTCAGTTTGTGAAAAGACTTTAATGTTACTCTTGAAGTCTATTAATAAGTCAAACACTGATTGCTATCTTTTAAAATGATCATGAGCCGAAAATCTTCTTTTCAACTACTTAATAAACAAAATCATGCAAATAAGGCCACAAATGTTGTGGCGAGTAGCTAAGTAGATGCAAGCGGCTCTATCCTGATTAGTCGCTTGACCAGTTCAGTTTTTATACACTCAAATAAAAAGGAACGACTGATTTAGCAGTCTTGAGTAGAAGTAAGAAAACATAAATTAAGTAAAGTCTCTCCAAATAGAAATACTTCAGTAAAGTACAGATATGCATTTACTTCATTACTGTCCACCACTGTGTGAGACAGTAAGCAGTAACAGACAAAATGTGACCCCGGTACACTGAGTAAAGTTACTAGAAGAGTCATAAACTTGTGCTAATTCACTACATGGCCAAAATTATGTGATAACTGACCGTCATACCAAAAACTCTTGAAAGCACACAATTGTATAGAATGCCTTTGAAGCGTTACCATTTCCCTTCACTGGAACTAACAGGCCCAAACCTGTCTCAGTATGATACTTTTCCTGAGAACACAGCGAGCTCCATTAAGTCACAGTTTGCCAAGTCTGGTGTAGAATTTGAGTGGTCTGCTGTAGAGCCCTGACTTGGTTGGGCCATTCCCCAACATCTAGTGGAAGGTCTTCCAGGAGGGTGAAGCTTATTATACAAGCAAAAGAGCCACCAAAACTAGACTGAGATAGAAATAGAGATGTGATTGGTCAGGTGTATACTTTTGGTCACATATAGTGTAGCTTACCAGGCAAATATATTATGCTTAAGACTCACCTTTCAGTGGATATATCTTAATGATATTCTGTAGATTCAGACCTAAAAAGTGCTCCTGAAATCATAACGACTATGCTTTGTTCATCCCAGGACACTTGTCTCCAACATACTTACAATTAAATGAACTGACTGAGTACTGATTCACTTGGATGTGAAAACAAGTTCTCCACGTATCAACCTGAAGAGTTCTTATGAGTCTAGTAATGTTTCCTCTTTATGTATTCTCACAATCTACAGTACATCTGGCTTTGTGCAAAGCTGTTACATTCTATGAACAATAGTATTGGGACATCTGATTCCTCCAACCATAAGTGGTTCTTGCCCAAAGTTGGAGGCACACAATTGTACCTCCATTGTACAATCAATTGTAATTGATGCCTTCGGGTTGTGATACAAAGCCAGCTTCATAAAGTTCACTTTATGTGGCTTGAAGTGGAAGCTCTTCTGCTATAAAGCTCTGACATCAACTCTATTGAACACATTTGAGATTATTTGGAACACTAAGTGCACCCGAATCCTCACCTACATCAGTACCTGACTTTACTAACACTCTTGTGGCTGAATGAGCAGAAACCTCCACAAGCACACTCCAAAATCTAGTGGAACCTTTTTCCAGAAGAGTGGCGGTTATTATAATGCATATAGAAATAAGCGTTAACTTATACTTATACTTTAAGAGACCTGCTATCTCTGTCATTCAGGAAAAACACTAGACAACCACTCGTATATAGAAATTGGTAGCGCTTTAACCCAACCATGTTAAGCACTCTAGTGCCTGCTGATCCTGGATCATGTTTCTTCTCATGTGGAAGAAAATGCAGACTGACTGCACAATCTCTCCAGGTGAATGTGTGGCACAACATCACAAACACAGTTGCCTGCAGAGATTATGCAGTCTGTCCCTAATGCAAATGCAAGGCTAGGCATTCTCACTTATTATCAAACCAAGTACAAAAAAACAGTAACGAATGGACATTAGGTGTCACCCGGATGAGAATGGGTTCCCTTTTGTGTCTGGCTCCTCTCAAGAATTTGTCCTCATACCTTCTCATGGAAGATTTTCCCTGCCACTGTCTCCACTGGCTTGCTCATTTGGGGTAAACTTATAGAGACAAATGTAGGGGTCTGACATTCAAATTGACAAAAAAAAAAAGCTACATCACCTAACTTTATGCTGAAGACTCTAAGGATACCATGAAGTCAGGAAGACATAGAGCTTTGTATGTATAGTTACATAACAACAAAGAGATTTTCCCAGAAAACTTCAGATCAGCCTCAAATATTTCCCACTCAATAGAAATAAAGAAGTTGTAGCTGACAGGTAGGTGATGTTAGCTCAGCAAACCCTCTTTACAGCCGTGGTAAACTGAAAAGCATAATCGTAATAAAAAAATCGTAAAGGCTAAAAAATAATAATAATAACCACATGACTCTACTATACTGTTTATTCTTATTCTATAACTAAAATATGTGATGGAATGTAATATATGATGCGTAAAGATCTGTATGGTTAGAACAGTAAAGAACTGACATTTGATATAAAATGCTAATGATGCAGAATCACAACTGTCAGTCAGAGGTTTAAAAGCTATTGAATTCCAGGTTTCAGGCTACTAATTCAATGAAATCAATAATGCCATTTTGACAAGACATGAGATGAACTCTTCAAGATAAATCAATTCCATGCATGCCTACCATGAAACATCTGCTCACCTAAATTACCATAAAAAAAAAGAAAATCATTAATGTAAATGCAATTTGAATAATTTCCTCGGTTTTAGATGGAGATATTGATTGGTGAACAAGTGCCTCGTGGTTGGAGCGTGTCCTCAAGCTTGATGCAGGCCCTAAAGGTCATCTTGTCTTTTTCCTGTCTCAAAAAAATGGGAGATAAAATTATATACGCATCACACAGAACCGTTTGTTTAGGTCTTTCTTAACAACTGCATAACTGCTAGAAATATTCTGAATACATATTTAATAGATCTTGGCCTAAACTACAGCTCCATCCTGTGGCTACTTTGGGAATAATGTCAGTACAACCTATTAAGTTCACTACAAATACACTATATTAACAAAAGTTTGTGGACACCAGACCACGAGATTTGTATGTCCTTTCTGAGCATCCTATCCCTACATTTAATTCTCATTAGCTGTTACAACAACCTCCACTTTTATGGGAAGATGTTCCACTAGATTTTGGAGTGTGCTTGTTTAGATTTGTGCTCAATCAGCCACAAGGGTTTTGGTAAACTCAGGTACTGATGTAGGTGCAATGAGGAGGTGTGGGTTGCACCTGTAGGTTCCCCTGTGCATAAAGCCAGCTTCATGAAAATATAGTGGGATAAATTGGAACACTGACTGCACCCCAGGCCTCCTTATTGCACCTACATCACTACCTGACTTTACTAACAACCTTGTGTCTGAATAGGCAGAAAACTCCACAGACACACTCCAAAATCTAGTGGAACATCTTCCCAGAAGAATGGAGGGAATTATAAGAGTAAAATAGGACTAAATGTGGAATGTGATGTTTAAAAACAACATACCATACTGACCAGGTGTCTACAAACCTTTTGCAATATAGTGTACATATTAGATAGATAGATAGATAGATAGATAGATAGATAGATAGATAGATAGATAGATAGATAGATAGATAGATAGATAGATAGATAGATAGATAGATAGGAACATTCACATACATTTTGCAGCTTCCAAATGTAAAAAAAAAGAAAGAAAAGAAAAGAATATGTCTATGAAAAGGAGCACACTGGCAGTGTGCACTTTGTTACTCACTCTATGCGCAGAGTCTTTTTGACAGCTCTAACCTCTTAAGCTTTATGTCCTGCTGAGCCCAGCATGGCACAAACGGTAAATGCCATCTGTCGAAAACATCAGATTGACTGCCGGTCAATAGATACACACACGTCGCTTTATTTATGAATAGTCACGTAAAAACAGAGAAATTCGGTCTGTTTTTAGGTTTGCCAACTTTCGTTACTATCTGGTTGTGCAGTTCTTCTTTTTCAGTTACAGGGTTTCATAGACATGGGCATGTACATGGATACAAGAATACACCGAATTTAACAATAAACCTTGGTTGTACCTGACAATATACAATGTGATCTTCAGTATTTCATGTTCTGTTTCATTGTAGGTCACAAAAAGTAAAGGTATGTTTTTTTATTTTTTGCGAGCAGCACCATTCATACACGTAGTGTCAAGTCAAGAAGCTTTTATTGTCGTTTCTATCATACATAGCTGACGCAGTGTACAGTGAAATAAGTTCCACTAGATTTTGAAGTGTGTTTGTGGAGATTTGTGCTCGTTCAGCCACAAAGGTGTCAGTAAAGTCAGGTACTGATGTAGGTGATGTGAGGAGGCCTGAGGGAAGTCAGTGTTCACATTCATCCCAAAGGTGTTCAGTAGGGTTGAGGTCAGAACTCTACAGCAAAGCATTTAAGATCTTCCACTCCAACCCATGTAAAGCTGGCTTTGTGTACAGAGGCACTGTCATGATGGAACAGATTAAAAACTTCAAGTTCAAGTGAATGGAAAGTTTTATGCCCAATGTGTGTCTCCAAATTTGTAGGAACAGTTTGAGTTAAAAACACATATGGCTGGAAAAGTCAGGTGTCCCAATACTTTTGTAATGTAGATTATACAGTAGATACATACTAAACCTTCTTTTTTTTGCTGGAGATCCAAAAGCCATCCAAAATGATATTCGTTGATTGATGAATTGTTTAATTTGACAGGACAGACAGCGTCTAAAACTTTAGAAGTTATTGTAATGAAAAATCTAATATTATAAAGCACGTAAAGAATAAGCAATACATTTTGGAAAGTTATTATCCTAAAATGATTAGTGTATAAATAGCTCAGAGCGACGTGTTTGTGTGTGTGCGGCGTAGGTTACAGCCATCAAGAGAGAGCCGATTAATATATCGAGTCAGCGAGGAGAAAAGGACCGTTGGAGCTGTGCAGATGTTCTGACAGTCTGTTGCAAAAGCCCTATTGTTTACTGGCCTGATAGCTAAATCTCCCCAAATCCCCCTAAATTCTATTGTGCCTCATCAATGGGCTCTGTCACTTTTTGTAGTCCTTAAATGAACCCACAAATATTTTTTTTTAAATTATTTTTTGCATGTGTTCGTATTTCAACGGATTTTTTAAGCAACAATCCCTTTAGACTCTGTCTGGGTCTCTGAAGTAAAAAATCTTTTACATTTTATCAATTGAACTGTACTTTTCAAAGAAGCACAGTAACAAAAGCCCCGCCATCTTGAATTATAAAACGGTCCGGCTCGCATGGGGTGGTGTATTATACTTGTACTTGTTCGGTATGAGAGAGAAATTGGGAATAAAAGCGGGGGATGGGAAGGGTGCTGGATTAAAAAGAACAGTACCTGAGTGGGTTTGGGGGAAAGAATTCTGAAGATTCTTATTGCACTGGAGTTACTTTGTAAAGAGACAGCAGAGTTGTTTGCCCCAGACGCTACGCATCAAATAAAAAAAAAAAAAAATAATTGAAAACACGGTCAGTTTCAATTATACACTATCATATCAATATACAGTAGCAAAACCTAAAGCAACAACAAATCTTTTTCTCTATGTTGATTATTTTTCAGAAAAATACTTTATTATTTATCATTGAAAGAAGCATTATGGAAAAGGTGTTATGAATATTTGTTCGATTCTTTGTCTAAATATTATAATTGTACTGTGTATTGTGCTTTATTGTTCCAGGAACACGTGGAGGCTCTGGGATATTACAGTTTTTCTCTGTTGCTTTGGAGCGTCTCTCAGATCAGAAATGAAATTCTCACAACTACTTGTCCAGCCTCTACATTCATTTTTGCAAATCATAAAAGCATTTTCTCGTTGCTTTGGTCAAATTGCGAATGCTTTTGTACATTGATTTAAAGTTTTTTTCAGTTGCTTTGAAGCGTTTCTTAGATCAGAAATGAAATTCATTCAACTACTTGTGCAACCTCCACGTCATTTAGTCACTTGTACACACCATAAAAACAATTCTTGTTGCTTTTGCGAATTGGCGAATGCTTTAGTACATTCATTTAATCGATTGTGTACAGTCTTGCTGTTTCCTACATTATCAGTTGTTTATGTTCATGTTGATCAAAATATATTTTACCTTCACCTAAATAGCCCCCAAAACATCTCAGCATCAGATCATTGCATAAGTCACTGAATGCAAAACGGTTAAACCAGTTGTCATCACCTGTCATCTATATTTCTATTAAACTTTCTTTGGTAAATGGGACTTGAATTGATAAATTGTGCAGATGAAACTCACTAATGAAGTCGAGTGTATGACATCAGATCAACCAATGATCAACTAGTTCTGTAAAACAGGTCAAAGCTGAATCTTGTGAACCTTCAATCAGCAACAGAGCAAAACACAGTATTACAATTTCTGAAAATAGATGAACAACCAAGAAACGAACGAACACTTGTATAGTACAGTAAATGTCTGAATCCTGTCTGGTCTCCTACAATCAATATAAATCAAACATGCAATCAAAGAAATGAATTTGTGCTGCTGAAATTCATTTATACCAGACAGAAGGAATTGAAATTGTTAATTTTTAATCATTGTAACTTAAACCATAGTTATATCAAGTAATACTGAAAATGTGCAGGGTCATACTGACAACACGACTATACATTTTTATGATCTTGTTTGTGAACAGTGACAAAGGGATGAGATGTTCATTGACCAAATACTTACTTTTGAGAGATGAACTGAGGATTTTGAGAAAAGTACAGGCTTTTGCAAGAAATCCCATGTATTTTGCTGTTTGTACACATTGTTTTGAGAAATGCACTCACTGATTTGCAAATATTAAGGATGATTTGTGAAAATGTTTCAAAGCAACTGAGAAAAACTGTAATTCACTTCATTGCATACGGTTTAGAGGAATTGTTTGGCGACGGCTGAAATATTTCACTCAGCCAATTGGTCATAATTCAAATGAGGAATCTATAGTCAGTAAATGAAAGGCCGGTTCTGAGATCTCTGACCTTTTTCTTGTGTTTGATGATCCATGCCAGTCCCAGTGTATAGCGAGTTATTGCTATGATATGATAGGATATTGTAATGAGAATATTTTATAACATTCTGAATGTATCGTTTTTCTCAGTTGCTTTGGAGCGTTTCTCAGATCAGAAATGAAATTCGCAAAACTTCCTGTTCAACCTTCACATCATGTAGTCTTTTGTGCACATCATAAAATTTCTCGCTTTGAACAAATTGCGAATGCTTTGGTACATTTATTTTATCAGTTGTTTCAAATGTCTGCTGTTTCCTTCATTATCAGTTGTTTATGTTCATGTTGATCAAAATATATTATACTGGTTTCACCTGAAAACCAGTATAATGTCAATCTTAAACTTTTTTGTAAATGTGAATTGATGAATTGTGCAGATGAATCTTGAATGTCACTAATGAAGGCGAGTGTACAGCATCAGATTAACCAATCCTCAAATAGTTCTCTAAATCAGGTCGAAGGTGAATCTCGTGAACCTTGAATTGGCGACAAAACGAAACACAGACTTACACTAAGAATTACAAGTCTCTTGCAATCAATATAAATCAAATATGCAATCAAATAAATACATTTTGTGCTGTTGAAATTCACAGATGCCACACAAAAGAAATTCAACTTTGTGATTTTTTGATCAAACCGTAGTTTATATCAAGAAATACTGAAACTGTGTGCTGTCATACTGACAACACGAGTGAACATGTCATTCTGAGGGCAATGAGATGTTCATTAACACAAATACTAACTTTTAAGCGATGAACTGAGGATTTTGAGAAAAGTACAGGCTTTTGCAAGAAATCCAATGTGTTGTGCTCTTTGTACACATTGTTTTGAGAAATGCACTTACTGATTTGCAAATATCATGGATGATTCGGGAAAACGCTTCAAAGCAACTGAAAAAAACATTCATTGAGTTCAAGCTCATCCAATTAAGTAATGCAGTGAGACTGCAAGCTTAGATAGTGAGGCATATGGTCTTAATCAAACCAGCTGAACTTTAGCTGAACATTTCAACTGGCAAGTTCAGAACGTAGTTGCAGAATTAAACATATAATTACTAGATATATTCAGTAGAACATGCTGACTTTTTCTTTTTACAATTATGGAATTTACATTAACAAAACCATTAGACAACTGATGTATTACAAGAATATAAACTATATTGATAAACGCATTGGACACCTGACCTTCAAGTACAATGTGCTTCTTCCCCAAACTGATACCACCAAATTGGAGGCATTCAATTCTAAAGGATGTCTTTGGATGCACTGGTTGGAGTGGAAGTTATTGAGTGACCTGCTATAGAGCACTGACCTCAACCCTATTGAACACCTTTGGGAAGAATGTGAACACTGAGTGCACCTCAGGCATCCTCACCTGTGCACCAAACCGTGGATTGTTTTATATGTACAGCAAGAGATTCTGGTTTATCAGACTGGAGCAGTTTAGGAAATTGCATAAGCAGAAATGCCAAAAAAAACAAAAAAAAAAACAAAAAAAAAGGCAGATTAAAAAGATGATAATATATTTATTTTAGTATTTAAGAGTAAATATTTGAAGCTGTGAAAGTGTTGACTAGAAATTAGACTATAAAAAAAAATAAAATCATTGACTTCAAGAAGTTCCATTTCTCATATTCATAATTTGCCAAGAATTTAAGTTTGCATGTTTTCTTTGTTAAATAACAATACATTTGTGAGGCGTTTATTATTAGCCGTCAATCACGTGGCTAATCCAGGCATCTGCACATAAGATGTTACTATAAAAATGATAATGTGTTCAAAGAATAAATGTATATAAATCTCTTATTTGAGGTACAAACAGTACAACTTTTCTGGAAAATGAATCAACACTTTCTGCCAAATCAGATTTTTATTTTTGATATTAATATCAATTAATTAAATAACATTTACTTAAATTTTTTTTTTGTTTTTCTTTTTTCGAAATGCATTGTTAGATACAATATGGAGATATACCAAGTTGTCTGAAAGCTTGTTTGTATTCCTTGACAAACAAACTCTCTATATAGATAGATAGAGAGAGAGAGAGAGAGAGAGAGAGAGAGAGAGAGAGAGAGAGAGAGAGAGAGAGAGAAAGGGAGAGGTAGAAGGGGACAGGATGACCCTTTGCTGATTGATGGTTTCTGTCTGTGTAATAGCTGAGCGAGCAACATTTACATTTCTCACAGTGCCATTACACACCCCTGTACCATGCCACAGCGCTTACCCTTTCTTTCCCTGTCCATTTTTCTCGCTGTCTGCTGTTTGTCTTCACTAAGGCCCTGACAAAGTCTTTCTCCTTACTGCCGCTCACAGCATCCCGACTCTGCTGACACACACCACACCAGCAGCCCGAGCGTGAAGACAGAGGCCCGGCCTACACTACGACCCGATGTTTCAGCTCGGCTGTGTGAAATGGAGGTATTACTCTTAAGGAAATCATTCCAGGTGATATTTCAGATAATCAAATTCTTCATTTCGGCTGTCTTTTTAACCTTTAGAAGTGTCATCACAACATCATTTCATTATTCGGTATTTTCTCACATTGGGCTTTTCAACTCTGAACAATAGCAGTGTAAAAAGCAACGTTATATACAAAATAAATATGGTATCGATATATATACTTTCTCTAGATCCTGACTCTTTTCATAGCTAAAAGGGTTTAGAAATATATTTTTCAGAACATTGTCCAGGTATGAAATCTTTGCTTGGGGTTAATATACTTTTTTTTCTCAAACAATTTTTAGAATTTCACTTTACAAAACACTGATCCTGACCTCTGTTTGAAAATATTATAAACAGTGTTATAAGAAACAATATATATTTTGTTGCTTATAATGTTCCATAATTATATTTTTCATAATAAATTTATGAATAATAATAGTAGTAATATTAATAATAATAGCAATACTTCTAAAACTACTACAACTACCCTCTCCTCCCTCTACTTTTACATAGTACAGACAGACAGACAGACAGACAGACAGACAGACAGACAGACAGACAGACAGACAGACAGACAGATAGATAGATAGATAGATAGATAGATAGATAGATAGATAGATAGATAGATAGATAGATAGATAGATAGATAGAAGAATTAAAAACCTTCCGAAAGTGTCAAATTTGATTTTCAATTCAATTGTATAAAACTTTCAACATTGGTAATTGCCACACAAAAACTTTTTTAAAAATGTGCACTAAAGGCAAAAGTCATTATCTTCTTGTCGTTTTTGGCCTTCGGTGAGAGTGAATTGTAATTTACCAACTAAGGACCCTGATGTCCTGATGGCGGTCAATAAGCTGATGCACCTTCTGGAGGCACGTAGACTTTGACTGATGACTCATGGGTTTATGTGGCGTGTTATTGAGTATATTGAGTATATATTGAGTGGTATTGGTGTGTATATCTCAAATTAATGGCAATTTTAAATTGCAGTCAAAATACTGTGGAATGAAGCAAAATAATCCACAGCAATGTGTTAATTACACCGTTTTGATGATTCCATCAGGCAATTATTAGAAAATTTAGAAGACCCAAACTTGTTCTAACATGACAATACACAAAGCCAACTCTATAAAGATATGCTGTACATGGTTTGGAGGGGAAGATCTCCTGCTTTCGAGCTCTGACCTCAACCCTATTGAACACCTTTGGAAAGAATGTGAATGTTGACTGCACCCCAGACCTCCTCACCTCACCTACATCTGGCTGGCACCTCACCCTACTAACTGGGTGAACGAGCACAAATCTCCAAAAGCACACTAGAAAATTGAGTGAAACATCTTCCCAAAAGAGTGTCCACAAACTTTTTTCCATATATGATACATTTTTTTCATGTATAGTGTGCTTGCATTTGTTTTAAAGTGATGTCCCAAAAAGTAACAGTACTCATGTTAAGTTTAAGAGCATAATATATAGAAATATTATGCCCTGATTTTAGGTGTAAATTATTTTAGGTGATATTTTTTTTTCTATGTAATATACCGTATGATGTGAAACTATTACTGAAATATTGAACTATACAATAGTACTAATACACCAAGTTACACAGGATTTGTGTGAATGATGCTTTCGGGAGGATGATAAAAATTTGTTGAAAATCACCAAACGACTGAAAATGTCAAATGAAACACTTGAATGCAATAAAACACAGCCAGATTGGACTCATTATTCAATTGAGTTTGATGCATTCATAATGACAAATCCTAAAATTCTCTAGTATATATATATATATATATATATATATATATATATATATATATATATATATATATATATATATATATAAAATTACTGAAATTATACACTCCTTTCATTTGCCCAACGAGTTTGCCTGGATTTCAGTTCTACGAGCGAAGATCTTGGAGAATCTCAACCAGAAGAATCAGAACCAGAAGAATCGGTGATACACTTTATAACGGATGATGCATCAGTTCAAAGGTGAGTCATGGTGGAAAGTATTCAATGCGATAAAATGAATATTTCACAAGCGAATCAAGCTGAATGAGCACGTACATAAGCAGCTCTGATAGACAGCGTAAAGCAAAGGAATATTAATACTGAACAATCAGTAATAACATTCACAAACTGACCGAGACCTGAGTACCAGGCCAGGCATAGATCAGTCTTTCGGCTCTCCCATGAATACAGGACAGATAAAATATCAGGATTTATAATCTCTGACGGTTTAAAACCTCACGCCACATATCACCCATCTGGATGGTGCTCTATATATAACTGTATATCACTCTAGCATCTGTCCTGGTCCTGGTAAACAGAACGGGAGTGTAAACACAGCTATAAACTCAGAGACCCGTCCCGCTAAAGTAAAGGAAGATAGAAGGAAAGAAAAAGAGAAGAGTGAAGTACCTGGTTGGAGCATCTTTCCTGGAGAAATCTGGGTGTGTATGTGTATGTGTGTGTGTGTGTGTGTGTGTGTGTGTGTGTGTGTGTGTGTGTGTGTGTGTGCGTGTGTGTGTATGTGAGAGAGAGAGAGAGAGAGAGAGAGAGAGAGAGAGAGAGAGAGAGAGAGAGAGAGAGAGAGAGAGAGAGAGGATGTGTGTCCTGTTGTTTTCTGCTGTCCGGTCTAAAACAGATAGAAGGAGACTGAAACGCCCCCCTTTGGACAGGGTGGAGAGGAGGGGTATTAAAAAAAAAAGCAGAAGAAAAACTGCCTGGTTAATGCTCCAGCCATGTCCCTTACCCTTTCCATGTGAGCGCACACACACACACACACACACACTCCGCCCACTTCTCCTCACTACACCATGTTAATATTAATACAATGCCCTTAATCTGCTGGAGACAGACATATGTTGGAGTGTCTCTGCTGCCAGGCTCCTAGTGTGTGTGTGTGTGTGTGTGTGTGTGTGTGTGTGTGTGTGTGTGTGTTAGTGGTCTATTCACTGTCTTCCCTGTTTATGTCTCACAGGCCTTAAAGTCACAACTATGAACAGAGAGAGAGAGAGAGAGAGAGAGAGAGAGAGAGAGAGAGAGAGAGAAGGATTACCAGCTGCATTTTCCTCTCTACCTGCAGTCCTTTCAATCTTTCGAACTCGGGGGTGTGTATAAATCAGCATGCTGTCATTGTGAGCATTGATCTCTCTCTCTCTCTCTTTCTCTCTCTCTCGTTATCTTTGCTAAGAAACTGTAATTTTATATTCTTACCAAAACAATTGTAATAAGAGCCGAAATTGTATACAAACGAAATCCAGACTTAGTGCTTAATATTTAAACAGAACAGATATCCAGTGAACCTCACAGATTGTTGCTTTTAAAGCAAAGCCAAGCAAATAGGATGATGGGAAAGGGAATGGGGGTGTGTCTAACAGTTTCATGTCATGACAAAATTGTTGTAATTGTCTAGACGTGTATAAATTTTATACCATTTACACTATATTTCCTGCCATATGTGGTTCTTCTCCAAACTGTTACCACTAAGCTGGAGGCACAAAATTGTAGTCAAGTCAAGTTTTTTTTTATTGCGCTTTTCACAACAGACATTGTCCCAAAGCAGCTTTACAGAATTGAACAGTTAAGGTGGAGAGGAGGGGTATTAAAAGGTGAACGATGTGTATGTATCCCTGATGCGCAGCCATGGCGACTGTGACAAGAAAGATGTTATGAGGAAGAAACCTTGAGAGGAACCAGACTCAAAAGGGAACCCATCCACCGGATCCAGAGGACATCTCTGGACCTGGTATAATAAAGTTTTTCATTCATTTGAACTTGGAAACCCAAATCTGTTTTAGCATGGCACTGCTTCTGTGCACAAAGTGAGTCCCTTGTAGACCTGCTTTACATGGTTTGAAGAGTAAGATTTTGAGTGGCCTGCTATAGAGCTCTGATCTCATCGCTATTGAACACCTTCGGGATGATTTGAATTGATGGCCGCACCCCAGTTCTCCTTGCCTACATTAGTACATGTCTTTACTAACACCCTTGTGGCTGCCAAAGACAAATGTCCACAAACACACTCCACAATCTAGAGGAACATCTTCCCAGAACAGTGAAGGGAATTATAAGAGAAAATTGGGACTAAATGTGGAATGCGATGTACATACCATACTTAAGACCAGGTATCCCCAAACTTTTGGCAAATGATTGTACACATGGATATGTCCACTAATCTGAATTTCTGAATAATCCAATCGTAACATGCTTTTCAGGATTGCTTGGAAATCGAATTCGACCCATTTGGTACGTGTTCATAGATCTGGTATATGACGTTCATCGGATATCTGTTATTCACTATATTTGCTAAAAGAGTGATACGGATTCAAGCAAAATTGGAAGAAAATAGGAGAATCCTACTGCTGTGCATGTTGGCCATTTCTGGGGGGGTACAAGTGCATTCTCATTAAAAGTTTACTATAGATATGGACCATCAAGGTAAACAGATCTGATCTGTGAAGAAAGAAAAAAAAAAAAAGCTGTATTGTGAATGTAGGCTAAAACATTCGTATCAATCATACAAAATGATAGAAATGTATTCGCATTTTTGGACACACAGACAGACAACCAATTTAACCTTGTACAGGCTTAGCCATGTCCTTGCATTGGTAAACGGCACCAGGTGGGAAAAAGGCAGAGCTCGGACAGCGAACAAGGGAGGTTATCAGGCATGTATAGAGTAAGTGGGGGCAGGGGGTAAGACAAGCAGAAGACCATGTGGGTTGTGGCACGGATAAATTTTGGGCCTTGAGCAGAGCCATTAGGACACCTGACTGCACCCCGCTAAAGCACAGGACAAAGACAGACACCGAGCATCCAGCCATCTGTTGCCCTGATTAGTAATACAGCCTGGGTGCAGTGGGTGGTGGAAAGTATGACATTGAAAATTATTTTAATAAGGCAAAACAAATTTTTTTCCTCAAAATGTCCAGTATGGACGATAAAAAATAAACGGCTTACTGTGTCTGGTTTTGATAAAGTTCTTGACACATACTGTAGAGTGAAAGATCTGAAGGACAAGGACGATGGTCAGTAGATGAGGCACTGGAACTTCAGCACAAAATCATTTGCAGTTTGGAGAATTTCTGACAGGTTTCTTTCTCTACGAATAAACAATCATGAACTTTCTAACACCTGAGTCATTGGTGTCAACACCTCATCTGGTATTATTTGAAATAAATCCTTTTACCACCAAATAATGTACACTGGCGAAAGTAGACAAATCCTGTAGTTAAGTTAAAGCAGAATTACACTCTGTAAAATATGACTCCAGTAAAAGTGCTACCTTTAACGTTCACTTGAGTAAAAATACAAAAATATTTGCCTTTAAATGTATCCAAAGTATCAAAGGACTATGATTTCTTACAACTATAATGTTCCTAGTATCATTTATCAGTATCACAAGACAGCATTTTGCTTAATCAACTTGCATTTATTTGGAAAAATAAAGCGAAAATCAAAACAAGTTTAAAACAGAGCGTACGCTCGACCCTGATTGGTGTCTCGTATTGTATGATTCTGAGCATCTCAATTAATTTTATATTTAAATTAAAGTCTATTGCATTGAACAGAATATTCAGAATCAGAACACTATTGATCCCATAGGGAAATAGTTTGGTTGCAGTTGCTCTCAGTTTAAAACATAATCTAAGTAAAGCTTAAAGTAAAAGTAAAAACATAAACACACATATTAAGGTGTATATATATATATATATATATATATATATATATATATATATATATATATATATATATATATATATATATATTAAGAGAAATGAAATGTGTAGCAGCATGAAATGGAATTTGTAGCAGCAGTAAAAAAAAAAAAAAAAAAAAGAAAAGATGGCAGAAAGTTAGTCTACAATCAAAGTTTTTGCACATGTAACTAATTATTATTATGTTTATAATTATTATTGCACTGGGAATATTATTGTCATTCGTGAACATTTAGATTAAGCTGCATAATCCAAAGCCAGAAAGAAATGAGCATTATCAAGAGCTAAAGCCCATCACGGCTTTATTTCACGTGTTTCCCCTCAGTCCCGCTGTACAATGTAGCAGGCAAAATGTCCTTGATGATCGCTAATCTCAGCTAACCTCCATGCAAACTTGTTTGGATAACATACTTGTCTATAGCAGCAGTGTTATTCCAGCATCTAATTACTGCGCACTGGCTAATTTTTAACTAGCACACAGCGATATATCCGAAACACCAGGTAAAATTCCCAAAAGGTGTTTTAGTCAGACACTGGACTGCTGTACTATTGGTACATCCTTGACAGTGCACCCACACAGATGTGTACAAGCAATGGTGTAGGTTGGGGCATTTTTCCTGAGGGGGCAGTTTTTTTGTTTTTTTTTTTATTCGGCAGGGACAGATGTTCACCTAGGGCTACTTTCAATACTGGTAATTGGGAGATTTGTTAGCGCTTGGTCTGTTTGGAGATGGATTTGGCCTTGTTTTTTTTTTTCTACTGCATTCAAATCCTGCTGTGTGGTCTATAGAGTCGACCGTGATTGGGTTCCAGAAATGCTATTGGTCATTATTCACCTCAGCATCAATACAGCTTTTGAAAATTGTGAAAAAGTAGCAATGTAGACAGCATGAAGCAGACCGAGAAAGGGCTTGCAAGGGAAAAAGCCCTCTAAGATACTTTACAATTTGCTAAAAAACACCAGCCGGTTTTAAATGTACTAATTATATTTGTAAATAACTAGCAAATTTTGCTGTATTAACTGATTTATCATTTACTAGCAAGAATCTGGCTAAATTTTTGGCAGTAGGCTATGGAGGCAGATATACAGGCTTGAATATCAGTCAAGATTGTCTCGAAGAACCATCATTATCATAAAATAAGCCGTAGGCTGTGCTATGTCCAAATCACAAACAAGGGCTGTCTTGCTAACATCTACATACTCAAAATTAGCATACAACATTGACAGTCACCAGTTAGCAGGTAGATAGCCATGACAGATCTATAGGTGTAATCAGCCAAAGTTTTTTGACATACACTTAACTGCATTTTAAGCCTATGGCATTCAAATTCTGAGAGGCTTTTCTATAGTTCTACGGAGCGGTTATTTCACTTCTCTTACCTTTATGTCAGTTGGACGCTAGTATACAGCGCCTGTCAAAATTACTTAAAAAAGCACCTCGTCTTTTATGATTTTTAAGACAAATACATGCTTCTTTTGTTTTTATGCAAGGCACTCAAAGAAAAAAGCAAAAACAACCAAGAATTGGACAGTGAATAAGTGGAAGAATGTTCTGTGGACAAATTTGACCTTTTTTGTCTATAACAGAAGAACTTCACTAAGATGGAGAACAGGAGAGAATATGTTAGCAGACTGTTTCACACCCATAGTCAAACATGGAGGTTGGGCTTGTTTTGGTTAAGGGAAGGTTGGAGATTTATTCATGGCCACTATTCCATACTTCAACACCATACAATTCTATCTTGACTGCGGCTCATCATAAGAGACTTCAACATACAGCAAGAAGATAAGCCGAAGCGTACGTCCAAAGCCCATATCCTACCCCGTCACCACATCCAAATCATATTGAACTGCTCTGTGATAAACTGGATCACAAGGCCAGAAAGAAACCTCCAACTAGTGAAGATCATCTTTGGAGAGTTTTACCTGTGTTTCAGCTGAATGTTTGGAGAAACAAACTGTCAGGATGCCAAAAGTGTGTAAAGCTGTTATTTATGCTGAGGGAGGATTTTTTTAATGATATATGAAGTATAACATCTGAAAATGTTTATATTTGTTTGGTCAAAAGTGAGTCTTCTTGCCAAAGAAAACAAACCAAAGGAACATGCACAATTCTCTTAAAAAACATAAATGGCTAGGTAAAAAAAAAAAAAAAAAAAAATGTACAAAAATAATCAATGTTCTCATAAGCAGGAAGAAAACCAGAAACGCATTACATATTTTTTTTTCCCTAATTCCTTGGTAGAATTTTGGGTTATTTCTGTAACAAGTCAAAATCAATACATTGTCTCTTAAATGTAACGCCTTCAAATATCCATCAAAACAAAGACCTTTTTTTCTTTCCCTATAGTAATACACCTGCGTTTGTGTATAACATTGCGGGTAAATTCTTTGCAATTTCTTTGTTGAACGTTGGAACAACTGAGCATTAGCGTAAAACACATTAAAAACGGAACACTTTATTTCCTGAAGGTTTCCTTCAGTCCTGGTGTGAAAGCAAGCAGGTGAAATGTCTCTGATGATGCCGTGGTCTAATCGCAGCTAATCTCAGCATGTGGACGTGTTTGTTTAACATGCTAGTGTTGGACTCCTGCGCACAGGCTAATTTTCAACTAGCGCACAGAGATATGTCCAAAACACCAGGTCCAATTCCCAACAAGTTCTCAATGAGTTACTGAGAGAAAGTAACAGAACAGCAATACTTAAATTCAGAAACCCCTAATCAGTGCTGGTGTTTAATTAAGCTTCATTTAATTGCCCTTAGATTTAATTTGATTTATCTATTCTGTTTCCCTTTTCTTCTTTCCTTTCTTTTTCCTAAACTGCTTTCCTTCTCTTTGATTCTTTTTCCCCATGCCCTGTTTTTTGGCTCTTCCTTTTTTCTTTTTTTCCTGTTGTGCATTTCTTCTCTGCCTTTCTTTCCTCCCGCTCATGCATTTCTTCTTAAATTTTTCTTTCCTGTCATGCATTTCCACTCCCTTTTTTTTGTTTCTTTTCCCCTTGCTTTTCTTCTCTTTCATTATTTCCATTCCTACTTTTCTAACTTTCTTTCATCCTTCCTCTCTTTCTTTTCCATCATGCATTTCTTCCTTATTATTTCCTTTCCAGATTTACCTCTTTCTTTCTCTCATTCTTTTTCCTCACTATTTTGCATTTATCTGTCTATTATTGTTTTCAGCCAGACAGACAGTGTTTACTTTGAGGACCCCTGTGAGCTCGAGCACAGATATAAGCACGGGCACCGGCCATAAGTATTTGGACAGCAACACAAGTTCCATTATTTTCCATAGACGTTTAAGTGGAGCAATTGGATTTTTAAACTTGAACTCGAGGAGTTTAACTGAAAGTTACCTCCATTTTCAGAGGCTCAAAAGTAAGTAGACAGACTAGCAATGATAAATATAAGAATTATCTTTATTAGTTTTTGAGTCAATGACCTTCATCGTTCGATAAAATGATTGCGGTCAGAATCAGCTGCTGCATGTTTGTGGGTTTGGTTTGGTTGCTTGGCAATATGTTCTGATCAATTTGTCCAACGAGAAGGAAATTCTTGCCGCAAGCAATTTAGGCTTTCAAACAGGGAAATACCAAGGACCAGGAACAAGAAACTAGAGCTTGGACTCACATAGCAACATCCTGCACCTAAATAGAAAGAAAAAAAAAAGCATCAGGACACCTGACTTTTTCAGCCATATGTGGTTCTTCCCCACAAAGCTGGACGCACACAATTGTATAGGACGTCTGTGAATGTGGTAGCAGTTAATGTTCCCTTCAATCAAACTAGGAGACTTAAACGTGTCCCAGCTTGACAATGCCCCTGTTCACAAAGCCAGCTCTATGAAGATATGCTTTACATGGATTGAAGAGGAAGATCTTGAGTGGTCTGCTATTGAGCTCTGACCACTCCAAAAGTAGGGTGGAATGTGGGTGTTCAAAAACCCCATGAATCTCAACATCACGTGTCCACAAACTTTTGCACTTCAACATATATTCAATTGGACACCATCTGCCTCCACAGGTGCAAATTCTGCTACATATATAAAACTACTATTATTTCTATTGAAATGACAATTTATTTCTCTTTGTTCTACATCCATATTCTATTTATTCTGCGACTTTAATTTAGAAAAAAATAAGACTTGTTATTCCATTTGTATGTAACGGGGTGTTCATAAGCATTTCCCCGCATGTCGTATTCTGTATGATTACGTATGCACCTAATTGTTTGATGTGAACATTAGCTTTGTTACTGTATTCCACATTTAGTCCCAATTTGCTCTTATGATTCCATCCACTCTTCTGGGAAGATGTTCCGCTAGATTTTGGAGTGTGTTTGTGAAGATTTTGCTCATTCGTGCACAGAGACGGGTACTGACTCATGGTAAGGTGAGAAGGCCTGGGATGCAATTCATCTCAAAGATGTTAGGGTTGAGGTCAGAGCAGGCCACTCAAGAGCTTCCAGTCAAATCCATGAATACAAATTTTCATGGAGCTGGATTTGTGCACATTGTAATGCCGGTTTAGATCTCCTCTTTGAAGTGAAGGGAAAATGCCATGCTTCCACATCCAAAGACAATCCACACACATCAACTTTGAAGGTAAAATGTTCCCTTGCTGCCTAATACTTTAAATCCCACCCACTAACAGGTGCCATGATGAAGAGATAATTGGTGTTCTTCACTGTTATTCCTGATGGGTGTATAAAAGAGAGGTACAGTGTGATCTTATAAACCTCAGATCAAAGGGTAAAGTAAAACATTTAAAATTTGCACTGATGGACCTTTAAATCTACATTTATTAAAAACATCCAAATAGAAACACGACACATTTTACATACTGCCTCCTGTACAATAACAACTCGCTGCCGTTAGTGTTTCACTGGAAAAAAAAGTTCTGGTGAATGAATAGGATGGAATGTCGCTCTTGAACTTTTTCCCTTGCTTCTCTTTAAACATCCCTTTAATTCCTATGTGGTTCAACATCAAACAATTCATAATCCAATTTATGGAGAAAAAAAAAAAAAAAAGTTATATCACCCAGCTTGTAGGGCAGGATATAATAATGTGTTCAATTAAGGTAAAAAAAAAATATATATATCCCTAATGATCGTCGTGTTCAGGTGAAAAGAGAGCGACCAATCCGGTGTTCTCGCTGTTTGCCACCACGTCTTTGTTAGGTTTCACCTTCTTAAAGAGAGAGGGAAGGTTCCGGATGTGGACCTCCTTCTTAAACTGCTGCCCGAGAGGTTTCTGTTCGAGTGGAAGAAACATTAAAAAGATAAGAAAGAAGTCTGTGTCTTGATTATGTACAGTACAAAAAAGAAAAAAAGAAAAAAAAAAAAGGAATTTGCCCCCCCTTGTGGCCAGTGTTAGTCTTACCCCCACAGCTCCTGCGATGAGCTTCTTAAACTGGTCTTTTCTCTTTTTTTCGCCGATTTTCTGCAATGCGGGGTTGATGGTTTTTTGATCAAACTGATCGAGCAGGTCAGGCTGGATGTTGGGGATCTGGTTCATGATGGAACGCAGCTCTGCGTATTGAGGCCGCTGTGGTAGAGAGGGGAAAAAAGCATCCATCTTATACACTATATAAACAAAGGTTTGTGGACACCTGAGCATAAGATTTTATGCGTTCTTGAACTGTTCACGTTTGCCATTAAATTAATCTCCTCTCTTCTCAGAAGAGATGTTCTGAGATTTTTTGAGTGTGCTTGTGTAGATCTGTGTTCATTTAACTCGGGGTACTGACGTAGGGTGCGGTCAGCTTACCAATTCATCCCAAAGATGTTTAATAGGGTTGAGGTCAGAGTTCTAAAGCAGGAGATCTTCCACTCCCACACACGCAGAGCATATCTTCACAGAGCTGGCTTTGTGCACAGAGGCATTGTCGTGCTGGAACAGGTTTGTGACTCTTTGCTCAATTGAAGGGAAAATGTTATTCTATTGCATCCAAAGACGTCCTACACAATTGTGTCTCTCTAAATCTGTGGCAACTGTTGGGGGAATAGAACCACATATGGCATGTTTGTCCATAGAGTGCATTTTATAGGACGTCCTAGTGTTTAAAGGCATGGAGAAGCTGGTTTTGCATCACATCATCTGTGATGATCTCAAATGTTGAGCTATTTTATAAATTGCTTAGTAGCTCCTAGTTTTATAACCACAAATGACTGTAAAAGACTGTAGAAAGATCATTACTCAATCACACACTCCAGTGCTCATGTTAGTTCCCACTCTCCAGTGTTCTGTATTGTTTAAAGACTATAATCACACTCTTGATGTCACCTAAATGAGGATGGGTTCCCCTTTTGAGTCTGGTTCCTCTCAAGGTTTCTTCCTCATAACATCTAAAGGAGTTTTTCTTTGCCACAGTTGTCACGGCTGCTAATCAGGGATAAATACACATCGCTCACCTTAACTCTTAAATTCTGTAAAGCTGCTTTGAGACGATGTCTGTTGTGAAAAGCGTTATAGAAATTAACTTGACTTTTAAACCTCACAGAAACCCTGGACTGATATGAAAACAGAAAGTACCAGAGCATCGTAGATGAGCAGGGCGAGCTGCGTTAGTGCGGCGTTGCAGCCCTCGTGTTGGCCGTGCATCTGCAGGCCGCTCAGCACTCTGGTGTACAGCCACGTCACGGCATCCGGGAGCAAATTTGAACCTACAACCTGTGGAAAAATGACGACGACAACAACAAATAAAATCAAAAACTTCCTCCTCGGGTCTTGGAGTTATGATGAGGAGCTGGCAGTCGTATTTGGTACCTGTCTGAGCAACGTCCAGCAGATCAGCGTAGCAGCTCGCTGACAGTTACTGGTGTCTCTCCATGACAGAGAGTTAAATGAGATCGCCAGCAGATTCATGTAGACGTCCTGAAGATGGGTCGAATGATAATGTTATAATATAAAAAAAAATTATAATTCTGACATATGAAATACGTAGTGTGGAAGTAAAGTGCAATAGTATTAAAAGTTCTGAGAATCTTATATCTAATTATTTTTACTTATATTAACTATATTAACTTAGTTATATTAACTATTTTGCACCCCAATATATCATTCTATTAGTTATCTTCCAAATTTATATAAAACAATACCTCATGCTAATGTCATATATGTAAATATGTAAACACAGACACTTCTGCACCCACTTGTAAATAATTATAACTTTCAAACGCCTCATTATTACTTTTTTTTCTCCTCTTTACATATTGTTTAATATTTCCTATTTGCTGTATTTTGCACAAACAGTCACTGACATCTGTACATGCGACAAATATAACTTGAACTTGATTGCCTCTTAGAATAAATTTTATTTGATCGTATACGTTTTCTACGTTTCTCTTACACTCTCAGAGCCCAATGCATAAATACTGCTTACTTGTACAGAGAAATTAAATAATTTAAATTAGTTAAGAACCCAAAACTTCAAAATAATAGAGATTAAATTTACCTCATGTTTAAGGAGACACTTGCCCAGTTCTGTGAGCTCATCTGAAGTATGTGATGTGTTCAGCGGCGTGGAATCGGTTGCCATCATTTCCTCATCCCCTTTTTAAGAGAAAAAGAGACACTTTTTTTTGTTGCATTTTCTTCTCTTGCCCTGATTTACACAGGTCTACAGCTGCACTTCTCATGGATAAAATCAGCGAACTTGATGCTATGCTTACTAGCTAAATCTAAAAATCCAAAAAACCGTCAGCTCAATATGATAAAATAACACAGCTAGTGAATACTAATGGCTGGAATACAGCAGCATTTACAAAGAAACCTTTCTTTTAACGCAGAAAAAAATGGATCGATCAGATTTCAAAACTCCAGTCTTTTCCAGACTCAAATATACAAGCTTCCGTACAGATTTATTAAACCTTATTCAACATCTCAAATAATGATTTTAAATTCCAACTAAGACATACGTTACTATTTCTGATGTTTTCCATGGGTTTTACTTTTGAAAATGCTTCTGTCCGCACAGACGTTTTTTTTTTTTTTAGTCGACGGAAATGTAGATTTTTGAAAACGCTCTCTAAAGTGGATCAATCGGAAAAGGCTTTTTATAGAAAAGGCTTATTATATTTATAAGATGACCATTTAACTGAGTTTACTGCTAGAAAAACCTCACGCTTTATCTTTCTTACATTACTGCTTTGTTGCAGTAACATATGCATGTAATCTTGTGGTAATGGGGCCTTACAAGTATACAAACAAACAAAAAAAAAAAAACACTTCTGACCAATTAGGTTCAAGAATGGAACACCACTGTAGACCTACAATGTAGATTAGAGGCAGATACTTCCATTCTTTATAAGGTAACACTACTTTTACATATAATTCGGCTTCAGGTTAACTAATAATAACCTTTATTCCTCTGGGAAGATGTTCCACTAGATTCTGGAGTGTGTTTGTGGAGATTTGTGTTTATTCAGCTACAAGGGTTTTAGTAAAGTCAGGTAGAATCAGAATCAGGTTTATTGGCCAAAGGTACTGATGTAGGTGAGGTGAAGAGGCCTGGGGTGCAGTGAGCGTTCCAATCCAACCAGGAGCTCTATAGCAGGTTCCTCAAGATCTTACATTCCATTTCATGCAAAGCATCTCATAATGGAGCTTTGTGCACAGGGGTATTGTCATGCTGGAACAGGTTTGGGTCTCCTAGTTCAAGCGAAGGGAAAATTTCATGCTGCCACATCCAAAGACACCATATACAATTGTGTCTTTAAACTGTGGTAACAGTTTGAGGAAAAACCACATATGGCTGGAAAAGTCAGGTGTCCCAATACTTTTGTCCATACACTGGCGTGCTCCAAAACAAGGGGAAAATTTTAATTTAAAATAGATATGTATTCAAAATCTATATTCTTACTTTACCACTGATACAAATCAACAGTTTTGATGGCATCGTTCTACACGTCAGCATCACATCGGCTTTTTTGTCCAATCGAAGACTCCTGCCTCCAACACGACTACAATAGCCCACAGTACTAACTGTCAAATTATGACTTAGCGGGGTCTGTGAGGATAGCTGAACACTATTCGTTAGGGAAAAAAGGAGGAGGAGCGACTGGTTAGGCCCCGCCCTGACTTCCTGTTTAAGTGGAAATCAAGTCAACACATTACATGTCTTAATGCATTAGATGAGGAATTTTGGATGATCTCACCATCAGCATCTTCTCGGTTTGCTCCTGATTCCGGCAGCTTTCTCGATATGCACGAGACACCTGTCGAAACAAGAATTCAGTTCAGGTGTGGTGTTGTGTATTTAAACAAACAAACAAACAAACAAACAAGGAACTTACTGAGGAGATCCATGACCTCTCGCGTGACCAAGCGCACTAACCGATCTTCCAGCATTTCCTGAGACACCTGATTCTCCTCATAAGCCTCGTCGTCATCCGGACCACTGGGAAAAAGAAAAAAAAAAAAAAAATTATCCCTTAATGACCGACGCATACACTATATAGAAAAAAGGTTTGTGGACACCTGACTATACAATGGGTATGTACTTTCTAAACATCCCATTCCATATTTAGTGCCTATTAGCTGTTATAATAACCTCCTGGGTTTAAAGAAGGCAGATGTAGAGAACAGTAGTTTGGAGACGGATGATCCACTGTGGCGACCCCTAACGGAGCAGCCGAAAAAAGAAGCAGCAGCAGTTAAAATATCCTCCACTATTCTGGGAAGACATTTCACCAGATTTTGGAGTGTGCTTGTAAAGATTTGCACTCATTTAACCAATTAGTAGCGTCAGATATCAGTGTAGGTGAGGAGGACTGGTGTGCAGTCAGAGATCCAATTCATCCCAAAAATGTTAAGGTCGAAGCTCTATAGCAGGCCACTCAAGATCTTCCACTCCAACCCATGTAAACTATATCTTCATAGAGCTGCCTTTCTGCAAGTTTTGGGTCTCATAAGTTCATATGAAGGGAAAATGTAATACTTTTGTCCATATTGTGTATATACATTAAAAATGCCGAATATACATTGGTATAATCAATAATAGGGCTTTCAGGGGTCTTAATAAAGGAACGACAACATGACAACCGTCAGTAGTTCCTGATTTATATTTCATTTAGATTTTTTTTTATCTATCGATGATAAAAATGCGTAGCGGATCTTCAAGACGGATATCAAGGAACGCAGTCGCTCACCATACGCTCGTCCTCTGGTTGATGATCTGCCAGCGGAGGTTCAGTCTCTGTAAAGGGCAACACAAACATTGGATTTTTAACAGGATTGCTAATTTTTTTTGTATCAATGTCCAATTCTTTTGAGTCATCAACTATAATATTCTCTTCATGTTTTACTTTTGCAGTCCATCAGAGAGAAAAAAAAAAGAAGGAATTAAGGAAGCAGGGTTTCTGCAGGTTTTACTAAATCAAATTTACGACTTTTTAAGACCATTAAGAATTTAATTCTATCGGACATCATCAAAAACGCACACACAAATACGCTGTTAGTGACTGGCCTTAATCGAGCCCTGAATTTAGTCAAAATCAAGTATGGGCAAACTTGCACTTGCCCTGTAGCTAAAAAATCTAATCTGTTTTACGTCTGTGGTAAAATCTGACAAACATACGCACCAGCAACATAAAAGCTGATTGGCTGTTGAGTGTTGATCACATTTGTTGTCGTAATACAGTGGATTATTATTTAGAATGCGTTACATGGACATAAGACTGGTTTAAACCATTTTAAGACCTAAAACAGCGAATTGAAGACTTAAGTCTTAAAATTTACAATTTAGATTAAATTTTTTTTTACATTTTTGTAAGAAATATATATATATATATATATATATATATATATATATATATATATATATATATATATATATATATATATATATGAATATATGATAGTTGGCGAGAAGCCGCGAGTGGCTCGAAAGTTTGGAGTAACATTTCCAAACTTGCACTAATAAATTACATTTAAATGTTCGAAAAACTATTCTATTATTGTATTATTCATTTAAAGTAGTAAATAAAACATTTGACAAGTAATTCACAATTTTTGTTGAGTTTACACTACAGTACATATACAATTCCCTTTAAAAAAAATAACCATCAAAACCTTGTGACTGTGTCATAGAATGCAACTCCGCGAGTATCGAGGTTGCACTGTATATATAGAATGTAAAAAAAATTTGACTTATTTATAGTTAAACTTTTACTTTTAAATTTGTTTTTACATGTTGGACAGTCATTACAAGCACTACACTACATTTGGTACTCTGCATAAATGTGTGTGTAAAAAATCTAATTTGATTCGAAGTTTTACCTGCAGCAGATGAGACAACAGAAGGCGGAGCAGTGGACAGAGAAGCGTCTCGTAATATTCGGGAGGACAGGACGTGACCAGCGGTTTCATGAACACCCGTGATCACGGATTCCGTTAAGGCGAAACCCCAGAGTGAGTGTTATAGCAGCATTATAATCACTGAAACATCAATTCAATCACTAAAACATAAGTCGGTTCATAAAGACTCTTTAACTGTAGGATAAATTCCTAAAAGCTTCACAGCAGAAGATTGTTAATAAATAAGGTGCACTTTTAAAATTTTAAAGCCTTAAATGTTTCCCTTTTATTGAATCTTAAATAAAAAAATTTTACTAACAGATTTAAATCTAAACATGAAACCTTTGGGATGATCGTGAACGCTGACTGCATCCCCTCCTCATCCTACAATGTTGACTGCTAGTAAAGTTACTGTGTTTAAAGATGAAGGTGCAGAACATCGATGTTGAAATGAAATTTGAGGTCTTAAAGGATATGAAGCATAGGGCGAAGTCTATGGTCAGGAACGTGCTCCAGGTGGAGGAAGGCCGAGCCGGCCAACTGTTCGGCCAGACCCTCTATGGTATAAAAGTCCTGCAGCAGGGCCGGGCCAGCGTGACCGAGCACATGGTAACTGAGAGAGAGAGAGAGAGAGAGAGAGAGAGAGAGAGAGAGAGAGAGAGAGGAGAAGAAGAGTGAGACTGAGGATAATAAAGAGATGTCGTGACTGGATTTAAAAACATTCCCCTGTTCACTTTCTCCTCTGAATTTCTACTGAGGGAATCTTCCACAGCGGCTTTACATAAACGCCTCAACCGATGCATTATTTTTAACCTTTCAACCATTCCTTCCTTCCTTCCTTACTCACTTACTCACTCACTCTCACATACTTTCTCTCACGTTCTCCTCATCTCGCTCTTTCTCTATCCATCTCACACTTTTTCTTCCACTTATTCTCTCACACTCACTTTCCATCTCACTCTCTCTCACACTCATGTTCCATCTCACTCTCTCTATCCATCTAACACTTTATTGCTTTCCATCTCACTTTATTTCTTTCTCTCCACCTTAAACTTTCTAGCTTCAACTCTCCATCTCTCTCATCACACTTTCTAGCTCTATCTCTCTCCATCTCACATCTCAGTTACTCGTTTCATCTCTACCTCATACTTTCTTTTAAATCAAGTTTATTTCCATAGCGCTTTTCACAACAGACATTGTCTCAAAGCAGATTTACAGTATTTAACCGTTAAAGGCAAGGAAAAACTCCATGTTATGAGGAAGAAACCTTGAGAGGAGCCAGACTCAAAAGGGAACCTCATCCTCATTTGGATTATATTAAGACTGTGATTGTAAATCTTTAAACAATACAGAACTTTCATTGTCTCACATGCACATGCTTTCTTTTTTACACACACACACACACACACACACACACACACACACACACACACCCCCCAAAACAGCACAGAAGGCACTTTTGAAATAAAAAAAACTATTAGTGTGAGGATGCATGTTCAGATTTTCTCACCAGTTGTCGTAGAGGGTGCAGAAGAAGCCTTGTAACCGCTCTAGTGAGCTTCTATACACTGGAGAGTCGTACATGTCCAGCAGCGGCTGAGTGATTCCTTTGTGAAAATGGCAAAAACCTTTATGAAATTATATTTTAAACGACATCTATAAATAGACAATATAACTTGGGCAGCACCCATGTACCTAAAATAAGATTCTTCTCCACATCCATGACATCATAGACTCGGCTGAAGGTCTCGCTGAGTCGAGCTAGATTCTCTGGTAGAAATAAGCTGTTGTGGGTCCTGAAAGGAGAATTCGGTAAGTCACTGGAGTTAACTTTATGCTATAAATGGCACTCGTATCAATGATTTCAGGCGATTTGACCATGGAATAGTAACCGTTCGAATGCCTACAGAGTTGACTGATAGATTTGAACTTAATTTGACCAAAAGTTATATTTTCAGATACCCATGGCTTGGTTGGATCGTACTCGCTGATAACCGATTAATCAACAGAATGTTTTTTAAAAGGATACTTCATTTAAAAACAAAACAAAAAATCTAACAAAGCACTGAATCATGAAAATGTGCTACTAAATATAAATATGACTTGTATTAATAAACATTAAATAAAATAAACATGCATTTAAACTGAAAAAAAAAAAAAAAAAAACTCAAAATAATTTAAAACAAATGACAATTGTTTAAGACTCCTCAAATAAACAGCATGTGACATGGCATTAATGATTCACCTCTAGAGGCTGCTCTCGTACTGTATTGTGCAACCCGGAAAAACTATCGCTATATATTTTGATTAACCGTGAAACCGATAAATTGGTCAACCTCTACCAGAGATACACTGTTGTAGTTACATAAACATCGAACAACAATGTATAAGGACAAGCGCATCGGTATCTTGATTCGGGCCAATCACAAACAAGAATTTAGTTTAGTTTCTAAAGCTTGTTATTTTAAACTGAAACAAAGAAAACATTATATAGTGCGTTTACTGTTGATTGACGTATATATTCTTATTTATATATTTGTATTTGGATATAATATGGAAATTAAATGTACTTAATGGGTTTAGTTTTTACAGATTGCAGTTTCAG
Source organism: Silurus aristotelis (assembly GCF_946808225.1). NCBI lineage: Eukaryota > Metazoa > Chordata > Actinopteri > Siluriformes > Siluridae > Silurus > Silurus aristotelis. The sequence continues at coordinate 12,764,394 of NC_139600.1, read as the reverse complement.
CAATAAAAATGTAAATAAAATAAAAAATACACATGGAAAAAAAAATTACCTGTTCATTTTAAGAGACTTTCTCTTTTATATAATTAGTGTTGCCTTTTAATAAAGAAAACTTCTTATACTTCAAATACATCTTATCTGAATACTCGATTAATTGACGGAATAATCGGTACAATACTCGTTTACTAAAATAATTGACAGCTGCTAGTTAGCTTTTGCCCATATGGTGTTAAAATCAAGCAGACACCTACAAATCAAGATAATCATCAATTTCTAAACAGCAGATGATGTCGTACCTGATGAGGGTGAGCAGATTTGGAAGCAGAGCCAGGAGGGGCTCTGAGGCAGGGTTTCTGTAGATCGGTGCTCCAGCTGGAGTGTAGCCCACTACAAAACCCCCGGCTTTGGCTTCCTCGACATCCGTAGGACAGTGTGCTCGCTTCACCACGCCCAGGATGGTATACACACAAAAACTAATCTGCACATGAAAAACCTTCAGTTAGTCCCTTTGGAATGGAAATCCAAAGTGTAATGGTTAGTAAAAAATATTAATTACCTCAAGACAATACAGGAACCACAAATATAAAGCTACAGTATAAACCAATTACAATAATAAAAAAGATACACATCAAATTACCTCACAATACAGTTTTCTACGTTAATTTAGGAATCATATAATCTCAAAAAAGTATTACTCAGAATATAATACTGAGGCAATGTATTTACCCTTGACCTGTTGATTCCCATCTGATCCTCAGTGCCGGGTTGAGGGTTGACCTGATCGGCGCCAATAAACGTAATGAAGCTGGCTGGATCTGATAATACGCTGCGCCGAAGAGTCAATAAAAAAAAAAAAAAATAATAATAATAATAATAAACTTAACACTAAATATTAATAAATAAAAATTCATGTCCTGGAAACAATTTTTTTATTATGTCATAGATAAAGAAACAAATAAATTCAAGAATAAGGTTAAATCACTATGTTTTGCATCCTTTAATATTTGGTAAGTTGTGGTGGACAGCCTCCAACAGTAGAGGTTGTGCCATGATGTTCGAAATAATGGATTTTTTGGGGCTTCACAACCACACCTCTGCTCCAGAGAGTCATGACAATGAGGAACCTTTAATGCATTCTGCATAATTAGGTTGCAACTTGAAATTGTGAAAAAGCTAAAAATCAACATTGCCAAAAGTATTGGGACACCTGACATTTCCTGCCATATGTGGTTCTTCTGCAAACTGTTACCATAAAGCTGAAGGTATTCAATTGTACAGGATGTCTTTAGATGCGATGTAGTAATTCTGCATTCACTCGAACTTGGAAAACAAAACCTGTTCCAGCAGGGCAACGCCCCTGTACACAAAACGGTCTGCTTTATATGGGTTAGAGTGGAAGATCTCCTGCTGTAAAGCTCTGATCTTAACCCTACTGGGATAAATGTGAACTCTTGACTGCACCCCAGGCCTCCTTACCTCGATCAGTACCTGTCTTTACTAACACCCTTGTAGCTGATGAACACTAATATCCATAAGCACCCTCCAAAATCTAGTGGAACATCTTCCCAGGAGAGTGGAGGAATATATAAGAGCAAATAAGGACTAACTGTGGAATGCGATGCTCAGAAAGCACATACCATACCACACGTCCACGTGTCCCCATACATTTTTTTCCAATATAGTGTATGCAAACCAATGTATTTCTATATTGTACCTGCGCATCTCCTCCGAGAGCCAGCGTGCCGTCACGGCGCCCATGAGCTCCACTAAGAAGGCCTTCTGCTTGCTGTAGTCTTTAAACTGGTTGCTGATCAGCACCAGTGCCTCCATGAGTGCACACTTCTCCATCTGGGTCAGCAGCAGCTCGTTGATGAACAGCTCCTTCACGCGAGTGTAGAGCAGGTCAAAGGATGGCTATATAGAACAAATACGCTGTTAAGTCGTAGCGTTTTATTTCTCGTCGCATTGATCTCCCAAAATATTCTCACTCTTTTTAAAAGAGGGATATAATGAAAAAATATAAAGCTTGTATTATTAGAAAAATGATCCAGTTTGGCTACACGTCCATGATACACACCAGGATAAACTCTGGATAATCTCGACACATCTTGATGATGGAGGAGCAGGCGTGTCTTCTGACGTTCTTCACCGCTCGGGTTCGAGGAGCCTGAAATTCAGCATGTCGTTAAGTGTATGCATCACACATTCGGACCCCTTTTTATATATTTATTTCTTGACTTTATATACACACACACACACATATATATACACACACTAACACACACATTTTATATATATATATATATATATATATATATATATATATATATATATATATATATATATATACACATACACACACACATAATATATATATATACACATACACACACATACACACACACATATATATATATATATATATATATATATATATACACACACACACACACACATTTTATATATATATATATATATATATATATATATATATATATATACACACATACACACACACACACACATATATACACACATACATACATACACACACACACACACACATATATATATATATATATATATATATTCATAAAAGAATGAGGAAAAAAGACATGCATTCGAAATGCTTCTCGCCTCGGCATGGATTTTTGCCGATAGTTCCAGCAACTAGGGTGGCAAAATTTGCGGTAACTTTCCAGAAACACCTGGGGGAATTTTGGAAATATTTCAGGAATTTACAAGAATTTATGGGAATGTATTTGAAATTTTGGTTTATGACTAAACGTTTTGTTTAGTCATAAGTAGACATGCATGCATATTAATACAGATTTAAAAGAAAATTACTTTTGACATTTAATTGTTAGTATATGTACAATAGCTTACACACAGCACAAGGACGTTTTAAACAAATGTATATAATATTTATGTAATTTACGTGAATACTTGCCACGATGGACAATTTTTGACATTATTTTGTGTGCTGGATACATGAACTGATGTGTGTGTTATGTTATGGAGGAAAGCACAGTGCAGGTAGGGGGCGTGGCCTCAGTGGCCCCGCAGTAAGTGTGCTGTGTGCATGTGATTGATAAAGGTGCAGGTAAAAATTCTACTGAAACTGCATTAAATCTGGTTCTTTTAAAGAAAATCAACCTGCAAGATTTTTTTTTTTCCAACTGCATTTAAGTTCCCTGGTATTGGCGAACCTGCAATTTGGAAAATTCCCAATTCATTCCTATTCATTCCCATATATTCCTGTTATTTCCCATGGAAATTCTCCATTGGTGTCAATCGGCAAAATCGCTGAATTGGTCATCCTCTACTTTACAGGGCTTCTTTAAATTTAGTAATATACACTGTACACACTAAGTACACTGTGATAATCAGCATAAAAATAGTGTGTCATGGTATACAGACAGACAGTCAGTAGTATACAGTCAGAATCAGGAAATCATGTAAATACTGTTAAATGAATTGGATACTGGCCAGTAGGTCAAACAAAACTCTTACCTTGCTTTCTTCTACCACTTCGAATGTGATGGCAGGAAACAGCTTTAATTAATAAAGAAGAAAAAAAGATTAAAGTGTGGTTTATTTGTAATGCAATCTGGACAAATCTTTTTTTAAATAATAGGAAGAAATATACTTTGGGCATCAGTATAAATGGGTGAAGTGCTTTTGAGAGCACTGAAGCACAAGGAATGGTCTTACCTTAAAGAACACTTGTGGTAGAAGTTCTGGGCGATGCAAGACAAAGGGGAAGAAGGTGGACAGGTTGGTGAGTACGCAGGACAAAACGACGGGATCTCGCGTCTCGTAGCTCACTACGGCTTGTAGCAGCTCCATGCCTTGATCGACAGGCAACTTCTAGGAGGTTGGGTAAGCAGGAATCATGACATTAAAAGGGATTCAATAGTGATTTGTAGTTTCATTCATGATAATCCTTTGATTAACCGATTATCAGCAAGTATGATCCAACCTAGCTATCGGTGTCCAGACTGATAAGATTTTAAAATGGATACGGGATAAAAAAAAAGTATACAAACAGCACATGGCGTCCGTGATTCGCCCCCTAGAGGCCACTCTTGTAAAAACAGCAGGTGGAATTGGATGCTCAAAAAAGGACCAAACTTATGATCAGGTGTCCACAAACTTTTGTCCAAATATTGTGTGAAAGTAGGCGACCGTTAGGTGGCAGTGGGATATAATTAACCTACATCTTTTGAGAGACTTATTCTGAATTTTCTTTTAAAAATCCATCAACTGTCCTGAACTTTCCTGGACCCAGGAAACCCAAAGATTTGAAACTTTGGACACATGGTTCCAAAACAATTATGACTATAAAACCTACTTCCCCCTGGGGAGAAAAAAATACATCAATGATGCTTGGACCCCTAATTATTCCATAACACAAGCTACAATTAAAGTGATTAGAAATGTGCATGATGGTGTGTCAATTAATTGGAGATGAAAAAGTGTTACCTCTTTCTCCAGGACTTTGAAAAGCTGGCCCATCACACTCTCTGTGAAAAAGGTCATGGCCTCCCACTGCACAGCGGTGGGCGAAAACGTCGAGCACGTCCCTTCACCTAGTTTAGCTTTGTACAAGACCAGATCATGGATTAGTTCCTCTGTATATGTCCTCAGGCGAAGCATCGTGTGGTCGGACAACATGGTCTCAATTATTCTGCCGTAGATGCAACGACAATGCACCTGAGTGGCGAAATTTTTACGAAAAATCTCGATACGTCAATTTAAGCAACATTTGAATCATCTTTAAAAGAACATTCTAATTCATTGAAGTAAAAAAAAAAAAAATCGCTTGAGCTAATAACGGATTCTAATCTGACTTACGACAGACCATGCTTTGCCTATACCATGCCTAATCAATCATTATGCAACTTATGGAGACCTTCTTGTCTTTACTTCTCTGAAATCTATTATAAAACTGATTATGATGAATACATTAATAAATAAATAAATACCAACATATAAGTCACATGCTGGACTCAAAATCTGCAATAAATTGCAACAATTACCCCCCCAGCAGGGTTTGAAACTCACACAGAGCGTTTCCGCTGTTAGAGGGCGAGTTGATCTGATACTTTAACCATTCGGCAGCAATCTGGAAGGCTTCAAGGGGCGCGATCTTACAGGAATGACGAATAACGTCACCCTGCTGGGCCCGGAAAGCTGTCAGAGAAAAGATCGTTTCCTTCATTAAAAAGAGCACCATTTAATCTGTAGATCATTATCTACAGCTGAAAACAGGGTTCCTACACATTTTTCATTGCAAAACTCTAGACTTTTCCAGACTCAAATATACAGACTTCCCTAAAGATTTTTAAGACCATATTTAACATCTGGAATGATGATCAAGCATTACGCAGTACAGTACAATCTCCGAAAGTGTGTCAGAATCAAAATCTCTGATGTTTTCCATGTGTTAACTGTCATGGAAACTTCTGCCTCACAGGGTAACAACCTCACAGCTAGTTATTGGGTGTAGATATATTTATATCTATTTTATTCGCTTTTCGTCGCCGCAACGTTTCAGAAACCCGGAAAGTAAATAAACAGCAGGTGGAAAAGGCGCTTGTCGAAGCCGGACAGGGACGCGAGTATTTCCAGACGTTACAGTGAGGACGAGGGACTTTGGGAAAACGGCTGAAAACAATTTAAACAATTAAAATTTTTGTAAAATCCAGAGCTACTACATATATACACCAGTCTTAAATACTTAAATAATTTTTAAAATATATCTGAATACTGTGTGTGTCCCTACTGCACCAACACCCCCCCCCACTAATTGCCTACTTTTTCATACTTTTCGAAAATGCGTAGGAACCCTGCGAGAAATCCTCTTACAGTGAAAGAAAGCGTTGAAGTCCTCGTCGCTGTCGAAGTCCACCCGGGCGTAATCGCAAGTCGGGCTGTCGTTCTTCGACGGGAATCCCGTCTGCGAAGCGGACAAAAACATGAATCGTTACGCCACAGAAGACTTTTTGGAAATGAAGAGCTGGAGGATTGATTTTCGGTTTCCACTCACCTTCACGAGGTTGGTCATGGTCGCATTTAAATATTTACCCGTCATCTGTGTAATAACGGGCTCCTTCGATAAAACCTCGTGTCTGAACATGTTTCCCCAGGTGGTCTGAGTGCAAGATCTGAGGAACTGTTCGCACAGCACAATTAGATCCACGATTCGGTTCGGCTCGAAAGCGTGTGGAGGCGCGGTGTGGTTTTTACCTGACTGGGGTGAGTAGTGAAGGCGAGGAATGCTTCCAAGTATTTACTCAGGTTGGCTGGAACCTCTACTTCTGCAGGCGAACCCTACGGCATGATCATCAGTTCCCATGTAAATTCTATACATACATATGGTAACCATGCGAGGTCATATTAAGGACATGCTTACCACCAAGGCACAGAGCTGACTGCCAAGAGCACAGAGCACTTGACATAACCTCTTCAGGAAAGTGTATCTCGTCTCGCTGAGCCCCACTTCCGCTGACCTGCGGAGAGAACGATAACGGTACATTGATAAAATCAATAAATTGCAGCATGTTGAAGACAATCCCCATGCTGATGTCTTTCATGTGGAACGGCTCTATAATGTGCTCCAACCTGTGGTGGTTATTAGGGGTGAAACAGTACACGCGGAACATAGTTATAATCCGAGTTCCCTCACAGACGTGTTAAGTGGCGGACCTCACGGTTGTTTAGACGCAGGAAAAACTATTTAGACCGGGCACGTGCGAAACGGCTGCCACTTCCTATCATCATTTTTTTACAAAGGTTTAGCGATATGGATTCTTTTGCGTTTTGTGTCCGGATTCAAGACTTTTTCCTTAAAAATCCTGAAACTTTCACATATCGAGGGAGTGAATGAATGAAGGATTGCAGGAAATAAGTATATATAATAAATAAGTTTACTGAAATAAGTAGAACAGTTAAGTAGATCATAAATTTTATATTAAATGTAAAAAAATAAAAATAAATAATAATACAAAATACACTCACTTCTTAACACCGAGACCAGTGTTTGTACACTATAATCTGCATTACACAAATGGGGTCTGACTAACGTTAACGACTTCATTTTAATCTATTTATTTCATTTAAATCCATTTATTTTAATTATTTAATAAAGAAAAGAAAAGAATTGCATTCATTTAATTTCTTCTGTTTTATTTTTAGATATAACTTTTTTTATTTGAATCAAGCAGGCATTTTATTGAACACTGGTTTAAATATGTAAACTGCTGATGTTCACAAATATTAATAATAATAATAATCTGTTAATAAAAAATAAATAAATCAAAAAGAAGCAATTTTATGTTTTGCATTTCTTGACTTAAAAACCGAGGAACAGTGAGTTTTGTGTACCGTAGTTACGCCCCCTAGTTGACATGGATTTTAATGTCGTAAATGAGGACTTACTGGGCGGCCGAAAGAATGTAGTGCATGGCCACGTCTTTAAAGAGCACCATGAAGGGCTTCCTGTCTTCCAGTTTCCCCTGGAAAACAAAACAAAAAACCCCAAAACAAATTCATAAAATTATAAAACGACAACAAACAGTTAACATACATCACAACATGGAGTGAATAAATACTCTATTCTGATTGGCTGAATGCTAGTTCCTGGTTTCTCCTGTTTTAAATAAATCAGATCTCTCTCTCTCTCTCTCTCTCGCACTCTCTCTCTCGCACTCTCTCTCTCGCACTCATTCTCTAATTACTGGAGGGTGGCAGCTGGGCTTTACCAGGGCTTGAACTCCCCAAACTTCTGATCCGTAACCCAGAGCCCTTAACGTCCCCAAATGACTCATTTATTTACATTTTATTGACTTTCATGGTCTGCAAGGTGTTTTATTAAATAAATGATTCATCATAATATTAATAATAAATGAATCCGCCATTGATTCCCTTTGTGTGCGCTACAACGTTTTCATGCTTTGCCTCAGGTGGTCATTTCGAATTTTACTATGGAAAAAAAACTTTACACTATACAGGTGAGGTGTTTCTGATCTTGTCTCAGGAGACTATGGAGCCACTCACTTTCCTGCTGACTGCAATAAGCAAACACTCAGCAGCCTCCAGCCGAAGCTCTGGTTCACTCAGAAGAAGGCAGAGGATCTCCAGTAAATGACAGCCGTTGTTTGTGATGTGAACCAGTGCGACCCAGTCGATGTAGCCGGCCAGAGTGTTCAGGGTGGTCACGCTGACTCGACAGTGAGCTTTGGCCTGATAAAAGTGCAAATCGTTTCATTCCAAACGGAATTGTTCCTCTGTAATTGATGAATGAGTGATGAGAGAGTCTGGGGTTTACCTTTAACTCCTGTCCTGGATTAATTTTCTGAGGGGAAAAAAAAATGATTCAAAAGTTGAGGAAGAATAAATGGACAAACTAGAGTGCAGTCTCATTTCTACTAAATGTAGCAGACAAGTTAGAAGGTGAAATAAATTCTGGGCATGTGTTACACCCTGCTATCAGCCGCCATTGTATTCTTACAGACACAAACTGCATCGATATTCTGGTTCTAAATACGGCTGTTGCAACAGCATGCGTTCAAAAAAACCTCAGTCTGAATATTTCAATTATTTACTTTATGGAAAGTTAAAGTGTTTATTAAATATTTTGTGTAGAAGTAACTTGGAAATTATATTGGAGTTGCATAATGTTGTAATAGCGACCCCTACAGGTGAACAGTGTGTAGTGTTATTTCAGACCCTTTGTGTCGTCCAGCTAGCTGTGTGAATACTATAAGCACCAGGAGATGCACGCTGAATAAAAAGTTACGAATTGTATAATTGTTTAGAAGATTATTTACATAAAATATTTTGATGTCTTCTGGTTGGAAGGCGCAGAGGGCAATTTTGTTTCCGTCCGTCCATCTATCCATTCATCAATCTATCCATCCATTCATCAATCCATCCATCCACCCATCAATCGATTCATCCATCCATCCACCCATCTATCTATTCATCCACCCATCTATCTATTCATCCACCCATCAATCTATTCATCCATCCATCCACCCATCTATCTATCCATCCATCCATCCATCCATCTATCCATCCACCCTTCCATCCACCTATCTATCCATCTATCCATCCATCCATCCATCTATTTATCCACCCATCCATCTATTTATCCACCCATCCATCTATTCATCCATCTATTCATCCATCCACCCATCAATCTATCCATCCATCCATCCATCAATCTATCCATCCATTCATCAATCCATCCATCCACCCATCAATCGATTCATCCACCCATCTATCTATTCATCCACCCATCTATCTATCCATCCATCCATCCACCCTTTTATCCACCTATCTATCCATCTATCCATCCATCCATCCATCCATCCATCCATCCATCCACCCATCCATCCACCCACCCATCCATCCACCTATCTATCCACCCATCCATCTATTTATCCACCCATCCATCTATTTATCCACCCATCCATCCATCTATCCACCCATCCATCTATTTATCCACCCATCCATCCATCTATCCACCCATCCATCTATTTATCCACCCATCCATCTATCCATCCATCCAGCCACCCATCATTAATAAACTAATTTCTGGACATCAAACTCATATTATGCATCTAAAAGTAGTTGTGGGTTTTCAGTTTTGTGGTGAAGATGGTGGTGTTTATGGTGTTTACTGTTTTGAGTCGACCCTCACAAAAAAAAAGTGATTAAACTTTGTTGACGTGCGCTTCTTTTGGCGATCGGAGGAAGAAGTTCAGGAACCGCTAGACCCGTTTAGCTGGACTATAGCGCTAGACTGAACCCGTACCAGTTTCCTGTACTCGTCGACGTGCTGCTGAAGGATGTTCAGGAGGAAACTGAAGATGCCGTCCATGTTCTGCGTCAGCGTGTGCTGGATGTCTCTGCGCCTCTGCTGAGGAAGAGTCTGGAACGTGATCACGTCCTCTGCCAGCCGCAGCAGGATCAGCATCACCAGCTCAGTCTGAGTGTCCTGATATGTGACAAAAAAAACATTTGCATACGGTGTTCAAGAGCGGAAAAGTTCACGCGTCGACGTTGTATTTTTTATTTTTTTGGAGGAACAGCATCGTGAACCGCTGTTCAAAAAAATAATCTATCGAGTACCCCGAAGGTAGTGAGCGTTTCCATCTCTTTCAGCATATCTGGCCACTGCTGAGGCCACTCTCTCTTGATCATCTCCACAACAATCCTCGACAGAGCGTCTTTAATGTGACTCTCCTCCTCCAGGATGGGAAATGTTCCCTGAGAAAACACACGCAAGACATCGGATATGAAACTCCCGCACGTCTACCGGGGAACGGGGCTCATAAAGACGTTGCAACAACAAGGTTGCCAGATTGTGCAACGGTTGGGAAAAGTTATTCAAAGCAGGGGCAGCGAGGATACAGCCCCTCTGGAGCAGAGCGTTGCTTGAACCCATAATAAACATAATGGTTATACCCATAATATTATTACTAGCTGAACAGTTTTGCTTAGACGTTGCCGTATCACTCACGTTAGTCAGCATCTCCATGGCGCAGTCTTTCAAATGAACTTTCTCGTGCTGTTCCATGTTGTTCCACTGAAACCTGGTGACATAACAATCGAACATGACGTCAGCTTATTTACCTAAACACAGATCTTTCGCTCCACGGTGCAGATCTAAAGTCTTACTTGATAACGTGCTCCAGAATTTGTAGACCAAAATGTCTCACCACCGCCGGCTGCGATTTGTCCGCTAGCTGAAGGCCACATGGTATGCAATAAGGACATTTTTCCTTGAATTCCTCGCAAAACTGAAACACAAAACGAGATTCCCTGCAATGGAACAGTGCTTCCAGAATATCGTTCCACAATTTAACACACACAAAAATCTTTTTTTTTTTTTTTTTTAACAGAACGTTTTTTTTTTCGTCTCACCAACATGTTTGGCACAAAAATGTTATAATAGATAATAATTAGACTTTTTTTTTGTTTGTTTTAAAACATTGATGAACACCGTGAAACCGTAATATTTTTACACGAGGGAATCATATCGGGAAGATCTCAAATCGTACCACCTCTACCATACAGCGGAGCGGGCAAGCCCAGGCCGTAACCCAAACGGCCACAAGTTTTAATTGAAGTGCACTTGGTAGGTCGCATGTATTGCCCTTTCTGTCTGTATAATAGTGCACTGGGGGAGGGAGAAATATTCCGTTTAGGACGCGCCCACAGGCAGAGCTGGAGATAGCTAACAAAACGTGTTGTACAGTCATAAATCCGCTCAGTTAGCTGCGTAGCTGAGGAGCGATAGGTCGGTGAAACGGTACAACGCTGTAATACACCGTTATTATAAAAAATAAAAAAAATAACACGTGTATATATAATTTTTTCATTCCATTTTATTCCACGAGGTGTGCCTAATTAATCTTAGTTAGCTTTGTCCAGACAGCGGCTCAGAAGCCTTCAGCTCGCCGGATAGCAAGACGCTTTTAACATTAGAGCTAATGGCTTCTCCTCCTCTTCTCTGGTACCTTCAGAGCCTCCAGGCGGTACCGCTGATTGGATTCCGCGTCCATCATGACGGTCACAGCCTTGACGAGCTGCTCGCACATCGCGCCCACCGACTCGGCCATGCCTGATCCCCGCGCTTATCCGCCTAGCTGCACGCGCTTTAACCCAGCGCTCTGACCGAGCTGCCGTGCAACAGTGTGCATGCAGCTGCGGCGACCCCCCGCGGAATCATGGGAAATGGAGTTCTCTGTGTGCGCCGCCATTATAGATAGATAGATAGATAGATAGATAGATAGATAGATAGATAGATAGATAGATAGATAGATAGATAGATAGATAGATAATTCCACATTTAGTTTCTTATTTGCAGTTATAATAAACTCCACTTTTTAAACAGATTTTTGCTCATTCAGGCTTAAATAAAGTCATCCACTGACTGTAAACCAGTGTTTAATGTGGAGGTTGGACTGCAACAAGGATTAGCTCTGAGCCCTTTCCTGTTTGCAGTGGTGATGGACAGGTTGACGGATGAGGTCAGACAGGAGACGCCGTGGACTATGATGTTTGTGGATGATATTGTAAATTGTGGTGAGAGTAGTGAGCAGGTTGAGAAGAGCCTGGAAAGGTGGAGGTACACACTGGAGAGAAGGGGAATGAAAGTCAGTAGGAGTAAGACAGAGTACATGTGTGTGAATGAGAGGGAGGGCTGTGGAGTGGTGCGGTTGCCGGGAGAAGAGGTGGAGAAGGTGGAGGAGTTCAGGTACCTGGGGTCAACAGTGTAAAGTAATAAAGAGTGTAAAGAAAAGAGTGCAGGCAGGGTGGAGTGGGTGGAGAAGAGTGATAGCAGGAGTGATTTGTGATAGAAGAGTATCTGTGAAAGGGAAAGTTTATAGGACTGTGGTGAGACCTGCGATGTTGTATGGTTTAGAGACAGTGGCATTGAGTAAAAGACAGTAGGTGGAGCTGGAGGTAGCAGAGCTGAAGATGTTGAGGTTTTCGTTGGGAGTGATGACTATGGACAGGATTAGAAATGAGTTTATTACAGTGACAGAGCATGTAGGATGTTTTGGAGACAAGGTGAGGGAGGCGCGATTGAGATGGTTTGGACATATGAAGAGGAGGGACATGGGGTATATCGGTAGGAGAATTTTGAGGATGGAGCCACCAGGAAGGAGGAAAAGATGAAGACCAAAGAGGAGGTTTATTGATGTGGTGAGGGAAGACATGCAGGTAGTTGGTGTGAAAGAGGCAGATGTAGAGGACAGGGGGGTATGGAGACGGCTGATCCGCTGTGGCGACCCCTAATGGGAGAAGCCGAATGAGGAAGAAGACTGTAAACTCATGTAAAGCATGTCTTCATGAAGCTGGCTTTGTGAAGGGAGAAGAATCATTCTAACACATCCACAGACGTCTTATAATATTGTGTACCTCCAACTTTTTTTAGTTATATTTAGTAACATATTGCTGTATAAGTCTGGTGTCCCAATACTTTTCTCTGTTTACTGTCGAAGACTGAGGAATAGAAAAATAAGTTTCTAGCGTTTACCGCATGGTGGCGCACGTGCTCCACACACACACACACACACACACACACACACACACACACACACACACACACACACACACACACACTTCATTCATAAATGTTTTATATTTGGTTGTGACAAATTTTATTTTACTTACAAATATATTAAAAATTCGTATTATTTATAATAATATGTTGATCTGGAAAAACATCAAAACTCTAAATCTTTATAACTATTTGAATATTTTGTCTCCTTATTTGTATTATGATTAGTATTAATAGTATTGTTTATATTTTTATTTGATGTTAAATTAAGATAATATAATTCATGTTAATTGTGTATTAAAAAACAGCAATTTTCCCTCTCTCTCTCACACACACACACACACACACACACACACACACACACACACACATATATATATATATATATATATATATATATATATATATATATATATATATATATATATATATATATATATATACTTACACTCCTGTTACTTCGATATTAAACAAATATTTTTTGTTATTAAAAAATAAACCCTAAATGTAGTATAATACACATATATTTATTTCTATATTTAACGTTTGTTTTGTTGTTTGATTCATAACATTTTTATTATATATTATTTATACATTTTTTTATTATTAATGGTTTATTAATTTACACTTTACCCTTACATGTATTGTAATATATGAACATTCGATACAATATTTTCATTATAATATATTTGTGTAATTATTTAATTAGTTTATTAGATTCAATTGTCTTTATGTGAATGAATGGATAATAATAGTTCTCGCTCTGCAATGATGCACTGCAGACTGATGTAGTGTGTGAACCCCAGCCATGGTGTATAAAAGCTGGTCCTAAAGCTCACAGTGAAAGGACTGAAAGCCATGGGATGATCTTCATGCCCAGCGTGAGTTTCTCTTTAATTATCCAGCAGTACATTTGGCCCATTTATTCAGCTTCAGCCTGCAGATCTTGGAGCTGTGCATTCCCATACCGTAACTCTCCAAAAGTCAAAGCATAGAAGGCTTGCAGGAGCAACAACTCCGACCCTGTCAGAGCACAGCATTATCATGTGAGAGAGCAGGAATACAGAGCAGTCCATCTATCTATCTATCTATCTATCTATCTATCTATCTATCTATCTATCTATCTATCTATCTATCTATCTATCTATCTATCTATCTATCTATCTATCTATCTAGGAAATATAAAGAAAGAACGACGTGTCCCAGTATGTTATGGAGAAAAAACTACGTGTCCCAGTATGTTATGGAGAAAAAACTACGTGTCCCAGTATATTATAGAGAAAGAACGACGTGTCCCAGTATGTTATGGAGAAAAAAACTACGTGTCCCAGTATGTTATGGAGAATGAACGACGTGTCCCAGTATGTTACGGAGAAAGAACGACGTGTCCCAGTATGTTATGGAGAATGAACGACGTGTCCCAGTATGTTACGGAGAAAGAACGACGTGTCCCAGTATGTTATGGAGAATGAACGACGTGTCCCAGTATGTTTTGGAGAATGAACGACGTGTCCCAGTATGTTATATAGGAAATATGACGTGTCCCAGTATGTTATGGAGAAAGAACTACGTGTCCCAGTATGTTATAGAGAATGAACGACATGTCCCAGTATGTTACGGAGAAAGAACGACGTGTGCCAGTATGTTATAGAGAATGAACGACGTGTCCCAGTATGTTATATAGAAAATATGACGTGTCCCAGTGTGTTATGGAGAAGGAACGACACGTTCCAGTATGTCATAGAGAATGAACGACGTGTCCCAGTATGTTATATAGAAAATATGACGTGTCCCAGTGTGTTATGGAGAAAGAACTACGTGTTCCAGTATGTTATATAGAAAATATGACGTGTCCCAGTGTGTTATGGAGAAGGAACAACGTGTTCCAGTATGTCATAAAGAATGAACGACGTGTCCCAGTATGTTATGGAGAATAACGACGTGTCCCAGTATGTTATGGAGAATGAACGACGTGTCCCAGTATGTTATAGAGAAAGAACGACGTGTACCAGTATGTTATGGAGAATAAACGACGTGTCCCAGTATGTTATGGAGAATGAAAGACGTGTCCCAGTATGTTATATAGAAAATATGACGTGTCCCAGTATGTTATGGAGAAAGAACTACGTGTCCCAGTATGTTATAGAGAATGAACGACGTGTCCCAGTATGTTATGGAGAATGAACGACGTGTCCCAGTATGTTATATAGAAAATATGACGTGTCCCAGTATGTTATAGAGAAAGAACGACGTGTACCAGTATGTTATGGAGAATAAACGACGTGTCCCAGTATGTTATGGAGAATGAACGACGTGTCCCAGTGTTATATAGGAAATATGACGTGTCCCAGTATGTTATGGAGAAAGAACTACGTGTCCCAGTATGTTATAGAGAATGAACGACGTGTCCCAGTATGTTATGGAGAATGAACGACGTGTCCCAGTATGTTATATAGAAAATATGACGTGTCCCAGTGTGTTATGGAGAAGGAACAACGTGCTCCAATATGTCATAGAGAATGAACGACGTGTCCCAGTATGTTATATAGGAAATATGACGTGTCCCAGTATGTTATATAGGAAATATGACGTGTCCCAGTATGTTATGGAGAATGAACGACGTGTCCCAGTGTGTTATAGAGAAAGAACGACGTGTACCAGTATGTTATGGAGAATGAACGACGTGTCCCAGTATGTTATATGTTACTAAAACACGGAAACGATACCGCAGTAGTGCGCGCGCGCGCCGCCCTTGTCACGTGACGCAGTCCACACGCGCTGCGTGCCTGATGCGGTCTGGAGCGCGCAGCCCCGGATCGCCTCGTCAGTGGGCGGGGATTAAATTCCAACGGGATGAGCGCGTCAGTGTGGGCGTGGCTCCGCCTCTGCGTGATATGGAAACCTGGCGCTCCTCCTTCTTCTTCTTCTCCTCCTCCTCCTTCTTAACTGCTGGGGGGGGGGAATGTCCCGAAAACAGTGAAACTACACCAACAGCCGGAAAGTGGATCGTCCCCGGGATATTTATCGGGGGAGAAAGCGTTATTTTTTTTGGACAGGAGACGAGGTAGTAGGAAGTGCTGGGAAACTTTGTCCGTGCGGGAGCTCACTGGTGTAGAAACCAGGGAGTGAGAGCGGAACTTTACTCTGATCCAGGCCTGAGACCTACCGACCGCCCGCCGATACCCGACCCCCTTCCCTGCAACAGGTCTCCTCCTCCGAGAGAGAGAGAAGGACATTCCTGACTTTTTCCACCACCTATTTTTTCACCCAGAATATATTTTTATACGTATATATTTTTTTTCTACAAAGTCAGAATTCATTTATTTTCAGGACAAGTGAATTTCCTTCACTACTCTGTACAGCAGACTGGCGTCAAAATCTAGGAAATAAAAGTCGATACGAATGAGATACGAAGCCAAAATGATGCCGGTAAGTCACCAATATATATTATAACTTTATTATATTAATTATATATATATATATATATATAATTAATATAATATATAATTGTTTTCTTGTGATTATATTTCCGGATACTTTTAGTTTAAAGGTACAATATGCAATTTTTTTCAAATGATAAATAACCTGCCAAATATGTTTAGCATTATGTAAATATAATAATACTAATAATAATGTAATGGTTTCTTTCACAAGTTGCTGAGAAAACCAGTTTTGGAAAGCTGACTTCCGGTCCGGATCGTGCAGGTGTTTTTGTTTGGATGGGCCGCATGTCAATCATAAAGGCAAACACGGTGTGGGCGGGGCTTTGGGATCAAAAGGGGGCGGGATCAGTGATAAACTAATCATTGAAACATGAAAGGCTTGTACACAATGTGCCTTTTTGATTCACTTGTTTGACCGAAACTTGTACACAGATGCGTAATGACTCACACTGGGATGGTCACACTTTTCCTCTCCGTATGTAGAGCATGAGTGCTTTACTAACTGTAACGGAGCTCGTTATCAAATATTTATTTTCACAATAACGAGATCGGCTTTCGTCAAAAAGTTCTTGGAGTATCTGAAAGGCTCGGCTGAACTTTAATGCGCAGTGGGTTATTGTTTTTGGAGTTTTGCTCCTAAAAACAGGAACAGGAACCATGCACTGGACGTCTTCCAAGTCAATGGATGAGCACACAGGTGTTGGTGACTGTACTGATGTGGGGAAAGGTAGTGCATCGCTAGATATGAATTCTAGACTCTTTCCCACTCCACCATGAATCATATTATATACTGTTGAACATTTACATTTCTTTTTACGTTCCAGTGTCCTTCTTAGAGCTTCGCTACAGCAGATCATTGATTCTTTGAGTAGATCATTGATTAAAAAAGCTGCTTTGAGACAATTGTAAAAAGCGATTTACTAATAAAAATTAATTGAATTGATCCGTACATGTGATTTGCTACAGGATTTATGGCAAAATTCCCTTCCTAATCTAGTTTCTTGGATTTTTTTATTTATTTATCTTCACCTGGGACTGACACTGAGGCCATGTTCATACTAATGTGATCTTGTGCTTGTGCAAACCCCGATGGCCGGGTCGGGTCCCTTCCGAGCATCTGAGCCGAACCTGAGCTAGAATAAAACTTTGGCTCTAAAGGCTTCTTAGCATTGAAAAGCAGGAAAACAGCAGCAGCAAAGAAACATGTTGATAAGAGATTCATATTTTCGAATGATTGAAAAACTTATGTGTTGTAAAAACTGGAACCAGTGCTTGGACCCCTTGTTGTTGCTGCTGCGCTGTACGATCCTCTATAAGCACATCTATGAATTGCAACCCAAAGTAATGAGTGACCTTTTTTTTAATTAGTTCCAGCTTTTCGATCTGGTCACGAATGCCCTCAGTCCTCCATTGTTCTTCTCCAGTTTGCTCCCATCCCCCAGTCAGCTCTTAGTTCATGAATCTCAGGCCTCAAGGATCCATGGTGACCTGTAGAGTGTGGTAAAATGATTGACAGGAGGCTCATCCAATTATAAACAAATATATACATATATATTTTCCCTTTCCTGTGGGATGCAGCACTTCCTCTTGCAGTGACGCTTCTCTTACCGAGTGACACTTGTAGTTCCTCTTCGGGAAAGATTTAATATCAAACAATGCAAATGAAGACTTGCATGTAGACTTGTTACATGTTCCAAGAATGGATTGGCTCACTTTTCTTGCTCATGGTTGCTGTGAAATGTTTACCAAAACATGTTTTGGTCTCATGTCGAATGTAATTCAGAGAATGGAAAGATGATGGACAAATGTAAGGCCACACTTCCAATAAAACCCACCCACTGGATACTTTATCAGAATGACACTGTGTTGACTTCCCTGAATCCAATTCATCATCCATTTGTTTGTGTGCAAGAGCAAAGTGTAGGAGCGACCTATAATAACCTCTATTCCGCTGGGAAGATGTTACACTAGATTTTTGGAGTGTGGTTGTGGAGATCTGTGCTCATTCAGCCACAGGGGTGAGGTCAGGGTGAGGAGGCCTGGGGTGCAGTCAGTGTTCCAATTCATTCCAATAGTGCTCAATATGATTGAGGTCAGTGCTCTAAAGCTCTGGACCAATCAAGATTTTCCACTCCAACCCATTAAAACCATAACTTCATGGAGCTGGATTTGTTCACAGGGGCATGCTGGAACAGGTTTTGGGTCACAAGTGAAGGGAAAATGTTGATACATCTGTGTGCCTCCAATTTGTGGTAAAGCTTGGTGAAGGCTGGAAAAGTCAGTGGTCCCAATACTTTAGTCCATATCAGGTGCTGTTTTATTTATTTATTATACGTAAATCGTAAAACACGAAAGGCGAGGCAGGGGGATACAAAAGGAAATATGAAAAATGCAATAAAAAAACTTCGTCTTGTGCTCCTACTTCACAATATTTGACGTTCCCACGTGATCATTTGTGAAGAGTAAAAGTCTAGAATGGCGTGCGTCCCTGCAGATGGAGAAGGCATGAACCATCAGTGTGTTTTCTCTCTGCCCCAGGAGACCAGATGGCTCTTTGTTTACCTGCGTTCCTAATGCATTTGTGAACACGTGTTTTGACCGATCTCACGTGCTTGTCTGCATCACCAGCATGTGTCGGGGTTCAGTCGAACACATTGTTTTCATCACACGTATTGTGCGTGCGCACTCCTGCTGAACTCTGATAAGACAAGCTCTGGTTTTTTTTTAGGGAGACGTCTTCCCTCTGTACAGGCCCACAAAAGGTCATGAGTTCAGGTAATAATTTGCCTATTGAAATGGTGTGGCGATGTCTTGTGATTAGACGGACGCTGAATATACTGAAGCTCAAAGAAAACGAGTTTGAGCAACCAGAGGACACAACAGCAAGGGGAAGAGAAATTAAACAATGTACCTCTTCTTGTTTGGATTTATTTATATATTTTTTTTAATTATAGGGAAAATTTGGGTCAGTTAACTTAAGGTCAGTCAAAAAAAAATAATTTGCCATTAAATAATAAATAATCTTATGGCTTTAGACAGACACATACATCTTCTTTCTGTTTTTAAGCAACAGACTCCATCTGTCCGAACAATGTTGAACAATGTCTGTCCACTTGATTTTCATTAAACAAATCCTCCCTTAGCGCGAATAACAGCTTCTTGGCAACCAGACAGTTCGTTTCTCCAAACTTTCAGCTACAATACTTTGCGATACCTCATATAAAACTTGATCTTCACTAGTTGGAAATTTCTTTCTGACTTCGTGGTCCTTTTTCTTCCAGTCATTCGCTGATCAATTTTTGCATGTTTTTTGCCTTTGATTTAGTTTGTTGCATTTAAATAAAAGGAACATTTCATATGTCTTAAAAACTAGGTGTTTCCAGTTCCTTGTATAAGCTCTGTAATGTTATATTTACATCCAGATTTCTGGTTGATAGCAGTTTTATTTCTACACTTGTGTTTGCGTAGGTGTTATTCGTAGTATCTCGTTTGCTATGAATTTGTGACTTATTTGTCCTCATAGCTGTTAAGAACGTTTCTACTGTTACTGAGTCCTGGTGCTACTAAAGTCCTGCTTTATCATTGGAAGATGCGTTAGCAATTCTAAAACCTGGTGAAATGGTGTACAAAAGGTACTTTTGGCTTAAGTGAGATGACTGAACCGATCACGATAAATCATGAAGTTGTCGTCGTTTAATTGTTTCCTTACCTTGGAAGTCATTAAAAAGTATAATTGTATTAAAAAGATGTTAGAATGGTTGAGTTCATGTATTAGTGGCGTTTGCTCATAGGGGTTTATAGAGGTCTAGGTCGTTTTATAAAGGGTGTATAAGGCGAGGTGTTTGTAGGACACAGAACAGTTTGAGGTGAGGAAGCATCAAAGTTTTACAACAATCCATTGCGTGTAGTCCATTGAGGTGGCATTGATTGTATTTCCATTTGCAGAAGAGGGGAAACAAGAGAACAGTCTGTTGTTTGTGAAGTCGATGTGTTGGAAGCAGGGAAAAACAGGCAAGTTTTAGGACCTGAGCTGATTTTACTCGAGCTAAATTGTGACGTTAGATGACAGTTTAAGGATCTCAAAAACTGCAGGTCTCGCAGGGTGTCCCGTTTTTAAAAGAGGATTGTTCCTACCGAAACTGATCCAAGGAAGGACGAACGGTGAACTATTGAGGGGGCCATGACCAGGCAAGCTCGCAGGTCCGTTCTCGCAGAAGAGCTTCTGTAGCACAAATTGAGGATCATACCGGTTATGATCAAAAGGTGTCCGAACACACCGCATTACAGCCGGAGGTGTATTAAGCTGTGTAGCTCCAGAGTGCCCACGCTGACCACGCTTGTGGAGATTTGGCTTAGTTCAGCCACAAGGAACATCCGGCTGCATTCGGAGTCCACGTCGATCCTTTTTCCGGAATCAGAAAGTCTATCAAAGTAGTATCGATTGGACGAGTCAGCTGAATATTCCATCATGTCATCCGTAACCCGAAAACGTCACGTTCAACCATATACACGCCACCACCCCAGGCTCACGCGCCTCGTCCGCTCTCTGCACCGATCCGATCATAAACGAACGAAATCGACCCAGAGAGCTAAAAAAAAAAAGAGAACGTGTGTGACGTGGAAATCAGATACAATCACGTCTGCTTGTTCAGCATGCTAAGTCTCGACTACATTTTAGGAAATTTCTTCTGTTTTAGGGGGGAAAACAAAATAAAACAAACCCTGCATCAAAACCGGTTTTCACGATGACTGTTTTTGTTTGAGTTAAACACATAAACGGAAAAAAAGTCCCCACGGCATTCAGTCAAACGGAGTATAGGAAATGAATGTTCATTTCCGAGGGGGGGTGGGTGCCATTATTTTTGCCCTGAGGCTTCATCCTCTGTTTCCATTGAACACTAGGAGTCCTGGTATCTCTTGTCGTCTGTTTAATCTGTGGGCGTGACTCAAACATCCCATCTTCCGGCAATTGAGCCGCTCGTGTAAATGTACGTTGTTAAATTGAAAATCTTGAGTCCGAGTTCTGCGGAACTTGTTTTTCTATTTTTTTTTTTCTTTTTTTCCTTTTTACTTTTCCAGATAAGCTTTCTAGTAAGTTTCGGCACGGTGCCCGTAGGGATATAAGTGTCCATTCAGGGACAAGAGCGTCAATGAGAAAGTGTGGGGTTCGCTAGTTTGCAGTCGTAACGCACCTCGTTTTCACCTTGGACGTTGTTCGACTGCAAGAACAGGTTCGAACCTCCTGAGGCTGATTCTTACTGGCTGTTGCCTAGCACCGTGTGTACACCGAAACACACCTCTGCTTGTTGCGTCACTCGTGGGCTAATTAGCTCAAGGCACCCGCACGATGCATTACCTCATAGAGTAAATAGCACACGGTGTAGCGTCACGTGACGCCGAATAAACAAGTTCCCATCTCGAATCGCGTACTTGTATAATGTTCCTTCTTTTTACGGTCCTGCTTAGAATTTTTTTCCCTTTGAAATTTACTGAAAGCTGTTTAATGTGTTTTTGAAGGAGTAAATATTTTTTAAACGCATTTTTTGATGCGACACTGAAAGCAGCTGAAGGACCTCCTCCAAATGTATCGTTTAAAATGCATTTGTTGGGGAGAAACAAAGGGGAGATGTGTGACGGCACACGTTTGTCAAATCCCCGTAGTGGGAGACGATACAAAGCTTTTGTTTAGCTGTGGTTAGCTTTCATCTGGATAACAACTGGATATTGAGTGCAGCTGGGGATACTGAGGCTTTTAACTATTGCTTCAAAGATGCACTCTCGCATCCCGGTCTTGGCCATGAGCACACTAATACAGTTTCGTTTGGAAACGCGTATTTTTCTCTTCTTTCTCGCGATTTTAGTCGATGAAAACATGGCTTTTTGAAAACGCTCTCCAAAATGGATACATTTGAAAACCGCATTTTCCCGTCGCAATTTGACTCATTTTCTAGGCTGCGTCTACACCAATCAGGATCAGTTTTAGGCTCCGCGTCCACACTTTTTTTTTTTTTTTTTTGTATTTTCCCAAAAGTTGCTCATCCACATCGAAATGCCTGAAAACGCTTACACCCCAATGCTTTAGTCTCTGTATGTGGTGTCCATCGACTACAAATATCCGGTCCCCGGTTAAGATCGGCTTTTGCTTTCTTTCATCTTTGTTTAAAAACAAAAAGGGTGCAAATGAGCACAATGATAACATACTCCAGGGTTCCTGCCTCAGTCTCTGGGTCCAGCAGGATCCTATATAAAGGATAAAGTGCTTACCAAGAAGTCAACACAACGCAAAACGTAAAACTAACGACAAGGTAATATCGAGCATAAAAAAAAGAAATCATCAGTTTTTTGGCGAAGAACGAAGGTCACATCTGTCCCCATGCCCACTTTTTCTTTTTTTTTTTCTCTCCTGTGCGGAGTCTTCGGATCATTAGGTTAGTGCTGAGCGATTTGGAACAGCACAGCCTCCAGCCATCCAGTGTAATTACACGTTCACTCTCTCTCTCGCTCTCGCCCTCCTTTGTTCAAGCCTCGAAACATCCCATGAGAAACATCTGTCGCTGTGCATCTCAATTACAGGATGTAGCGTTTGTGTCCAGAGTTGGCCAAGCAAAGCCCAGGACTTTATTAACAGTTTGTTTTTGAGAGGAGCTCATTAGATGAAGCCCAAGACGAGAAGAACTCGGGTTTTCCGATCCCAGGACTGCCCGACGAAGTGACTTCTACTTTGCGGAAGAGGGACCGCTTACCGTTCCCAAAGTGATTCCGTCTATTGAATATCGTCTTCTTAATCGCTTGTTTAAACGGTCCCTGGAACTGCAGTAGGTGGAATCCAAAACTTCAGGGGCCCATCGTTCCTACATCCATTACTCCATAAGATCCCAGATCTAATTGTGGTCATTATGTTCTTCCTAGTGTTCTTCAAACACACGTCCAGGTATGATTAGTATAGCAGGATGGAGATGTTTGAGGTAATGTATATCAGTACTAGACATCACTCTCAGCAGCGGAGATTGCAAAGACACAATGACCAGGTCTTTCTTTCTTTCTTTCTTTCTTTCTTTCTTTCTTTCTTTCTTTCTTTCTTTCTTTCTTTCTTTCTTTCTTTCCAATAACTATTTATTACACCTTATTTAGTTAGAATGTGGGACTACTTTATCTCTAGGTACGATTCCTCCATCTTCATCTCTGTGTATGATTTAGAGCAGCACGATTCTAGACCCTTAAATAACCATACTAATGAAAATAAACCGGTATTTTTCTATTCAGTGCTTTTCGCCGCACAAACATCAACGACCAGCTCGTACTCGATGCTTGTGTAATTGAGGTCATCCACAGCTAAAGGGGGCGGGGGTTTACACCCTCCGAATGCGGCGGGCCGTTATTGGCCTCCACGCCATGCATCAAAAGCCGCAAAATGATCCCTTACGCATACATTTGTACGTACGCTTGACCCGCCGTCTCCATCTCTCTGCAGATGTTCTTGACCGTATACCTCAGCAACAACGACCAGCATTTCACCGAGGTGCCCATAACCCCTGAGACGGTGTGCTGGGATGTGGTGGAGCTCTGCAAGGAGCCAGGCGAGGTGGACTGCCACTTGACGGAGATGTGGCGAGGATCAGGTAGGAGAATTTCGTTCTCAGAAAACTATGGGTCAAGAGAATGACATATTTATTCAATCAAAGGATTTCTTTTTGTTTTTTCCCCAAAGTATTTTGTATTAAAAAGAAATCCGAACAAAGTTCTCCGGATTCTTCAAGGCGTATGTGATGTATGTTCGAATAACAAACTAAACCAAAGCGCTCCTCGGATTTATGTAAACGAGCGATTCAAATGAGTAATGGGAGCAGGGCTTCCTGGAAACGGGGCATTGTGTTCTCATTCAGTTCTCGAAGACACGAGGTTTCGGCTGTGGGCCGTTGCCACGGTTACGCACCTTCAAGCACGGCTAGGGCCTTCGAGCATTTTCAAGTACCAGGAAAGGCACTTCGGAGCGTGGATTGGAGCGAGCCGTTTTTTCATGCGCCGTTTGTTATTGTACAGTCGTTTACGCAGAAAGCCGAGCGATCCGGGCTTTGAACAATAACATCCTTTGAATGAACCCGTCTCTGAGTTAATGACTAATGTGGGAAGATGAGCGGAAAGTGGAATCGCGGTCAGTCGAGCCGAAGCGGTTCTGCAGCGTTTGTGCTGACGGTCCTCAGGCGGAGGAGAAAGTCATGGATTTTGTCTAAATTTGAATTGTGTATATGTACTACACAATTTATTTTTTTCGTATTTACCGTATTCAGGATAACGATAATTAGACGCTGTTTTGTCGAGCTCGTTATTGTGCAGGTACCTAAACATCCACTGTGGACATGTGAATCTTTCTATTCTGTGTGGGGGTCCAGCATCTTTTCCAGCAAGTTTGAATTGATTTTTTAGCTTTAATGAGCCTTTTTTCGTTCACAATCCTGTGAAGAAATTCTTGTTTTCGAATGGACTGGAGTATTAAACGTATATGTGCTGATCTATAAGAGCTCGATTTGAATTATTGATGCAGTTCATTGTTCTCTTCTCATAGAGGCACAAAGGACCCTCACTCCAAACACACACACTCTCTGACCACAGCTTCTCATTTCATCCAGTTTTGGCATCAAGGTAGTGAAGAAGGGCAGGTTTTTCCTGAAAAATAGTGTAAAAGTCTCCCACAATGAAAATATCCTAAAAAAAAAGTAAAGATACTTAGAAGGGGGAAACAAATCCATCCTTCTTTTTTCATTTAAGGAAAATCAGTTAAACCGCACACACATTTGCGACTAATCATGGCCAGCAGCCAGTTAAAATCACGCGCTGAGATAAACAGGAAATGCATCGTCAGATCTGATAATCAGTCCACACACAAAAAAAACGTTCCTACATTGTGGAACACATTATAATTTACACTGGCCAATGAAACGGCTCTGACACACTGCTGAAACGAGTACGCATTCGTCATCTAAAAGTCTTTAAGATGTTCGATGTTGTCAGGTTCAGGATTAATAGTTGAGTAGACTCCATCGTGACTCGTCAGATCATGTTCATGAGTGTGTCTCCTCAGCAGTTCAGCGCAGCAGCAGTGCGTGTCAGCACTCCCTCACTGCTGTCCTCGCATGCTGGGGTTATTGGCGTGAGCTGATCGGACTCTGGGGTGTGTGTGTGTGTGTGTGTGCGCAGAGCGAACTGTGGGCGAGAACGAGAGGATGCTGGAGCTACTACAGCGCTGGGGCTCGCGCAAATCAGAGGTCCGCTTCTTCCTGCGGCACGAAAGAACCCAGGGCCGCGAGCCAGGTGAGTACTGTCAAGCAGCGACGAGGCAGAACGTGCGAGTTTATCAGGAAAAGCTTCACGGGATCGGTTCATCGGTGCGGAATCGAGGTGGCTTCGGCGTGATTGGTTTCTCAGTTGACTCTTTAAGGTTACTGCGAGGTGCTTTAGTCTGATCTTTGCGCCGAATAATTTTTTTAAACAAGGAAATCAAATGCACTTTATGGACAAGAAGTTTGTGGACACCTGACCATTCGAATGGGCTTTTTACACCTCCCAATCCACCTTTAGTCCCCATTTGCTGTTCTATAACCTCCACTCTTCTGGAAAGATGTTCCACTAGATCTTGGAGTGTGCTTGTGGAGATTTGTGCTATTCTTCTGAATAAACTGTACGGTCAGGGATTACATGAGCGCTGAAGTGAAGAACACGGATTATCTCTTCATCATGGCACCTGTTAGTGGGTGGATTTATCTATTAGGCAGCAAGAGGAAATTTTTTCCTCAAAGTTGACGTGTTAGAAGCAGGAAAAATGGGCGAGCATAAGGATTTGAGGGAGTTTGACAAAGTGTGAGACGTCTAGACGACCGGGTCAGAACATCTACAAAACTGCAGCTCTTGTGTTTGGCTAAGTTATGTTGCTTGCATCCCCCTCCCCCACCCAATCCCAGTCTAATCCTTTTCTGTTCCCTCGATCCAGTCAGCTGTAAAAGAAGCCTTATTTAAATGCCAAACTTGCACAGTGGCCGGATCGTGATTGGACTCGTTGCTCCCATGACCAATATTTTTTTAATGAGCAGTGACTGTGACTCGATGTTCAGAGAGCCATGCTAGATGCGTGGCACATCGCCAGTCATTTTACTATACAGCATCCTTTGTTCTAACCGGGCCAGGTGCTAATTTGGGGTCGACTGTTTTTCTAACCTGCTTGTGACCCCAGTTTTAATTGAAAATTTTATTTTCCTTCATATCCTCACAGCCCAGTAAACAAGCTAGCATTTTATTATTAAGAGACACCTGACTATATGATCCGTGTATGTTTTATGAACACCCCATTCACCATTAAGTCCTCATTTGCAGTTATAATAAGCTCCACTCTTCTGGGAAGGTTTTCCACTAGATTTTGGAGTGTGCTTGTTGGAGATTTGTGCTGTCAGTCCGGTTGCAGGTGAGGGTGAGGGTGAGGAGGCCTGGGGTGCAGTAAGCGTTCCAATTCATCCTGACTTTATTGAATAGGATTGAGGTCTTGGAGCCCTACAGCAGGAGATCTTCCACTCCAACCCATGCAAAGCAGATCTTCATGGAGTGTGCTTTTTGTGCACAGGGGCATTGTTATGCAGGACCTGTTTTTTGGGTCTACTAGTTTGTGGTAAAAGTTTCTGGAAAAGTCAGATGTCCCAATACTTTTGTTCACATATATATATATATATATATATATATATATATATATATATATATATATATAATGTATTACCTAAATGTTTTCCAGGCAATGCCAGGGGGATGGATCAGCGGAGGAACGGCGTTAAAGGACCCCCAGATCGAAGGATGGAGAACGGGGTGAGTGGATGACTTGAGTTTCTTTTGATCTACTTGCACAATGAGGAACAAAACCAGTGGTGTAGGAAAGAAACTGTTTATTTGCCGCTTTGCAGGTGGCTGCCCCACGCATGGACATGACTCTCGCTGAGCTGCAGGAGATGGCGACCCGACAGCAGCAACAAATCGATGCGCAGCAACAACTCCTGTCGTCGAAGGTAGATAAAGTTTAGAAATGTAGGATCATATTATAGCTTGTGAAAACGTTGTAGGTTTGACAGTAAGGAGGCACCTAAAAGGGTTCTCGCGATGCGATCGTGTCTTGCCGTGGCATACAGGAGCAGCGTCTGCGCTACCTGAAGCAGCAAGACCAGATGAAGCAGCAGCAGGTTTCAGAGCAGGAAAAGTTACAGCGCCTCAGGGAGAACGTGGATAAACAGGAGGCTCGGCTGAAGAAAGTGCGAGCCCTCAAGGGCCAGGTGGAGCAGAAGCGCATCAGCAACGGAAAACTGGGTGAGCGCTCGTGGTCGACGTCCCTCAAAGAAGGTTTGAAGTTGTAGTTTTCTGAATGTTGTTTGCACGTTTGCAGTGGAAGAGATCGAGCAGATGAACAACCTGCTGCAGCAGAAGCAGCGCGAGCTCGTGGTGGCGGTGTCCAAAGTCGAGGAGCTCAGCAGGCAGCTGGAGATGCTAAAGAACGGCAAGATGGACGCTGTGCACGACAATCAGAGCGCTGTGGCGGAGCTCGACCGTCTCTACAGAGAGCTACAGGTGAAGAACTTGAACATCAGACACACATTACGCACTATACACTATACAAAAGTTTTTGGACACCTGACCATAAGATTTGTCTGTGCTTTCGGAGATCATATTCCACATTTAGCCCCCGTTTACTCTTAAAATCTCCACTCCTCTGAGAAGATGTTCCACTAGATTTTAGTGCGTGTGGAGATTTGAGCTTATTCAGCCACTTTGTGCTGATGTAGGTTCATCCCGTAGATGTTCAATAGGGTTGAACGCTCTAGCAGAAGATCTTCCTATCTAACCCATATAAACCATCTGGCTTTGTGCCCAGAAGCATTGGCATGCTTGAACAGGTTTAGGTCACAAGTTCACATGAAGGAAAAAAATTCAAGCTCCCGCACCAAAAGACAACAGATGCATTTGTGGTGAGAACCAAATACGGCTGGAAAAGTCAGGCGTCCAAACTCCTGAAGCCACAGGAAGCTATAGAACCACAGACTCGATTGAAGTTCGTTCAGCCTTCGAGCAGCATGTTACGTTCTCAGTTAACGGTTCGATAAACTGTAGTATTTGTCAGTATTAAGCACGGTTGTTTTGTTTATTATTAATTCACCCATTTTTTTCCTAATCAGCTGAGGAACAACATGAACCAGGAGCAGAACACGAAACTGCAGCAGCAGAGGGAGAACCTGAACAAGAAGAACCAGGAGGTGGCCAACATGGACAAGCGTGTCAGCGAGCTCCGCGATCGTCTTTGGAAGAAAAAAGCGGCGCTGCAGCAGAAAGAGAATCTTCCAGTGAGTACTGCACGAGACAGGGGACGTCCCCGAGTATAGGAAACGATCATCAGTGAGGCTTACGGGATTCATAAAGCAGCAGTGCAGATTGTAAACGGACTCCAGAGCATTAAAACATCACGAAATGTGCCGTATTTGTGCCGAATATGTGCCGAAACGGGTTCGTATTTGAGAGGATGCGTCGTGATCTCGGAGAACCTCTCCTGACGTTTTTTTCCTTATCTGTTTTTTTTTTTTTTTTTTTAGGAGATAAAAGCAGTTTATCGGTAACGGTGTATCAAAACACAGGGTTCCTACGCATTTTGGAAAGTATGCAAATGTATGGAATTTGATTTGAGTGATATTCAGGTCTGGATTTGTAGTGGCCGATTGTCCGCATCATCTCATAACATGTCAGATATCAGCCTAGGACCTTATTCAGTAAAAAGACTGTGCTGGTAATCCAGTGAGCAGGGTTTCTGCTGAGTCTCAAAAATTAAACATTTTTTAGGTCTTTAAAAAGTCTGAAATTTGCTGTTCTGTCCTAAATAATTATAAATGGCTCCTAATTTTCGGATATCCATGTAACGCATACTCTAACGCTCATTGAAAAGCCCCCGAGGCACTTCAGAAGTTATTTGTTTGTTTTGTGGGCTTGTACTTTTTTCTTTCGCAACTACAAATATAATTCGCTGTATTACGACTACCAATGAAGCCGACATGCAACAGCCAATCAGCTTTCTGTTACTGGTGCGGATCTCTGTCGGAGTCGATTTTTCAGCTATGCGGAAGTGCAAGTTTAGCGATACTCTGCTTTAAGAAAATGAATTTAGGGCTCGGTTAAGCCGCTAACAGCGTATTTGTGTGTGCGTTTTTTTAAAAGGGTCTTAAAAAGCCTTAAACTCTGTGGCAGCTACAGATTTTATTTTTGAAATGGAACCAATTTAACAGGCTGAAATCTTGCTGGATTAATTGCTGTGAATAGAAATGACTCTGTGTTGCACACACACACACACACACACACACACACACACACACACACGCACACGTGAATTTTATTTGCATTATTAATAATTGTTTTTTCCTCCTCTAGAGGTTACCTGGATATCTGGATATTTTTTTTCCTTCCTGTTATACACTATATGAGCAAAAGTATTGGGACAGTTGACTTTTCTAGCCTTAAGTGTTTTTTTTTTTCTCTTCTCCAAACTGTTACTACAATGTTGGAGCACAATCTTCTGCTCAGGTGTCCACAAACTTTTGTCCATAGAGTGTACCTCCCAGTATATTAGCTGATGTAAGGAATAATGTTACTCCCAAAAGTGGAGTAAATTCCAGCTCCATACTCTTATCACCATGCGTTACGTCACAAAGCGCCCCCTGGTGGTTGCATTTTCATTTCTCAATGTTCTTTGGGTTTGTGTTTACCAAAACGTCTGGGCTTCTCTGTGGTGTTTCGGTGATGTTTGTGGTACCACGGGAAAATCCTGCAACGAGGATTTTTACTAATACAATGTTTCCTCCCCTTAATCCTATAGAATGAAAAAAAAGGGCATGAAATGGAGAACCCATGAATGTTTTTCTCTTGTACTAAAATTCAGTTCTTTATCAATCCTTTCCTCTGTACGATTATATAAAGAAGGTTGTAAAAGGAAATAATAATCCCCCCCCCCCCCAAGCTTGGTTTCGAGCACGGCTCTGCGCAGAATATTAACTAAACTAACACAAAGGGATGATGTTTAAGTCTTTAATTACTGCCAAGTAACATGCGGTGGCGCTACCAGGCACCTGTGGTGGTCCAGGATTCAGTGGGATCTTTCTGAGTATGACCCCCCCTCCTTAAACTCTCATTCCTGTCCGACTAAAACGAAATTCGCTCGCATTCCCGGTGCTGTGAGGAACGGGATCGTCTTCCTGTTAACCACTAGGCAAAAGTGTACTCGCCTTTTGAATGTGCTGATAGTTGTTTTGTTCTTGTTTCCATTTAAGAATGGCTTCCCCGTTAAGGAAAAGGCTTCAAAAGATACCCAACCCAAGGTAAAGCTACAGTACTATTTGGGACTTTGTTAGTCGGTTTCATCCATGCCAGTCATCCTCAGGGCTGCAAAATTCTGGGAATTTTCATGACTGGGAACTTTCCATGGGAATTAATAGAAGGATTGTAGGTTCACCAATAACAGGGAATTTGGGGTAAAACAACCAGATTTAATTGCAATTTCTTTAGAATTTTTTTTACATCAATCACATACACACAGCACACTTACTGAAGGTCCACAGGAATGTTAAAGCACATTTGAGTCTGAAGATTACATCAGTTCAAGTAAGATTTAATATTACTTGAGGAAATATATTTATTTCTATGTCAAGTTTAACTAGAAAATACAAATGTGTTTATACTGTAGCCAGTCAGTAAATCAGCACTATTTCTTTGACAGTTTATAAGGCTAACTCAAGCTGTGATGCTCTTTCTTTTACTTTCTGCCAACCAGTTTTCTGTTATCATACAAAGTACAGTACTGGTCCAAATATGGACACGTTACTGTTTTATTTGAAAGAAGTCTCTTATGTCTAAAGTAAAAAATGTCTGTATATAAAGAAAATTCAAACAAAATGGATATATTTGTTAGAATATGATACAGTTTTTATAAACCTCCCAATAATTTGAATTCATTCCCATAAATTCCTATCAAGTATCCATCTTAGAATATTTCCCAAGTTCCCATGGAAAGTTTCAGGTAATTTACCAGACATTTTCGCTACTTTGCAACCCTAGTCATCCCTGTTTGGATTTACGGGATGCTTTCGTTTTATTTGGATTTGATTCATTTATTTTATTTATTTAACGTCCTCCAGTGCTGCTTATTTTCAGTTGCGTTTTTTTCCCCCCTTCGCATTTTGTTTTGTCAGAGGGTAAAATGTGCATCTAGGCAGTTCATTCAGATGTCCAGGCATCTATGTGAGTTTTTTGGGACCGGCAAGTGGTTATTCATCTGTTTTATTTAGATTTTTTTTTTCCTTTTAAAGCATTTCTTTGCAATCCGTTATCGCCATTTTCCCACAGCGCCAAAGACAGTAAACCCACATTACTAGCATTGTTTATAAGGGACATATCAGGATTTTTTGAGTTACGATGTGCAAAGTGAAAATCAGTCCTGTGTATTTTAATCCATAACATCCAGTTATTCCCTTTTGCTTATTCTTGCCATTTCTTTCCAGCCTTATTATAGTTGCTTTGCGTTCAAAGTTATTGAATGCATTCATTTGTTTTGCCTTGAATTAGTAATACTGTGAAGGCGAGGATAGAAATGACACTTAAATAATAACCCCCACTCTCCTTCAGGTGTCTTCTGATGGACAGCCCCCTCAATCAGGAGGTCAGTCTCGTGTGGCTGCCGTGGGGCCGTACATCCAGTCGTCCACCATGCCACGCGGTCCAGCCAGACAGGATCTGGTGAAGCCCGTCTACCCCGAGGGCGCAGCCACACTGCCACATCAGGACAGGAGTACCGGCACGGTGTCGGCACCGGCCAAACCTGGCACAGGTACAGCACGCGCATTTCACTCGCTGGCATGAAAAGCATTACGTGTGCTTTAGCTTCCGAAGGGCAGCAAATGAGGATTTCTATAAGCAATGCCAACACTGCTTTTTACTAGCACAATAGGAACATTAGGCACTCAGAGAAATAGGAAAGTTTGTGTGTGTGTTTGGTCTCCTGTGACTTTGAGGTTTAGTTTGCATTTGCCACAGGAGATGAGAGTCCTGGGACACTGCCGCAGCAGGGTTTTGCTGTGGTTCTCAGCTCAGAAGGTAGCCCCCTTCAGTCACTAGTGTGCTGTGATGCAGTGAACATTCTCTCATCGATTCTCTTACCCTCCCGATTCTCTCTTACTTTCCAACACCTCACAACATCGCCCAACAAAGGGCAGGTGAAAGCCAACATGTGCTTCCTGTGAGATCCGTTAGATTAGACCTAACTTCTGTTCTTGCAGCATTACAGAGCAACAGAGGCCACTTGGAGGAAAGCGGTAACTGCCCCTTCCTCATATTACAATGAATGATTTATATATAAAGAGTGGAGGGCAATAAAGCAGGTGGCAAACTTGAATTTCTCAAATACAGGCATTAGACAGCAGTAGAGCACCACAATATGGGCAAAAGTATTAGGACACCTGACCTGACTGAAATATGTGGAGGGTTCTTTGTTGTTGGTTTTTCCCCCACAATGTTACTACATAGTTTTAGGCACACAATTGTATATAAAAAAAATGTCCCCTTTTAATTAGTAGAGACCCAAACCTGTTTTTTAGCACTATAATACACATGGGTTTGGAGTGAAAAATCTCCTGTCTGCACCCCAGACCTCCTCACCTTCACCTACATCAATACCCGACTTTACTAATATTCTTGTGGCCGATTGAGCACAAATCTCCACACTTAAAAATGCAGTGGAGCATCTTCCAGAGGAGTGGAGCTTATTATTATTATTATAGCAGCAAATGGGGACTAAATGTGGAACAGGATATGCAAAAAACACTTCTGCTCACGTGTCCAAACTTTGGTCCATAGAGTGTATTTTTACTGCAGTAGGTTTGCTGCTTTCTTGTAGGACACACGTGAAAATCTCAATGGAAAACCTATTAATATCGCCAGTTAAAATTATTAATACTTTGACTATAAACGTGTTTATAGCCATCAGTTTTTTTATTTAGGTCTTCCATCTAATCCTCCCTGTAATGTTGGTCCTTAGTTGTTCTGTATCGCATTAGCAGGAGTTTTCTTTCACCCTTTTGTGAAGACTGTTGAAATTTCAAAGCACTTGGTATAACGCCAGGGCGATTTTTGTCTCCCGTAAGCTGCTTTGTGTTCGTGTCTGCGGTTTATTTGTTGTGATCTGATTGGATCGTATTACTGCCATGTTTAGTATTGTTTGCATTTTTCATTTTTTTGTTTCTTTAATAGAAGAAACGTTCTTGCTTAAGCCGCTGAAAGAACTGCGGGCAAAGAGAAAAGGTACACAGCCGTTGTGCAGAGTTGGTTGTTTGTTTGCGTGACAAAGACGAGCATGTTTGTGTGCAGGTGTGACGAAACCCAAGATGAGGTTTTACACACGGCTCTAGAAAAATATTTCTTTAGTTTTTTCCGTGTGAAAGCACATCCCGACTTCTCAGGAATGCTAATCTTTTCTGAACTCTCACTGCTTAGTCTACGATCACACGATCGCAACTGATTGATTAAAGCGCCTTCTAGGTCGCCTTTAATTAAATGCTTTGCTGATCGGGGAATTTGTTACCGAGCGTGAATCCTGTGCAGTGCTGAGTGATGGTTAATATCGTTAATTTATTATTTAAAAAAAATAAGTCGAGTACCTTTTTTTTTGTTTTTTCAGGCCTTCCGTCCTCAAAGGCACCTAAAGTGTCTGATTGGAGCTCATCTCCCACAGGTTCTACCACCAGCCATGCTTCCTCCACTTTACCACGACTGCCAAGCCAAGCGCCTCAAGAGCAAGGTGATCATTCGCAGTGTTTAATCTGTACCACTGAATAAAATTCTGACAACCAGCCAATTTTACCCTGAAATGTCAGCTGATAACGTAAGACTTTACTTAGTGGTATAAACATGTTCACAATGTTCTACTGAGTCCAGCGATGACCTGATCATAAATGTGTCCTCCTGTCCTGCAGCTCCAGATGACACAGACGTGTTGAAAAGAGGACAGCAGGACCGAAAGCGCCCGATCTCCATGTTTGAATCCAGTGAACAGTCCACAGCCTCCCTACGCAAGAACCAGAGCAGCGAGGACCTTGCGAGAGACGCCCAGGTTAGCAATTTGTGGAAATTTCAGCACAAGCTTAGTACACACTAGAGGGGGTGTAACGGTAGCCAAAATACCCGGTTCGGTGCGTACTTCGGTTTTCAATTTATGTTTCGAGACATAAAATCGTTTGTCGAACTTAATTAACGCAGTTTGTTATTATTTTGACATTTTAAAATATCAACATTATTAACATTAACTATTTCGAATTTTAAAAACAATTTTCAATTAAGTGCCTGCTATAAAATATATTTTCTAATAAATAAAGTATATATAAAAGATAATAAATCAAATTATTGAAATGCACTTTTTTGTTAAATTGATTAAATACAATTTAATAAATGGAAAAATGTAATGAAATAGTTTACATTTGTTACACCTCATTTTAGTAATACAGATGTGTGTGTGTGTGTGTGTGTGTGTGTGTGTGTTAGATTTAATATAACATTTTCTAAAGATCTGTTGTACTTATTCCAGCATACTTTAAAAATGTCTTAATTCCTTCCAGTCATTTACTCCCTCGATATGTGCAATTGTCAGGTTTTTTCTTCCTTTCGACAGAAATTCTTAAAGTTTGACATAAAACACAAGATTTCATATTGTTAGACTGTCGGAAAAAGCACAGAAAGTGGAAGCGGTTTTGCGCACGCTTAAAATGACGCACTACAAATCGTATTTCTGGTACGGCGCGAGTAGCCACAGTGACACTGCGCCTTAATGTTTGTGAGGGAACCTAAGATTGTAACTGTTACACATGCACGGTTCGGTATGAATACGTGTTACACCCCTAATACACACTTTAATTTTTTTTGTTAAAATTTATAGCATGTATATTTAACCTAGCTTTTTCTTTTTCCCCTCGTAAGCAGAATGCTGCTAAAAACCCGGTTAAAGTTCCCCCTCCCGTTCCAAGCAAACCTCGACAGGTCAATCTGCCCTTCCCAAATGCGGGCACCTTTCCAGGCAAGGGCAAACTGAGCGGCCAGCAGCAGCGCACACCTCTTCCACCCACTCAGAGCAACACACTTCCACTCCCATCCAAACAGGAAACCCCACCGGCTGCCACTGTTCGACCTTTTACCCCGGAGCCCAAGGAGCCCTCTATCCAGAAACCTCAGACAGTGGCAGCCAGCTCCATCTACTCCATGTACACAAAGCAGCCAGCAGTAAGCAAAGGCATTCAGCAAGGCATTCAGGGAGCGCTGAACCGGTCCCACAACCGCTACAACTTTGTCAGCAGTGAGTTGAATTTTACGTGTGTTAGTATTCAAATTGTTAGTTTGTAACTTGACTCATGGGGTACGCTTTTTTTTTTATTTCTCGTTAGTGTACGGGAAACCAGTGATCCCCACAGGCCAGCAATCCCAGTCACCGCAAATGGACAACCCCTACACGGAGCGTCCGAATGTCCCCGAAATGGAGACCGACCAAGGCACGAACGGCGCTCCGTCTTCCGAGAACCAGGAGACCGAACGAATCCCGCGCCCGCTCAGCCCCACCAAGCTGCTGCCCTTCATCTCCAACCCCTACCGCAACCAGAGCGACATGGACCTCGAGGCGCTGCGCAAGAAGCTCTGCAACGCTCCGAGGCCTCTTAAAAAGCGCAGCTCCATCACCGAACCTGAAGGTCCTGCGGGTCCTAACATGCAGAAACTTCTCTACCAGAAAACCACACTGGCTGCCATGGAAACCACAGTCAGTCCTCCCAGACCTGCAGAAGAAAAGAGCGCACCACCCGATCCGGTCAACACCGAGCCATCAGAACCCGAATCCCCCAAGCAGCCGCTTACTGACCCGCTGCCACCTATACACGTCCTGAAAATCGACGGCGAGGACTTCATACCGCCCCCGCCGCCATCTCACCCTGCTCCTCGCCCCGAAGACGCTCTCCTAATCCCACCGCCTCCTCCTCCTCCTGAGGTCGAAGAGCAGCTCCCGTTGCCTGCTGAAAGTTATGTAGAGGAGTTCCCTCCCTATCCTCCTCCTCCTTATCCAAGCGGTGCTGAGCAGGAAGCTCTGGGGGATGACACATTAAACATGAAGCCACCAGAGGTTATGGGACAGGTTCCTCTACCACCAGTAAGTACACACAAGTCCCAGAATGCTTTTTGAATGCATTGATTTTAAAATAAAGTTGGCTTCTCGTCCGCTAGAGGGGAATCACTGACGCCACAGGCTGTTTGTTTTAACATGCAAGACAGCACGCTGCACGGAGAGCGTTATATAATTTATTATTTATACTTTTATTACGTAATTATATTTATTAATATAATTGCCATTTATATTTATTTAATTTTTTTAATAACATTTTCTTTTATTTGTCACACACATCACACATTCATACAGAATGTACAACATGTAGTGAAATGCTTTTGGCAACTGTCTAACATGTAAATAGAAATAGAATATTAATGTATTCTTATTAAGTATGAAAAGTATAATAAAAGTATAACTACAAATATAAATATAAAAATAGGGTTTTCATAAATCAGTACCTTTTTTTTTAATTTTTTTATTTATAATTTTCTATTTTTTTTTTTTTATATAAAGTTCAGTGTTATTTTAAGTGTTAAGTTTGTTTTGATCCAGCATCCATTTTAAAACCATTTTAAGAAAGTACAGTTAGTTATTGGTATCTGGTCAAACTTTACATTCAGATATGTTTGTGCTGTGGTATGCTGAGGAACTCTCTCTCTCTTTTTAAATTTTAAATTTTTATTTATTTGGAGGGCATTTTATACTTTTTAAAATGTGCCTTTTTCTGTTTCTTAGCGGCGTTTGTAAACTGCGGTACTTAAGTTCAGCAGTAATAAAATATCTTGACATTTTCAACGTTTGACCATCATTTCACATCATATATTTTTGCACCAAAATATCGATAACAGTATCGATAAGTATCAGTTCTGAGTTCAACCGAGGTGACCAGTAGGTTAAATGTAGAGAGCTTTGTGAAATGCTGGCTGTACACGTGACCTTGGAATTGGACTTTTTCAACCAAACATCCTGTTAATGAGTCATCCAGTGTCCTTTAATGGTGTGATTTGCTATGTTTCAGCTGACATCAGCATCAGTTCACTCGTCTCCTTAATTAGTAAAAAAGATGGAAAAAGTTTGTTTTTTTCATTTTCAGCTGTAAGAGAAATATTAGTTTTTTCTTCTTCTTGCATGGCATTAAGGTTTTGCAAAAACACCCCACATGGAATCTGATTTCCCCCTTTTGGCCTCACTGTAAGTAAGGGTGACTAACCTTGCCCTTGGCTACAGATGTAATCCCAGCACAGAGTCTGTTTTTTTCAAAAATAGAGAACGTTCTATTTATTGCCCTTTAATCTGCTGCACTCGTGCCGAATTTGCGTAAGCGGCCTTGTTCATGCGTATAAATCACAAGAGCTTCGTTCTGCTGCAGAAGCTCCTTAAATTAAGCTCGCTTAAGTTCAAATAAGATCTGAAGCAAATAAAAAAAAATGGCCCAGTTCTTATTGTGCTTCTGTATTCATTACTCAAAGAGTTCTTTATTCGAGTAGGGAGGAAAAAAAAGGTATAATCGGCTTGTGCAATCTCATTAAAGCGAAATCAGTCATCACGAGATGCAGGAACCAAACCGGTTTATACACTGATGGATATCCTCGCAGAGAAACCGAGTACTCCCAGCAAAATGTCCAGTGCGATAAACATCAGCTAAACGGCTGTTTTTTTTTTTGTTTTTTTAGGGCAAGCGGACAAATTTGCGCAAGGATGGATCGGAACGCATCGACCATAGCATGAGGGTGAAATTCAACCCCTTGGCTTTGCTTCTGGACTCTTCTCTGGAGGGAGAGTACGATCTGGTGCAGCGAATCATCTACGAGGTTCGTTACGGTCTTTTTCTTGCTTCAATACATTTTAAATGACACCGGGTTTATTACGGAGTTAGTTTTTTATATATATATATATATATATATATATATATATATATATATATATATATATATATATATATATATATATATATATATATATATATATATATAAATATAAATAAAAAGTAAAACCGGAGGGGGGTTTGTGGGGTTTTGGTGTGCAGGTGGAAGACCCCAGTCTGCCCAATGACGAAGGGATCACAGCCCTACACAACGCCGTCTGCGCCGGTCACACAGAGATCGTCAAATTCCTCGTACAGTTCGGAGTCAACGTCAACGCTGCTGACAGCGACGGCTGGTGAGTTTAGGAGCAAGAACTTCTTCTAATATGCAGGACTTGTACATTTATGCATTCAGTAAACAGATCTAATCTTTTATCAATGCTGTGTCCCTGCACCAGGACTCCGCTGCACTGCGCCGCGTCCTGTAATAACGTCCAGGTGTGCAAGTTCCTGGTGGAGTCCGGAGCAGCCGTGTTTGCTGCCACCTACAGCGACCTCCAGACGGCCGCGGATAAGTGCGAGGAGTTGGAGGAGGGCTACACCCAGTGCTCGCAGTTCCTCTATGGTGTGTATGCCAGAGCATATATATACACACACACACATGCACACACACACACACACGCACACACACTGACTTATAACATTATGAGCGGTAAAGTGAAGATCACTTATAACCTTTTAATCATGGCACATGTTAGTGGGTGAATATATTTATTAGGCAGCGAGTGAACATTTTGTCCTCAAAGTTGACGTGTTAGTAGCAGGAAAAGTGGATGTAAGGATTTACCCGAGTTTGACAAATTGTGAGACGTATAGACGACCGGGTCAGAACATCTCCAAAACTGCAACTCTTGTCGGATGTTTCTGGTCTGCAGTGGTCAGTATCTCTCAAAAGTGCTCTAAAGAAGGAACAGTGGTGAACCGGAAAAGGGTCATGAGCAGCCGAGGCTGATTCATATGGGGAGCGAAGGGCTGGTCCGTGTGGTCCGATCCAACAGATGAACTCCAGTAGCTCAAACTGCTCAAGAAGTTCATGCTGTTAATGCTCAATGGGTCTGAACTGTTTTAGCAGCAAAATGGGGTCCAACACAGTATTAGGCAGGTATTCATAATGTTATGCCTGAATCCGGTTCTACAGGAGTGCAGGAGAAAATGGGCATCATGAACCGTGGTGTGGTGTACGCGCTGTGGGACTACGCGAGCGCCGAAGACGACGAGCTGCAGTTTAAAGAGGGAGACTGCATGACCGTGGTGAGGAGAGAGGATGAGGACGAGATCGAGTGGTGGTGGGCACGCATGGGGGACAAGGAAGGATACATTCCCAGGAACTTACTCGGGGTGAGTCTCCAAAAGCAACCACCAAAATCTATTCGGCGTAGCAAACTTATAGGATCATTACAGATCATGTATCAAACACACACGACTGTACGACAATGATATAAAAAGCTATTTTTTCCCCCCATTTTACTGTAACTTTCTGTAACATTTTTAAGGGAAATATGTTACTTTTTACTTAACTACATTTTGTGAAATCTATTTATTTACGAGCGAATAAAAACGTAACCTGAACTCGGTCACAGCAAGGGAAAAGAGAAGCTTGAGATACACATAAATAAAAGAAGCAAGGCGTCTAATGCCCCATGATTTTCTTCCTTATTGTAATCCCACATACATGTCGTCATTTAAGGTCGCATTTGTTATCCCCCCCCCCGAGTTTCTGCAGACGTCTGACGGAGCAGCAGACGCACTGTGAGATGGTCATTGTACATTTCAGATAAGTTTTGCAGACTGTCTTTGGCCTAAAATTGGTCGACTTTAAACGTCTCTGACAATATAATGTAGAACCAAGAAAAGCGAAATAACCACAATTGGGTAACAATTTAAGGATTTAAGTTTGAATGTCTTGACCATTATGTAAATGAGATTCATTCTTAAAAGGGAAAAACAGGAAATAAAGGGAAACCTCACTACTTAAAATAAAAACATCTTATTTATCACTGGGATCAAGTTATTTATACATGATGCCGGATGGGACATTCAAAACTCATACATTTTTATTATCAGGAGAAAACGCAATCCAATTTCCACGAAACATATTTTTGCTGAACTGTGACACTTCTTCTTAGTTTTATATTTGTATAACTAAAACCTGGCTTTCTAACCTGTTTTTATTATTTTTCTAACCTTTCCCAGCCTTTTTTCTTTACTGTAAACAATTGTCACCTTGGCCCTTGTCAGAGGCATCACTATTCCTGTTCTGTTCTGTGTAAAGCTGCTTTGAGACAATGTCCACTGTATAGGTGTTTCCTCAGTAACAAAGTATCTCTACCCCCCCCCCCCCCTTCCTTCAACAGCTATATCCAAGAATAAAGCCACGACAAAGGAGTTTGGCGTAATTGGCCCAGGAATGGAGGAGGAACCTGCATGAATCTGTAGGACATCAGTGGGGAAACGTACTAACAAACACACATTAACGCTCACACACACACACACACACACCACAGATGCTCGTTCAAGACTCCGAATCGAATGAAGAGACCAAAACCATGAAGGATTTTTTTTTCCCCTCACTGCAGACACTGCACTTTTTCTATTCTGTGGTTTTCATCTTTTTCTTTTTTCTTTTTTTTGTGTGTAGATCTTGTGGAATCTTTTTCACTACATTGTTTGAAATATAGTTTTATATATACATACATGCACACACACACACACACACACACACACACACACACACATATACACAGGGCTCAGAATCCTTTTCATTTACCAAATCAATACACTGTGTAAGTGCTGTGGATAAGCTTCCTAGTTATTTTTTGTCCTCCTCCGTGTAACAGTGATTAAATAGTGTAGTTAATGAAAAAAAATCTCCACATCAATGGAGACGTGAGTTCACTCCCAAGGGCTCCAGGTTTGTTCACTGAAGCTCTTCAACTTTGGTTAATAAGAACTCAGAGGGAGTGCTATTACCGCATGTCAGTATTTTTTTTGGTTCTTTTTTTTTTTGGCCTCAAGTTGAAGCAAATGTGACAAAATAATTCTGCCCATTCTGTTAAAAATCCTCTTTTGTACAACATGTAATCCGAATTTGCTCTTTAGGTTTTGAACACATTGTTCTTCAGTTACTTGATCAGCATTTTTCTTCTTCAATTGTCTCAAACGTTTTTGCATATCAGTGATATATATATATTCCAAAATTTTACATATGTCAAAGCAACTGTATTTATTGTGCCTAATTTTTCATCTCCATGTCATGTGTAACTTCAACAATTACAACACTTTAAACACTACACCCTTCTAATTCTCATCACTTAAGAGCTTGTTTGGTGTTTGTTTTTGTTTTTTTTGTATATGAAAGTGCGCCATCTATAGGTTTAAATTACAGGTACGATGGGGATGCATGATAGATAGATGTAAGCATATGTACAGTGAATAAATATAAAGCCAGTAACAGTGCAGAGATGTGTGGACATCATTCAGAAGTACAGGAATGGTTCTTAGGGCTATGGCATTGAAGAGTAATTAGAAGTTAGCAAGTCGAAATAAACAGTCTATATATATATATATATATATATATATATATATATACACACAGGTTATATACACAAATGAATGAAATGTTGGGAAAAGTATGTAATATGTACATGTATAGTACAGAGGTTATGCTGCCCTCATTGTAACTTAAAAATATGGTAAGTCTAAAACATGGTCTAGTCTACCCAGGGGTCTTAAAGAATGGTGATCAGTATTGGGGTAGTCAACAATTCAACAAATTACAGTACATAATATAGCAAAACAGCACAATTTACAGTATCGTACTGTATAAACTATACAAGGTGATATCAAAAAGTTTCGAGACTAGTTCTGTTTACAAGAAAGTCCTTTATTTATATACGTTTATATACCATCACCTTTAAAATAGTCCCCATTGCATAGTAATACAGCGCTCCCAGCGTTCCTGCCACTTCTGGAATGTGTCAGGTGCCTTCTGCGATTTAAACTGGATCTTTATCTTCAGGAGGAGGGTGAAGTCCGCAGGAGCCAAATCTGCCGAGTAGGATGGGTGCGGGTGAGATTAGGTTGTTTCCTGCTAGAAA
This sequence comes from Silurus aristotelis, assembly GCF_946808225.1. NCBI lineage: Eukaryota > Metazoa > Chordata > Actinopteri > Siluriformes > Siluridae > Silurus > Silurus aristotelis. Next base: position 12,721,718 of record NC_139600.1, on the reverse strand, counting down.
CTCACCGTTTTAAGGACAATATTCTTGGCATACTGACTTATGAAGGTCGGTGCTCCCTGTAATTGTGTGTGCAGCTTTGTGCTGCCATCTGTTGGCTTGTTACAAACTAGTTTTAATACCACCTTGTTTAGTATATACTGTATGTATGCGGCAGCGTGTGCATGGATGAGTGCCGGGTTTCGAGTGGAGGGCAGAAAAAATGATGACTGCAAGAAATTAAAAAACTATAAGAATGAATAAAGAAATGAAGCGGACACTAAATGAAATACAGATTTCTTATACATGTGAGGTCTTCCTTATTGAAATGTGTTCCAAAAGATAAATATTGCAGGTAATATAAAACCATTTCAGATAAATTCAAGTCAAGAAGCTTTTCTTGTCATTTTAACCATATATACAGTAGCTGACGCAGTACGAGATGACGTTTCTTCAGAACCCTGGTGCACTACATTAATCAAAATAGAGCTACAAGAACACAGAGCTAAGGATTAAAACAAGTCCCTGCCACATAAAGTGCAACCAAATATATCTGAAATGGTTTTATACTACCTGCAATATTTATCTTTCAGTACATTGGATAAGGTGGAAAAACTCTTAGGTGGGCTGAGAAAGAAACCTTGAAGGGAACCGGACTCAACCATCTGGCAGTAACAGACCACAGCTCTAAAATATGAACCAGATGGCAGGAAAGCTAAACGTTCTTTATAATAAATGTCTCTGACAAGGATGTGCTCTTGCAGAACACATTTAGAGATCATTATTATTTAACATCTGATTGATCATATGCATAATCTGTACACCAGCCAGTCATGTGGCAGCAGCACAATATATAACATTATGCAGACCAGAACGATACAAAAATATGCATAGTTGTGGGTTGGTTTGAGTATTTCAGTCATGGCTGTGAGTTTTCACACGGCTGTCACTGAAGTTAGCACGGAATGGTGCGGAAAACAAAAAACGGCAGTATCGCAGGAGGGAAGAGCCCGTTAAAGAGGACTGAAATCTATTGTCGAGTCCAACAACCACTCTTTACCAGCATGGTGAGCAGAAAAGCATGTTGTGCAATGTTAAACAAAACATGTAACTTAGTATTATTATTTTATATTATTAACCATATTGTACTTCCCGTGGGTTCACCACCTGCAGGAGGGACCGTAAGGGACCAGTGCTGAGAGGATTGGGCAGCAGTCGAAGGCGGGGGCCTTGACAGCCCGATCCCTGGACATGGAGAAGTGTCTGGGGAATCTGCTTAGACTGCTGCCCCCGCGACCCGAATACGGATAAGCGGGAGAAGATGAAATGAAATTAACCATATTGTAATGGAGAGTGTGTTAGAGAAGTGAAGAAAAGAGGGCAGGCAGGGTGGAGAAGAGTGATAGCAGGAGTGATTTGTGATAGAAGAGTATCTGTAAAAGTAAAATGGAAAGTTTATAGGACTGTGGTGAGACCTGCGATGATGTATGGTTTAGAGACAGTAGTATTAAGTAAAAGACAGGAGATGGAGCTGGAGGTAGCAGAGCTATCTATCTATCTATCTTATGATGTTTTGTTCAGGTAAAAACACTTAACATATTAAAGTTCTTCTCATTATATATATATACACAGAGGAACCAGATGTAAAAGGGAACTCATCCTCATCTGGGTAGCCCTGAATGCCCATTAATTACAGTTGCATTATTGTTGAGGTTTAGTGTTCAGTGATAAGTCTTTAAATGCATAATTGTTCAAGCAATTGCAGTCCTAAGCTATTGTAGTAGACTGTTTATATCAATTACAGTCAATCAGTAGTTAATTTTAATTGTGGTTTTTTGATCTGTACGTGTCTGTAAGTGGATAATCATTCTATAAACCAAATTCATTGCCTTGCGACACTTTTCATGGGAAAGAAATGCATTACTGGTTTGATCCACAAGTCGGCAGTGTGGTACTATTTTACATTTTTTTGCTTTACATTTTTTTGTATAAGGACAAAAGTATTGGGACACCAGGCTTTTCTACCCCTACGTAGAATGGGATGTTTAGAAATCACATACGAATCGTCCACAAACTTTTGCCTATGTAGTGTATATGCAAGTGAAAACAGTTTTTTTTTTTTCTGTCACTGCACATCACAATGTGTGTGTGTGTGTGTGTGTGTGTGTGTGTGTGTGTGTGTGTGTGTGTGTGTGTGTGTGTGTGTGTGTGTGTTGTGTGGCTTAATGTGTAACAAAAAAATTAGGAATTCAAATCAATTACTTGTATTATATAAAAACAAATGTTAATGTAAATGTAAATATAAACATAAGAAACGTTCTATGCAAATTTTAAAAACCCTTCTGACCAATCAGAATAGACAATTCCAGTGAATCTCGACTAAAGGTTTGATTTCTTGTCCTAATCATTTTTCAATCCAAAAATAAGAAAGTGCTGATGAAGTTTTTCACCACTGTTAATAAGAAACCGGACATAAACAATTCAGCGCGACTCAATAAACTGCACACGATGTATTTCTCATCACTGCCCTCAGGAACTAATGAAAATGTGACACTGGACCTTTTTTCGCTGGCTTTCCTCCCATCTGTATGCCTGTTCTCTTTAATGAGGACTGAGCAAGCAAATTAATGGAATGTTGCATTATTTCCTGCAGCTAGCTAACCGCCGGGTAGGCGTTCAGACAGCTTATTAACAACGACGACAGCGAAACATGGAGTTGCCTCTCAATGAGGGCGGTCCTGTTAAATATTCAAATGTTGCCCACTCTTAGGCAATACATCAAAAGTTGTATCTTGTTGCCGTGTGCACAAATATTAATTAGCCAATGTCCAATCATGCGCTGCTGCCGATCCACAATATAAAATAACTGACACGAGTTGTTTTTTTAGGAGTAAACCAAACGTTCAGTGGTCCTGCAAATGTTTTTAAGATCTCTCAACTCACATCTATTCATGTCTACAAAGTATCTACAGTCAAAAATCTGTTGTACACTGAAAGTGCTAAGGAGTCATCACTTTCTTGATTATACACAATATCCTGTGGAATAAAGTATTGGGACCTGACTTTGCCAGCCGTATTTGGTTCTTTCCCAAACTGTTAGCACAAAGTTGAAGACACAGAATTGTATAAGATGTCTTTGGATATGCTAGCAAGACAGTTTCCCCTCAGGAGAACTAGGAGATCCAAACCTGTTCCAGCATGACACTGCCCCTGTGCACAAAGCCAACTCCATTAAGATGCATAATTGCATGCGTTATATATAAAAAATAAGCACAAATCTTCACAAAACTCTAGTGGAACATATAAACCATTAAGCAATTTGAGCAAAAAACCCAGACATTTTATAGTTACATAAGTGCACTGAAGGTTGAAGGTTGCAAAATGCTACCTAAAGATCTGTGGGTGGAAACACCTTGTTAAAAAGAGAGACAGGATTGGTTCTAGCTGGGTGGTTGTGGATGACATGACAGACTGTGTTTACAGACAATGGTTTCTGGAGGTGTTTCTCATCATGCCTGTTTTTAATGAAGTGCTACCTAAAGGCCCGAAGATCATAAGCATCCAAAATAGATTTTTGCCAAATTGTAGATGCAGTTTTTTGCAGTTTTTAGTCTCTGAGCATCTTTATTTCAGACATTCTGCATCTCTAAGATGCTCCTGTTAAATTCATGAATTTGTCCCTACCAGTTTCTCACTATAAGTTTGTCCCTGAGTATACATAATTGTATGCTTTTTTTATCAGGGAAGTTGGACACAGATGGCAGTAATAACAATGTATGCTAATTATAATTAAGGGAAAGCAGCAAAGGGGGACATTGAGGCCTCTAGTGGATAAAAACAGGATCCAAATCCTGACAGAATCAGTCTGGTCACTCCTCTGATTTCTGTCAACAAGATGTTTCTACATTTTACTGTATGCGAAGATTAGCAATTTCTTAAATACAAAGAAAGAGTGTTTTACTTTATTTTATGTCAATGAAATCACACCCCCCGATCTCCAGACGCATTTTCTAGTGAAAATCTTTCAATTTTCAGTGCCACTTTGCTCACACAAACATTAACTATGTCCTGCTTGTTTTTTTTTGTTTTTTTTGTTTTTTTTACATTACGTGAACAGTGTGAAATCTACCTATACGGCTCTCAATTACAGTGTTTGTTGCATTTTAAGAAAGGAACATGCATGTGTCTTAAAACACATAAAAGACAAAGTTTCCAACTTCAAAAACTGACAAACTATGTAAAAGGCAAAAACACACAAGTATTGGACAGTGGAAATTCTATAGACAGATAAGTCCAAATGTGAAATTTTTGGTTCAAACAGAAGAACGTCTTTAAGACAGAGAACAGGAGAGATGATAGCAGACTGCCTCACCCCCACAGTCAAACATGGAGGTGGAAACTTGGGGTTGTTTTGGAGCAGGGAAGATTGAAGACTTATTCCAGGTTAAAGGAAAACTGAACCAATATGGCTACTATTCCATACTTCAACAACAAGCAATTTCACCTGGACTGCGGCTCATTGGAACTGACTTCACCATACAACAAGACAATGACCCGAAGCGTACATCTGAGTTCTGTGTTATTTAGAGAGTAAACAGTCAGCTGGAGTGTAATCTCTCATTTAATATTCTGCCCAGTCACTGTACCTAAATCCTATTGAACTGCTCTGAGATTAAATAGCTAACACATGAAAACTCCAACTAGTGAAGATCAACTTTGTCAAGTTGTACAAGAGGCATAGCAAAGTATTTCAGCTGAATGTTTTTGGCGAAACAAAGTTGTCTGGGTTTTTTTGTGTGTACATTAGTGTTATTCATGCCAAGCAAAGATTTTTCAATGGAAAATAAAGTGCAAAATCTGTACATTTATATATTTGTTTGGGCAAAGTACATTTTCAGGCTGTTAAATGACCTAATTTGTTAAATAGAAACAAACAGGACATGTATATGTCTCTCAAAATGATCAAATGACTAGGTATTTCCAAACTTAACAGGTACTGTAGGGCATGCTGCTCTTTACATTTACACTGGAAAAAAATATGTTTCACAGTCAAGCTCAAGAGGGCAGTGACACCTTCTGTCACACTTAGTACAATCATAACATGACCAACCTGGGTGCCGAAGCCATGTGATAAATTTCAAAATATCCGTCTGCTATGCAGTCTGCCCATACACATAAACAGAACCAAGCCTGGTAACATGACCAGTGAAATGTCTCTTCTTTACTTTTATATAAAATGGTCATGATTGGACTTTTTATTCTGGAGTATTATACAGGTCAAGTTAGAGTTTCTGTTGTTTTTTCCCTTTTAGGACACAGCAAAAAAAATGGGAAAAAGTGAATGCATTTCTTTCAATATTTTATGCTACTGAGTGAGGGTAAGTGGTAATAGAAATAGTCTAAGTCTGTTGTACCATGTTATGCCAAGCTTTTTGTCTTAGTCTGACAGTAACTGTTATTAGTGAGGAGTCTCTGATTGTATATAAAATATATAAATAAATAAATAAATAAATAAATCAGTCCAGGTTTCTATATATTCCTGAGCAGGCCATTTAAGTACATTTAAGTTTGCGTTGTCATACAATCCAAAGTAAAGAGATCTGTACAATGAATAACGTGTAAGATCTAAAGTATAAATAGTGCAACAAATGGAAGCCAATAGCAAAATAATGAGTGCAACATAAGAATTCTGTAGCACATGAATTCAATGAAATAAAAAGTGAAAGAAGCTGAAAATGCTGATCGTCTTTGCAGAATTAAGATCCACAGTGGTGCGGTTTGTACTTTTTGATGTCAGGCCAACACTCAGAGCAGGGTTTAATCCTCAGACAGGTTCCTGAACTTTATTGATTGAGGGATAAGATACAGAATTTAGGAATCAGGTCTGTTAGTGTTTAAAGACTTCTTTGTTCTGACCGTTAAGCCGCATCTGTCATTGGACGATCAGAAAACATTGCCTAATTCTTTACTTTGATCATGTGGACAGAATGTTATTTAATAATAAAGTGATAATATTCAAACATGTTTTAATGTCCAAATAATATTTCATTCTTTTTCCTCAACAAGCCTACAATAAGTCCAATAGCAGTTTATTTAAGGGAAAAAACGTTGTACACTTTCTGGTCTAAACTATTGAGACACCTGACTTTTCCAGGCATATTCCCAAAACCACAGAAATATATATACACAATAAACATTAATTTTTCCCTTCACCTGTACTTGGAGACCTCAACCTGTTGCAGCATGACTGTTCCTGTAAAAAAGCAAACTCCATGAACAAAAGATTTACATTGGTTGAAGTGAAAGATCTAGAATGACCTGCTATAGAGCTCTGAACTCAACTTTATTGAGCACCTTTAAGATGAATTGGAACACTGTACATGTTTTTTGGCACCATGGCAAAAATGCACTGGTGTAGAAGTGAGCAAATAAACATGGAGGAAATTTCTCCATTCATCTACCTCCACTCAGAGGAGCCAAAGAAAAAATGATGAATATCATGAATATGATTGCACAACATAATTCCCCCAGATACACTATATGGACAAAAGTATTGGGATACCTGACTTTTTCAGACATTTATGGCTCTTCCCCAAACTGATGGATGTAGAAGCATAGAATTTTCCCTTTACTTGAACTAGGAGGCGCAAACCTGTTCCATCAATTCGCTCTATACACAAAGTCAGCTCCATTAAGACCTGCTTTACATTGGTTTGAGTGCAAGATCTCCTGCTATTGAGCTCTGACCTCAACCTTACTGAACACCTTTGGGATGAATTGGAATGCTGACTGCACCCGAGGTTTTTCACAGTGACAAGAGTTAAAGAGACACAACATATAACCAGGAGTCCGGTAATATTTTTCTTCTTCTTTTCTTCCTCTTCTTTAAAACCAGTGAATATCCAAGGCATGAACAATATATCAGATCAGAAACTTACAAGCACGCAATTAATCTTGGATTCGATTTCTAGCACTGCTCAACTGGTACCACCTTCTCTCAGGGTAAGAGGTAAGTATGCCTTAAGGCTCTTCTCTGTTCTGGTACTAAGGTGGTGAAATGAACTTCCCCAAGATGTCCGAACTGCAGAGTCCCTGGCTATTATATAAAATAATAACAATAATAATAATAATCCTCTCAACAGAGTTGTAAATTGATTTATCTTAAGTTGTGATCTAGCGTACCAGTGTAGATTTATTCATTGATTGAGACTCAAAGTACTCTGGCTTATGTACGTCGCTCTGGACAAGGGCTTCTGCTGCATGCCATAAATGTCATTGTAAATGTAACAAGAAGTTCCCAGCACTGACTTTCATTATGGATAAATACTGTCACCCATTAATTATGCCATCCTTTAAGTAGAACAGCATTAATAGTCTGGAGCTAAAAAGGACAGGAAAGTTCACACTGGAGTCTGGAAAGGACCAATTTGCACAGAACACAAAGTAAATAATAATATGTGAACAGAAAAAGCCATGGATCAGTAAATGAATACTGTATGTTCTTCCTCTTCTATCATTTCTGGAGTTGCCATTACCAGAGATAAATCCTTTGCCAGGAACTCTCACGAAAATTAGCCACAATTTTCTCCCTTACATGGTCCCACTCCTTTAGTACTTAAGCCCCTTTTTGTGGCCTGCAGTTCTTTTGTTAGGCACCACATATAAATCAAACCATCAAACCATCTCTGAACAGTTCCAACTGCAGCCCTAATTCCAAAAAGCTGGAATGCTGTGTAACATTTAAATAAAAACAGAATGTAATAATTTCTCACAAGTCAGTTTTCTCATAAAAAAATCTCATTTTAGGTTTAAATTTGAAAAAAAAAAAACTTTTGAATTTGATAGTCGCAACATATCGGGAAAATTTGGGAAGGGGGAACAACAGGCTGGAAAAGTAGGTGTTACTTAAAAAGAAACATTTTAAAGTAGAAAAGAGCATTTTGTAACTAATTAGCTTAATTAGTAACAGGTCAGGAACATTAAGAAAAAATATCTTATTAGTATCTTAGAGAAACAGAGCTTCACCAATCTGTGAAAAACTGCATCTACAAATTGTGAAACAACAATAATGTTCCTCAACATGAAATTACTAAGAATTTTAAATATCTTTAAATATCTAATTATCAACATTATGTAATATCAAGAAAAGATTGAGAGAATCTGAAGAAAATTTCTGTGTGCAAGGGACAATGGTGAAAATCGGTATTGGATGCTTGAGATCTTTGGGCCCTCAGGTGGCACTGCATTAAAAACAGGTATGATTCTTTTTGGAAATCACTGCATACAATGATATGCAGTTTTGTACTCAGATGAATGAAAATTTGCAATTGTTTTTTTAATTCCATGCTGTGTCCTCCAGACTAAAGAAGAGAGGGACCATCCGGCCTGCATACCAACAACGCTTAGTTCAAAAACCTGCATCTTTGTTGGTATAGGAGTGCAATAGTGCCTAAGATCATGCACCGAGGGTTCAGTCTGGGGTTCAGTCAGAGCTCTAATTCATCCCAAAGGTGTTCACTGAGGTTGAGGTCAGGGTTCTAAGCAGAAAATTCTAATTCTTCTTGTCATGCTGAAACATGTTTGGGCTTCTTAGTTCCAATGATGGGAAATTTTAATGCTGCATGTAATTGTGGCAACATTTGGAGTAAAATGTATATTTCATGGTCAGGCTGTTTAGGGTACAGAACTCTTCAGTGGCACATGCCTGAGTATATTATGATTGGTAGCTACTAGTTGAACATCATAGAAATGAGACAATTGTGTTTTTGTTAGAAAGCCTTGTTTACCAGCCTTTGGTCCTTTCTTCTAAACCAGAAAAAGACATTTATAAATCACACTGTTTGCTCTGAAGCTCCCAAAACACAGGGCTTAAAGCAAGTCAAGTCAAGACAAGGGCCAAGAAAGAAAAATTGTATAAAGCACAGCAAAGCCTTCTTTTCTAATTGGATGTTGTGTGCTGGAGGACCCAGGGGGTTCAGCATATTCTATCTCTTTTAGGTGCCATGGTGGGGTGAACACCAGAAAGGGATTTCATGGTCGGCTGCAGAAGGCAATCTGTCCCCTGTCATCCATGTCTTCTTCACGGGGACTGACAGGCACACAGAAGAATGTTGTATAAGAAAGATAAAGACTGAGCGTGAGAGAGAGAGAGATGTATTCAGTGACCAAAGGAACAAGTGCATATTTGTAGATGCAGATACAGGACAATTTGTATATCATGTTCACATCATGTTCATAGTTTGGGAAACTTCTGATCTTCCAGAATTTTCACATACAAAATTCTCTAGAGTTTACTCAGAATGAATATGTGTATTGTTGAGAGGTTTTTCCTTCAGTTTCCTGATAAATATTGGATGATATTATCACTATCCATTAAATCCTTTGAAACAAGTTGTCTCAATGGTCTGTGAAGACCAAGGTGCTTACTAACACAACCGCCTCAAGTCAAACACACATCAGACAGGAGCTGGATAGACATGAATCCTTGGGGGAAGAAACATAGCTGGATGACTTGCTGGAATTTTATCATAGTTGACAGCTTTTTTATGAGTACTTTCTTTTTTCTCCTCACTCGATTATATCCACACCTCTTTTGATTTTATCACTGGTTTCCTCTTCCGATCAATGCGCATGGCTCATGGTGCTAAGACGGCATAAAAATGATAAACAGATTGGAAACAAACACCAATGGCTGCCTTTAAGCTGCCATTATTTAGCACTGTCCATAATCTCCATATACACTGGTGGAATGGCTCATAGGCTTGTTTCCTTTCTATTGATTTTCATGTAGAAAATGTCTGCAAATAATTTTTTTAAACAAACATTCACAACTTTGTTATCTGTTAGCAAAGCCACAGTATTAATTATAGGGTTAAATGAAAAATAAATAAATATATATATATATGATACTGTATACACATGGCATGGCTGCAATTGAAGTTTTTGATAAAATAAAAAAGAGTGGGTCTGAGAAAAGAGTTCATGCTGTGCAAGTAAAAGGGATATAAAATATATGAGTGTGAAACTGTAATGAAATAAATAAAATGCTCCTCCATAGACTGCTCAGAAAACATACAAAATCCACATAACACAGAATGTTATGGGGGAAAAAAACATCCAGCAGCTCTGAAAAACCGCTTGATTGATGAGACAGAACAAGTAATTTAGAGACTGGTTTAAAAATGGCAAGACTGGTATGTAAAAAAGGTTACTGAAATAAGCACTCTTTACAATCATGGTATGCGGAAAAGCATCTCAGAATGGAAAACAAATCAAACCTTTAGGCGAAGGACCTCATACTACTTCTACTTCTGTCACACAAGAACAAGAATCTGAAAAGCTGAAAACTGGAAGACAAGGTAATTATTTATCAAATTTTTTGGGTTTGTTCTAAATGATGTCTCTAAGTCTCTGAGTTTATCATTGATAGAGTCAGATTCCTGTTCTTAGCTGACAGGAGTAGAAATCAGTGTGGTCTTTTGTCATCTTCTGTCTTACTGTTTGATATTTTGTACATGTTGAGATGCATTTCTGCTCACCAAGGTTGTAAAGAGTGACTATGTAATTTGTTTTTCTTTATTGAAAATGCACATTTTCTCAAAGACCATATCAGTTTTCACTCCTGTTAACCAAGAACAGGAATCTAAGGGTTAAACAGATGTACAGGATTTGATTTGTGTTTTACTCATCTCATGTTTCCACTAGTGAAACAAACACCCTCCCTCAACATACACACAAAACAATCCATGTATATAGAAAAATACAGAAATCACAAAGGCTATAAATTATTTATAATCAAAGAGCTGTTGAATTTTCTAATCTGATTGGACACAAGCTCAGACAATAGTGCATGCAGTTATTCCATTCACAGGGATCTGTATGTGGATCTCAGTCTAATATTCAATAAAATAAATAAATGTAAAGTTTATTTATAAAGCACCTTTTTATAATGATCTGTTAACAAAGTGCTTTACAATAAAAGCACTGATAAAAAAATAACACAAAAACTAAAAGCATTCACAACCATGTATTGTATCAGACAAGAAACATAAAAGAAAATAATTGGACCCAACACTTTTTAGCCAAAAAGCCAAAGAAAAAAAAAAAGCCAAAGAAAAAAAGTGTGTTCCTAACAAAGATTTAAAAGTAGCCAGATTTGAGGCTGACCTTACACCAACCAGGCATAACATTATGACCTAAGATTATGTCAGGCGAAGTGAATAACATTGATTATCTCTTCATAATGGCACCTGTTATTGGGTGGGATATATTTATTAGAGAGCAATTGAAAATTTGGCAATCAAAATTGACGTGTTAGAAGCAGGAATAATGGGCGTAAATTTTGAGCTAGTTTGACAAATTGTGACATCTAGACTTCTGGGTCAAAGCATCTCCAAAACTGCAGCGCTTGTGTGATGTACCTGGTCTGCAGTGATCAATATCTATCAAAAAGTCCAAGAACGAAACAGCGGTGAACCGGCGACAGGGTCATAGGCGGCCGAGGCTCATTGATGCATGTGGGGAGCGAAGGCTGGTCCCTGTGGTCCGATTGAACAGATGAGCTCCTGTAGCTCAAACTGCTCAAGAAGTTCATGCTGTAATGCTCGATGGGTCACAATTGTTTTGGCGTCAAAAGGGGGGAGCAACACAATATTAGGCAGCTGGTCATATTATGCCTGGTCTTTGTATATTAAACGGCTAATTGTACCACAGCTTAGGAGCTGACACAGCAAAAGTTTGATCACCTCTGTTTTTGTACTTAGCCTTTGGTACACGTGAAATACGCTGATGGGAGGATCTTCGGGAGCATGATGAGGAATGGAGCTGTAATAAGTCAACAAAGTATTTGGAAGTTTAATTATTTTAATCCTTATACACAAACAACTTTAAAATTAATTCTGAAACAAACTGGATGCAGGTGCAGCGAAGGGAAAACAGGGTTTATATATTCTAGCCTACTTGTATTAGTGAACAGATGATCAGCAGCATTTTGTACCAATTGAAACCTGTTCAGGGATTATTGTGGAAGACCAATGTACAATGCATTACAGCAGTCTAACCTGAAACTAATAAATGGATGCGTAGCCTTTTTGAAGATCTGAAAAGGATAGAAAAGGCTTCACTGGAATGTAATCACAGTTGAAATAATAATGTTTTTCATGACTGAGTTTATCTGTGTCTAAAGTAAGGTTGCTATAACATATTACTCCCAAATTCCTTCACAGAGCTTCATGGAGGGAGCCAAGGATCGAAGGTAAGTGCCAATAGAGCTAGTGACAACAGGAGAGCTGCATGAAATCACTTGGGTTTTACTTTTGTTTATTCAATAGATTTGTAAACAAATTATTGAGATTTTTGTTGTCGATGGATCACTTACATTAGTACTTATAATGGTCAGATACTTACATTTTACTTCCACTTATTAATAAATAAATACATTAAAACATTTTAGACAAGAGTATGTGTGCATGGCAGCGTAATGAAGTGCTAACAGAGTCGTTTGATGCAGCTCTGTTTCCCAAAGATTTATTTTCAGTAAATGAGACAATTTAAAGGTAATTTGGAGCAAAGTGTCAAGTGGAAAGCTCACTCTTGTAATGAATGGTACTTATCAGTGGCGGGCAGAAGCACTGACCTACATTTACAACATAAATTCTAATATTTGTTCTATGAAATTTTATACATTTATTTCCAACAGTTTATTCTCTTCATTTCATAGCGTTTCTTTTGGCTGCACAGCTTCCAGTACGTGCATGCGAATGTTAATTTTTTTGTCTAATCAGATTTTAGCCTCTTTGTGCTGCCATGTCAATCTAATCGCCCAGGGCCTGTACTGCTGGCCTTTTTTTTACTTTAGTCTCTATTAGCGATTTCAAGAGGGAAACTGTTACAGCCAAGTTTGATTTGCCAGAATACATGTGTAGAGCTCTGCACACATTAATACATCTGAGTTAGACTTTTTTTATGCCTACAGAGGAAACCGAAGCTAGCTAGCTTGTCTCATCCCGGGAAAGGGTTTGTTCGCCACTTCTAGACCAGTGAATAAGAGCAGCACCATTGGCCTACCGCCTCTGAGGAGTGGTGCAAATTATGTGTATGCATCTCTGGTGAGTAGGTTGGATTTTATTTACATTTTTCATGTTTTTGTCATGTTATTAGACAAATATTGATTCCAGATAATGTAACCCACTGAAGGCCCAGGTACCAAATGCATGACCTGCCACTGGTATTTATATATTAGACTAATAACGGCTTAACAAAAGAAATCGAAGGAAAAGCTGCAAGCTCCCCAGAAGTGGAAAAGGAATTGCTTGTCTTTTTTTCCTCTGGTGGTCAGATGATAAACACACAAACAAGGTTTGAGCTGGACAAAGATTGAGTGTTTTGGATGTTTAGCTTGTTAGATTCCCCTTTGAAAAACAAACTTTTATCAAGAAGAATTGCTTTGCGATTTTAATACTGTCCAAATCCAAATGATAAATCATTTAAACTGTTAAAACATAATGGAGAAAAAAAATTATTTCTGTTCCTTCTTTATAGTGCCTCTCTGGTTCTGCTCTACTTGGCACAGAAGGATGATGTGTCATGGCACTTGAGCATAGAGACACGTCATATTATGCAAATCGGTCAAGCAATGTTGTGCAATAAATGTGTCATAGATATCCAACAGGGTCCTTGTTTGATCGCGTGTTCGGGTTGCTGTCTGTGTGAAGTTCTCCTCTCATGCTGTGCAGGTTTAATCCTTTTTCTCTGGTGTTTGAATGTGCTAAATATGTAAAGCAACCTTTTTGTGCCATTGACATTATTGATCTATTTGTATGTAATACGAAGAGATGTGGGGACCATTTTAATAAAGTGCAAAAACGACACTGTAACCTTAGCATGAACATAATGAAAATGAACAATAACAACAACCATGAATGGCAAATGTGAGACTTTGAGGGCTGGTGAAATGTATATACACCATATGGACCATTTGTCCTCATTTGTATTTCTAATAACCTCTACCCTTCTGGGTAGATGTTCCACTTAAGTTTGTAGTGTGCTTGTGGAGATTTGTGCTCTTTTCTAAAACAAGAACTTTAGTAAAGTCAGGGTGAGGAGGCCTGAAGTGCAGTCAGCATTCCAAATAATGCCAAAGATGTTCTGTAGAGATGAGGTCGAAAGCAGGTTACTGAAGATCTTTTGAACCCATGTTAAACATATCCTCATGGAGCTGACTTTGTGCACAGGCGCAAGTAATAATTTATTTTTATTTTTAATTGTAAAAAAAAAATTTTTTTTGGTGATTTCATTGCATTTCTATTTCATTCTTATTTTCCTAGTTTTTTAAATTATTTTTACTCTTTATTCTTATACCTATTAAAATCGAAAGTATATCCTTTCTATTTTATGTCACGGACGAGACGCTAAAAGCATTTTTCTGCATGATGCATTGACCTTCAAAAACTTCTATGAGTCAAATGAATCCCATGTAGCAGCCACCATAGACATTACTGTACTGCTCTATTACTGTTAGAATGTGGTGGTGATTTGGGGAGGTTAAGGGCCTGTATGCTGTGTCTGGATGTTCAATTGTGGTAATTAAGCAACAAGCATGCATGCATGCAAAGCCCAAAAAGCCCAGAAGTGACCTACTTCATTAGCAAAAAAACAACCCAAAACAAAAATTGACTTATTATAGTCTTGCCTGCCTGTACATTACTGCGTGGTCAATCCTTGCTGTGCTGTTAGTCACACTGCGGAATCTCAACCTTCTCCAGCTCTCTATTAGTGTCATCTGGGGACAAACTGGAGAAGCTGACTATAGCCTAATGAGGACTTCAGTTGTGCATAAGTCATTTCTCTCTCTCTCTCTCTCTCTCTCTCTCTCTCTCTCTCTCTCTCTCTCTCTCTCTCTCTCTTTCACTTTATACTTGCAAAATTGTTTCCTTATTTAATTTCACATTGTGCAATTTGACCCATAACAAAGTAACATGCAGAGTGGCACGTCTTTACCATGTTAGCATGGCAAAATTTAATGAATACACACACGCGCACACACACACAGACACACATGCAGTGGTATCAAAAAGGTTCCAGACTAGTTTAGTAACACACCAACAGATCACAGTCACAGGGAGCACTGGAGCTTCGAAAAGAAGACTTCCAAGACACATTCCAAAAGTGGCAGGAATATTGTGTAAACATAGATACGTAAATAAAGGTATATACAGTACTTTCTTTTAAACAGAGCTAGTCTCGAAATAATCCCTTGTGTACATATATATATATATGCTACGCTAGTTCACTTGCCATTTCATTCTCTGTTTTCATAGCTGTGGATTATCCCTTACATATTAAAGCTTTGAGGTTATGCTCTGTGTCCATTTATACCGTAGCACTGTTAAAATCACTAATCTTATTATAAGGTATTGATTCATTTTCTAGAACAGCAGCTCTGCAAATAGTTATAATTCCAAAACAAAGTTGATAAGAATAAACTGATTCTAGGTTATCGTTTCTATCGTAACCACTCCCATACAGAATACAATGGCATACATTCCACATGCACAACTTTTTTTATATGTTGATTTATAGAAGGTGTTTCTAGTGTCAGTCATTTGTTGGCAACAGAGGCAAAGATCAAAGCTTTACTTTTCAGACACAAGAGTCAGTTTTCAGGACTGAACGTTTTCTGGTTGCTGAGTAAACTGACAGCCTGCACTTTTATCTTATTAGCATCAAGAGAGTAAAAACAGAGGCTGACAAGGGAATGACTTTATTTATACCTTCAATAACACAAGTGACAACAGGGATTACCCTTTCCTAATGGATAAATGGATACACATTATATTGTTGGATAATAAATAAGAATACAGCAGATATGGGCAGTTGCTGTGGTATAAAATGAATAAACAACTTGTTCTTATGAGGTTTGCAGTAATTGAAATGAAGAACTCCGAATACTACATCACTGATCATTTGTTCTAGTCTCAGGCCTGGTTTTGTACTTAGATTTCTCAGTGTTTTAAGCACATAGACACACAGTCATACACACTGCTTTGCATTTCTCTCTCTCTCTCTCTCTCTCTCTCTCTCTCTCTCTCTTGGCTTCAATCTCTTTGTATTTTCCATCTTTGCTTCTCACTGCCACAGAGAACACTCATAAGTAAAACTACCCACAGGTGTGTGATCCATACCACTCATTTCCTCCAGCTCCCTCTTTGACCACACCCTCTCTGCAACAAATTTAGACTGTGGTGGAAGAAGTAAACAAACCATGTACTCGAGTAAAAGTGAGATCCGCTCTGTAAAATATGACTCCGCTAAAAGTAAAAGTGCTCCCTGAATATTCTGCTTGCTGTTGAACCGATGCTGAACTGTATGTTTGTGCTACCACCAAAATAGATACCACATATTAAATCTTTATAAATAATGCTAGATGATATTGGCAAAATCTGTTTGAATGCTGAGTAAAGTTGCTCTAAGCAAAATATATCAAAGATGCTTTGACATACTTCCCCCTCTAAAACTTTTCAAGTCTTTTTTTTGCTTACCCTGATTGGTAGATTGCTGTGTGTTTTACCAGTTAAGTTTTTATCCACTCATAAATTAAAAGAAAAGACTGATTTTGGAAAATGTAGTTGAGTAAAAAGCACAATATTTGACTGTAAAATTTAGTGAAATTAAAGTCTCCCCAAATGAAAATACTCCTGTAAAGGACATGCGCTTGAAAAGGCTACATAAGTAGAGTAACCAATTACTTTGTTACTGTCCATCACTGTAATTAGACAGTGTGCTATTAAATAGAGAATAGTTAGATGCTCTGTTCTATACGTTTCATGGTTTATTAAATACCACATACATTTTGTTACTGTTTCCATGGATTTCTATTCAGAACCCACAATTTACCCACAAAATACTAAAAGTTTGGTGGTGTTTTTTTGGAAAGCTACAACAACCTTACATCGTTGCATTGCTTGTGATTAGTGTTAGTATTTTTTTTAATTACTGTTTGAGATAACGAGACCATAAGAGTCAAACATTTTCATCCATAAATACAAATACATATACATTTTGGCAGGAAATGCAACCACTTCCCTCATTACAGAAAGATAACAGTTAAAGTAAAGGTTAACTGATGAATTTTTTTTGTGTGTATGTGTGTGTGTATATATGCAAGCCTTTGTGTAGGAGGCTTGTGTGGTGTTGCAGGGCTGACCTGTACTACACTAATTGGTGAATATGAACTGCAGAAGTTTGTATGCCCTACAGATACACACAACATCAGTGGGAGAAAATAACATTTCATACCACAAGCCCACAAAATTTAACAATTAGCTGGACTGGTTATCCTTTAAAACCTAAATTTTCATTGAAAATATAAAGATCTCAAACATACCCCAAAGTCTTTGTGTTTTTGAGACACATACATGTTCCTTTTGTTGGCATACGGACAGTTAGTTTCTTTAAACATTCAGCTGAAATACTTTGCCATGCCTCTGTAGAACTTGCTGAAGATGATCTTGACTAGTTGGAGATTTCTTTCTGACCTTGTGATCCAGTTCATCCAGAGCAGTTCAATATGATTTATTTGCAGTAACTGGGTAGGATATTCCATGATAGCTAACACTCCAGCAGAAGATTTACTCTTTAAATAACACTTACAGAGCTTGGACATATGCTTCAAGTCATTGTCTTGTTGTATGGTGAAGTCGGTTAATTGCTCTCATCTGTCCAATTCTTGTGTGTTTTTTCCTTTTCTCTAGTTTGCCACATATAAAAAAAAGGCACATGGATGTGTCTCAAAAAAACATACAAATAGTTTTCACAAAGATGATTTTGACAGGCATCAGAGTTTTAATCTACTAGTGCTCAAAAAACTGAACTCTCACCTTCCAGCCAATCAGAATTAACCATTCAGACAAACTATTGTATAAATACATTAATGGAAGGAGTCTCTGGGTTTTAGCACGTTATAATGGACAGTCTGAGTCTTTTATGCTTTTCGGGTTTCTATGTATCATGACATGATGCATTTTCCTTTTTGTCTTATTACCATCTAGATAGAGAAACAACAAAGATTTTATATGCCATCTTGCATATAAAGGACACAGAAAAATCTAATTATTGGCAAATTGTGTTGTTGTTGTTGTTGTTAGAGGAATAAAACCTTCCAGGACAGCCCCGTTATGTGGTTTCTCTTACATAATCTTGCTTAATTTTCTATTGTGTCTTTCTAATTCTCGCTATTATCAAGAGACCTTACTCCCCCTTCCCCCTGTTCTACAATACATGTCCCCCCCCAAAAAATATTTTTGTCTCTGATTTCATTTAAAACCTTTACCTTAATATCTTCCGGCTCACCTCCTCTTCACTTATTGGTCTCACTGGGATCCCTGAGGTTTGATGCTGCGTTTACCCCAAACGCTCATGCTGTTTTATTTGACATACAAAACTCTCCATGGCTCTCTAGAGTCTCTTTGCCTTTGTGCCTCTGCAGTCTGGTGGCAAGAAAGGCAATATTAATATAATAATAGTATACTATAATGAGCTGGATCCACCTTGTTTCTGCAGTAACTGAGACTTTTAGTGTTCAAGCGAAAGTCTGGAATCGTCCTAGTGGTCTAAGAAAAAACTCTGAGGGTAAAGTCTGTATGTTTCACATACAAAATATTTACAAATGCTTAAAGACACCTAAACGTAAGATTCATTTGTGTATTTTGAAAATCACAATCCACATTTAGTCTGCAGTTGCTGTTATAAAAACCTCCACTCTTTTGGAAAATGCTTATGGAGATTTGTGCTCCTTCAGCCACACAGGATGCCTGGGGTGCAGTCAGCATTTCAATTCATCCCAAAGTTATACAAAAGGTTGAAGTCCGAGCTCTGTAGTAAGCCACTCAAGATCTTCCACTCCAACCTATGTAAACAATATCTTCATGGAGCTGGCTTTGTGCACAGGGGTTTGTCATGCTGGCACAAGTTTGTGTCTCCTAGTTCAAGAGAAGAGAACATCCAAAGTCATTTTATACAGATGTGTTTCTCCAAATTTGAAGGAAAACCAAATTTAGCTTGAAAAGTCCAGTCTCCCAGTATTAATCCAGTTTATATCTCATTTACATCTGAATCATCTTTATTCTGGGATATTAGTCTTTAAACATGGCAACTGTATGTGTAAGCTTTTTTTTTTATGTAAACAAAGATTTTTGTTATAAAAAGTTCACTGCACATCGTGCTACATGTGGTGGCATGTGTGTCCAGTAAATTTACATTTCAATTCCCATTCATCTAAACGTTTAATGAATACGTTGCTCCTAGTCCCATGCAAGGGCTTCCAGAGGATTTTAACTTATTCAGGTTTACAATAATCTTGAGTGTCTCTTAAGTACAATTACAGAACATTATTATTACATTATTTTTTTTTTTTTTATTATTTTAACAAATTTAACCTCAGTCAAGAAAAGAAGAAACTGGCAGAGAATTTCTTAATTGCATATACTGTATGATTAAAAGTATAAAAAATGTAGAATGTAAAAGTGAGACCCTCAGTGTGGGAAGGAGTGTGGGGGAAAATTATATTTGGTTCGGCAAGCCCCTCTGTAAATACTCCATGAATGGCTGTATAACGTTCAGCCACTCCTGAGAGATCCATGAAGTTACTGAGCAACTAAAGAACTTTAAAGATGGATTTAGATAGTAACTTTAAATAGTATTTATGATTACTGCTATGATAGAACTGTTATAAATGGATAACTATACAGTATGTATGTAGATGAGGATGGGTTCCCTATATAGACAAAATGGGTTCCCATACTCCTTAACTCACAACTCCTTGTTGTGCTAGTTACTAAGAAATCATAACTAGTTACAGTTACTAGTTACTTAATTTAAAAAGTAACTCAATTACTTACACCAAAAAGTAATGCATTACTGTTAAAAGTACTGTTCCCATCAATGCCCTTTTATGCGTTATGGTCTATACAAACACAAAACTGACTTAAACACAAAGTAATTTTTAAACATTATTTTAGTAAAGTCAGAGCAGCACAAACTGAATATATCACAAGGATTTCTGAAATAAATAACAAAACAAGCTGAATAATATATTCAAAATCAAAAACTAAAGTGGCTTATGCATCATAAAAGCTGTTGTGTTGAGCTCTTAAAAATGTTCCTTTCACAGCTTAAGTATGAAAACGATCAACAATGTAGAACAGAACACCGGGTTAGCTTCTAGCTTCGTCGAGGCATGGAGTTTCTGGAGGAGCTTCGACAGATTGGAGTTGCTGTTTATCGCAGTAGATACGACCGTCGAACCAGAAAGACACAACTTACATTTGACTAAAAAGTTTTTGTCTTTACGCTCAACTAAAGTGAAATAATGAGCATATTTCCACTTTGAGAAACTCGTCTTGCTCTCGCTTTGACTCGCCATTACTGCCACACAGACCTGAATAAACGGAAACACGCCCACAGTGCGTCTTCTTCGTGTTTACAGTGGTTCATCCACCAATCCTACAATGCGTCTTCTTCCTGTTTACAGTGGTTCATCCACCAATCCTACAATGCGTCGCTGCTGTAAACAGGTTAGACTGTAGGCTACACTTCAGCCGAAATTAATTCATTTAAAAATGTAACGGGTAACGCACCATACGGTAACGGTAACGAAGTTACTTTATTTAAAAAGTAATGCGTTACAGTATTAGTTACTGTCAAAAGTAACTGCGTTACAGTAACTTACTAGTAACGCGTTATTGCCCAACACTGCTCCTTAAGCTTTTTTTTTTTATTTATGTAAGTAATAATTAAACTGAACCCTAATTCATATCTTATTTATAAACCTTTTACATTAAACATTCACTTCTGTAATATTTTACAAATTTATTTCATGTTAATGTGATCAGTTGTTAAGGCTCTGAGTAATTAATGTGAAGCTTGGGGGTTCAAGCTCTGGTATTGCCAAGCTGCCACTTTTAGAGGCCTTGAGCAAGGCCCTTAACTCATAGTGCTCTAGGAGGGCTGTATTATGGCTGACCCCAGCACCTTAACATCACCTGGATATGCAGATTTCCCTGTGCTGTAAAGTACATGTGACGAGTATAAAGTACCTTTCTTTCTTTTATTTTCAGCAGGTCTAAACACTTTGTAAAGACCGTATTGTCTGGAATGCAGGA
Organism: Silurus aristotelis; assembly: GCF_946808225.1. Classification (NCBI taxonomy): domain Eukaryota; kingdom Metazoa; phylum Chordata; class Actinopteri; order Siluriformes; family Siluridae; genus Silurus; species Silurus aristotelis. The sequence goes on along the minus strand of NC_139600.1, from coordinate 12,700,584 downwards.
CCAGTGTGATGAATTTTAAATTAATAATATGTCTGACATCACAATGTTTTCTTTAGTCTACAGGCTCTCCTACAGCAGAGAATATCCAAATTCTAAATGAGTGTGACTTGAAACACAGAAGCTACATGGGATGTTAATAGCAAAGGCTGATTATACGATTTAATTCAGTTACTCAGTGTTGATGCAGTAAAGGCCTTGTTTTTTTTTAGCTCAGATATGTTTTTAGCTATTGGACCAATCTAAGTGGAGTGCTTTTTTTTATGGTGGTAGACCTCATCTGTAATGCAGGGGGTACACATAGGCACACATTAGAAACAGTAATAGGGTCTGTTTAACAGAATATTTTGCATTATGTGCTGCAACAGTCAACATTAGTTTAAGGCTGTTAATCTCACCAGGGAACTTTTTTTTAGAGACACACAGAAATGAAATAAGTCAAATGATAATGTGACCTAACAAAAATGTGTTGTATTTAGGGGATTTAGTGTTGTTTTTAGATTATTTTTAAATGACTACCTGATATGATAAGTGTCTTGAATATGGTCAGAAACTACATTTCCCATTAGCCACTGCACCTCATGGGACCTTGTCACATGTTTGCACACCTAAATCACATTCACACTAATTAGCATAGCAATTAACACTTGTATTAAGTCTCACCATTTGTTGCACCTCTCTTTTCTTGTTTGGATTTTGTTCATGATAGTTGTACCTTTTGTTGTTTCATTGCTTGGTGTTTGATGTCATGTTTATTGTGTGTTTGTTTTCATGTGCACTTTATTGTTGTCGTTGCATCTGCTTATAATCAATATAACCAGTGGTGGTTCTAGCTTGGATGTTGCTCTGGGCAAACCACAACATGATGTTTTTTTTCTTTCTGAATTAGGCTCCTAATGGCTTGGACCTCTTTGTGGCATCCACAATTTTAATTTGGATTCTGCTATCCTTACTGGCGTGATGTCACTCTAGATCTTGTAAATTCTCCCACTGGAAACCCTGAAGGCTTATGTGACGTCAACCAACCCTCGCCCTTCCTTGTGTATAAGTGAGGATACAATTTCTGTGCAATGGGCGGACTCTCTGTATATATGCGCACACACATAATGTAATTATAAAATCGTCTAAAATGTGAATCAGGTCGTAAACGGACAACAGGTCAGGATTCAAAAAGTAAAAAATTTTGTATAAAAACAGGTCAGAATGGTTCAGGGCACACTATCAACCAAGTGTATGCTTTGCAAAGTTCTAAATGGAATGAAGTCTCTTTATACTGTATGATTTTGTATGTTTGGGATCAGATTGTTACCGCACACCTCAACAAATGGAACTGTAATGAATGAACATTTGGTGCCACCCAGATGAGAATAAGGTTCCCTTTTAAATCTGGTTCCTCTCAAGGTTTTCTTCCTCAAGGCATCTCCGAAAGTGTTTCCTTGCCACAGTCGCTGCTGGCCTACTCATTATGGACAAACATTTATAATGAATAAAGTTATTGGAAATAAACTTAAACCTTCTTAATACAACCTTATAAACACGTTATCTCTGTAAAGCTGCTTTTGTTAAAAGCGTTATACTAATTAAAAGGAACTTTGAGTGTACTGCATGGCAGCTATGTTTAAAAGTTTGGCCACAGTATTTGTTGGGAAATGAAGTCAGAATTTTACTTGAAACTGACACAGCTGTCTGACCATTTATTGTACTAACATTTTTGATGGACCTCCAATGTTTGATTGTTGTGACTTATTTGTGTGCACATTGCTACCTTGAGTTTTTTTGCTCATGATTCATTCTAGATGCCAGATGAACTGCTCAGGTTATTCAGAGGTCCTCAGTCGATTATATAATATCGAATTTACTGCCAGAATATCTTGAAGTCTTTATTGTGAAGTCAGGGGGCACACTTCATACCTCTGTGTTGGTTGGATATCATTTTAATGCTTTAATTGGATTGTAATCTTGAACTGGCTAATTTATCTGCAACGATTTAGAAGTGAGTTTGTCAGGTTGTAGAAATAATAGAACTTTTTGTATATTGATCTTGTATTAAGATTCAGCACTGAAATTACCTGGAAAATAGTTTTTGGTGTTTCAGTTTGAATAGTTTTCCTTATAGCAGACTCTCTGTAACCTGGAATGTCATACTGCCTTCTAACAGGGCATCAATCTTGGTGGTCTTGTATTTTACTTGCTTGCCAGAACACAGATTGCAGAACGTTCACGTGACTTTGTTAAGGTGCAAATCATGACAAGAGGTGCACAATTCTTTACATTATATAAGGCCCAGCGTGTATAAAAACAATGTGCTTATGTGCATCTTTCATGGGTTCATGCTGTGTAACGGCAAAGGCCTAGTTGTTGCATTTACATATATCTTTTCTTCACATATAGTGTTCACAAGCTGAGTTCATAGAAGATACAGTGCTCCTTGAGCAGATAGGGTTAAGGGTCCAGCTTAAAACCCTAACAATGGCAGGTTGGTAGTGCAGGGGCTTTATGGAAATCAGGATATAGATTTAGATCCCTGATAAGTATTTCAGATGTTATTAGTGGTGGGTCAGCAAGGCCTTCTCTGCTGGCCTAAACACTATCAGAGGCACTGTACTACATTTACAACCTAAAACCTAACATTTGTTTCATTAAATTGTATTAATTTATTCCTAACAGTTTATTCTTTTCATTTCGTAGCGTTTCTCTTGGCTGCACTGCTTCCAGTACGTGTATTTGGATGTAAGATTTTTTTTTTCCTAACCAGATTTCAGCCTCTATGTGCTGCCATGTCAATCTAATCTGCCCAGGGCCTTTAAAGTCTGTAGTGATGGCCTTTTACCTTAGTCTCTATAAGAAATAAATATGTTTCTTTAACTAAGAATATCGTCAGCATTTTTTCATCATCTTTTTGGTTGGTCAGAGGGAAACTGTTACAGCCAAGTTCGACTAGCAAAACACGTCTGTAGCACTTTGCACGCATTTATACATCTAAATTAGACTTTTTTACACCCACAATGGCTGCCGGAGTAAGAGAAATTGATTTAGTCTCAGACACTCTTAAAAATCAATTTTTAAGGCGGACAGTTTTTAAAGATACAATAATTCAGACATGCCGTGTAATCCATTACATGCTGTGTGTGTGTGTGTGTGTGTGTGTGTGTGTGTGTGTGTGTGTAATTTTAACAGTTAGCATCCCAAACAGTAAGTGGTAACAGCAACAAGTAAAGTTTAAACAAACATGTACTCAATTCCTATCATATTTCGAATTAACCCCAGGCCAGTTAAAGGCCAAAAATATTCAGGTCTAGATTAAAATTATTTGGGGCTCGAGCCCTAGTGACACCAACGCCTCAATTTTAATGCTTAATGATTATTGGTAATTTTCCAGAACAGCTTGCATTTAGTACAGTGGGAGCAAAAAGACTATAAGAGATTGACACATTAATTCAGAGCCAGTTCGACTAAGAGCAAGAATCAAATGTACACTCAACAAAACCCAGCAGCATTTAGTCTTACATAATATTGTGCATGTGCTTGTCCAGCATACACTCTTGTAATGAGTCAGTAAGTCAATCCTCTCGTGCACTATATATATATATATATATATATATATATATATATATATATATATATATATATATATATATATATATATATATAATGTGTGTGTGTGTGTGTATATATATATATATATATATATATATATATATATATATATATATATATATATATATGTGTATATATATATATATATATATATATATATATATATATATATATATATATATATATATGTGTATATATTATATATATGTGTATGTATGTATGTATGTATGTAATCTGGTTGTTTAGAAGCAGATGAAAAATAATGAAGATTTGAGATGAGTCAACAGGAAAGTCTAGGACTGATGATCCATGCAATGTTTCAGCATGACAATGCTCCTGTACACAAAGCCAGATCCATGGGTGGGATGGGAAGATATTAATTGGCCTGATATAGAGCTCTGACCTCAACCCTACTGAACACCTTTGGTCAGGTGACCCGTTTTACTGTCCGGTGTCCACAAACTTTTGCCCATATAGTGCATAGTGTCTTTTTATAATTTTATAACAAGGAGCTTATGGATACAGTATTTTTTTTCTTGCTTGTGATGGCTTGTGGTTTGCAATTGGTAAATGGAGGCAGTTTTTTGGACAAGAAAACTTAGCTTTTATTATTTATTAACATGAAACCCAATACAGCCTCTATCATTAGTGGATAATTATGACTTTTATAGCTGCATTGAAATGGCCTGGGTGAGTTTTTCCTTTTTTTTTCTTATCTTTTTTTTTTTTGTAGATAAAGAGTACAGTAAGACACTGATCAATTTCTTTTATTTGCAATTAGCAAGCTACATCTCCAGTTAACTTTTTTTTTCCCTTTTGCAACCACAAATCTGAAGTTTGACATAACAATAATAACAATAATAACAATAATAATAATAATAATAATAATAATAAGGCTGAAAATGTGTTATTTCAAAGAAACATAACAGGCTGTAACACTGAGCTTGCTTTAAAGATTCTTGGCCAGTTAATTGATTTTTCTATAAACAGCTGGGAAGAAAAGCAGTTTCCTTACTCAAACTGAGGTCCAGTCATTCATTTGGTTATGTGATCAATGATGGCATGAAGTTTGTATCTTTATGTAGATTAATTTTTTTTTAATATACTATCATTTTTTTTTTAATTCCCATTGTGCCACGTGCACATTTAGATAGCACATTAAGCATGTTGGCACATTTATTAATCTAAGAGCGGTAATTGGATAATTAGACAGTAAAGCAGTGTGTATGTGTGTGTGTGTGTGTGTGTGTGTGTGTGTGTGTGTGTGTGTGTGTGTGTACACATGGAGTCTAGCAGTGGTGGACAGTAATAAGGTAAATGTAATTAATTACTGTACTTAAGTAGCTTTTCTGTTTATCTGTACTTTACTGCATTATTTTTTTTATGAGTGGACAAAAACTTATGATAATTGATATCAATAATATAGTAAATAAATAGATAATCAGTGTTTTAATTATTATCATTATATTAATAGATTGTTGCACTGAGAGTGACAGTCTTTTTTTACATAAACTGAGTTAATTCAGTAGGAGTCTTGTGAAGAAAATGATAATAAAATATTATAGTTGTAATAAATCATAGTACTTTGGATACTTAAGTACATTTGAAGGCAAATACTCTTGCACTTTTACTCAAGTGAAAGTTTAAAGGAAGCACTTTTACATTTACTGGAGTCATATTTTACAGAGTGGATCCCCACTTTTACTCAAGTACATGGTTTGTGTACTTTGTCCACCACTGGAGTCTAGTTGTGGATATTGGCAAAGTCAGGTTCCTTATGTACACCCTTATACATTTTATAAGGTATTTCAGAAATCAGAGGACAGAAATGGACAAATACATGCAGGCAAGGGTAGAATGAGTCACAAATGACTCTTTCATTTAATGTGACGCAGAAGAACGAGTCGCCTCAAAGAGTGATTAGTTCGTTTTTTAATGGACGCACATGAGCAAAGCATCGAAAACTCTCCGTAGGTTCTGTACAGGAAACAAAATTAAGTAGTTCATCAAAAAAAGATTTTAAAAAAGTTTTTATAACATTTTGATAAATAAGATTCAAAGAACCAAGTCACTAAAATGATCTGACGTTATTCCGTGCATTACACAGGAAACAGAATTGAGTAGGTAATCTCATAAATCCTCTGGTCCGAGTCGTTTGTCCTTTTGTCACATGATTAAAGGAACGATATGAACTAAATGGGAAAAAAAAAACTGATTTTGATGAACGAAATTCAAAAACCAAAGACACTAAAATGATCTGATCTTCCCTTCACTAATTGATTTGTGCTTTTTGAACATCCCAGTCCTTATGCAGAGCACTTACAATTTTCTCATTCATACAACTGAGCAATTCATGGTTAATTAGGCAAAGTAGTAAAGCAATCTTTTAAAAAGGTATCTTTATTTAATTAATACAATTAGAGTTTAATGTCAAACAGTCAGAGCCATTAGTATATAATGGCCAACTATAATGGAGAGGATGATGATGGCACCTCTGTTGCAGAATAAATAACGGTGGATAAAGCTGGTGAGCAAAATGTAATGGGTAACTGTTATTGTCACTTAAAATATAATGGAGTAAAAAGTACATCGGAATATTAAATCATAAATGTAGTCGAGTAGAGAGAAAGTCGGCTATATCTTTGATACTCTAGAAAATATCCAAAAAATTACTTAAATACAGCAACGTATATATTTACTTTACATGACTGATCAATACATGACTCCATAGCATGAAGCAATCGTAGCTGCATTTTATTGTATTCATTATGTATATTTTTAAAGTATCACTGTTGGTTTGCTGACTGGGGCTGAATGTATGTACAGTAAAGACCTAATAAAAATACAATGTTGTGTTTATAGGTCAGGTAACTGATAAATGCTGTATAAATGTTTGTCTCATCAAATACATTTAGAATCTATGTCCTAAATAAATTCATCCTGTGTACTATAATTGATTTGCAAGAAAAACCTCCACTAGGGGGCAAAAAGAGCAATAAATTCAGCTATTGTTAGAATGTACTTATATTTGTTCAAGTGAATCAAATTCTTTTCAAAAGAAAAAAAAATAGAACAGCAGTAGAGATAGTTATGTAATTCAGTTCATTTTTATTTGTATCGCACTTTTAACAATAGACAATGTTTTAAAGCAGCTTTACAGAGATAAAGCAGTAAAAATAATAATAATAATAATAATAATATTTCCTATCATTTTAGTTTGTTCCAATTATTTGTGACTGTGGCAAGAAAAACTCCCGGTGATGGCATAAACAAGAAACCATAAGAGGATCCATCCTCATCTGGGTGGAGCTGAAAGTCCATTATATGTAACCACAATCTTTTTTAGTTTTACACGTTGACCACATTTCAGAGGAGTGGTCAGGAACACACCTGGTATATGGAAAATTATGACCTGTCAACTTCTGTTCTCCCCCAAACCCAAGATCCATTGTGTTTGAAACATGTACTGTTGGACCGGATTTATAAAAATCCCATAATCCAACTCACTGTTGCCTGCAAGAACATGGGTTCTCTTGAGATTTCTTGCTTCTTCTCTCTCACTAGCCAGTCACCTCCTGCTTCCTCATTAGGGATCTAGATTTCCATCTGAATTTCACCAAAGCTGATTTGTCTTGAAAAAGGTATTTTACTAAAAAAAAAAAAAAAAAAAAGGTTTATGTAATCCAGATTAATGACCTCATTCATTTTCCTTAAGCACTAGCAATTGGGCCTAAATTTTATTAAAAATATATATATTGTTTATTTATCATCAGCAATATTAGAATTATTATATGTATTATTTATAAGGTGGTTTACATGCTTAGTGCATTGCAACAGGTTTCCACAATGAGCTGTTCACTGAAGAATGATATTTTATTCATTTATTTATTTATTTATTTATTTGCCATGTAGAACATAGATGTTTGGTTCCAGCTTGCTAATTTATGTCAATCCTTTGGGCTTCTTTCTTTAGCAGTAATACCTAATTACTTAAAGTGTAAAAGTTGCCATGGATACACACTAACAGTCTTCAGGTGTTTTATTCAAAGCCTTGTGTAGGTTGCATTGGGGAAGAAAAAAAACATCTTGAGAGCATTTTTTTATTTATTTATAATCTTTTTTTTTTTTTTAAACAAACAGTATAAGTCACTTAAGTAAATGTTCGTGTTTTTAATTATGTGAGAGGATTTTTGAGAGTGCAGGTTCTTTTGAAATCCAAAATCAATCGAGGCATTTAAGACCCTGGTTGTTTGTATGTGGGTGGTGTAAAGGTTGAAAGTGAGCAGCAAGTGGGTGAAAGGTTTAATCCTGATTTATGCAGCTGAGGTACTCAGGAGGTATTGAAAAAAAGAAGACTTTCAGTTGATTTCAGGTGCGTTTGTTTATTTTGGGTTTTTAGGATTGATCAGGTGAGTATGTTTAGTTTTGCAACCCAATTGACATGCATTGAACTGGTTTGTACTCAATTATCACATTTAAATGGATTGAATTTTGAACAATTTTCAACACAATTTTTTTATTCTTCAGATACAACTAAAGCTACAGCCCTTAATCTCTGATTTACCCCCTCCCAGTTTCATCGAGCTGTAAAATGACTCTGGATTTAGAAGACCCCAGGAGCAAGTTATACATTTAACTTTTCAATTCAGTTCAATAACATTTTTTTGTATAGCTGTTTTAACAATAGACATTGTCCCAAAGCAGCTTTACAGAGACAAATAGGTTTATCCATAATGATTGAGCCAGTGCCAACAATAGCAAGGAAACCCTCCTTGAGATGGTACGAGGAAGAAACCCTGATCAGAACCAGACTCAGATAGGAACCTTTTCTTATGTGTCATTAGGGTTCTTGAAGCAAAAAAATCTGGATAATCTACAGGCACAGTAAAATTTGTGAGATTATATTTCATTCATCGCTCAACATGTTTTTGGAAAGAAAGAAGGACAATAATGTTGACTTTGATTTGACAATTAAGTAAAGTCCTTTATTTTCTTGGCTAACTAGCTTAGCATATGCTGTTGCATTAGGTTTGATAGCATGACCAAGCGAAACATCATAAATTAGCACAGCAAACAAGTGAATGCTATGATGCTATGCTATCAGGTTTATCAGGTTCATTATGAAATGCATTATTGAAGCATTTCATAATGAGATCTCACCCAAACTCACATAAAGCTCCACAACTACACTGCTTTACATGTATAGGACAGAAAAAGCTGTATAATGTTATTACCAAAGCTTAATCAACCTGTCCCATGTCAACCATAGATCCCATTGCAACTAAACTATTGAAAGAAGTGTTACATACAGCTGGTGAGCCTCTTCTGAATACTATTAACTACTCATTATCATTAGGTAATGTTCCTAACCTCCTTAAGTTAGCAATTATTAAGCCCCTCATTAAGAAACATAATTTGGTTCCAAACACGCTATCGAATTACAGACCCATTTCAAATCTCCCATTTATGTCTAAGATTTTAGAAAATATTGTCTCTGTTCCTACTTACAAGAGAACAATATCTTTAAAGAGTTTTAGTCAGGTTTTAGGCCACTGCTCTAGTTAAAATCACTAATGAGCTGTTTTTAGCGTCAGATCAAGGCTACATCTCTCTGTTAGTTTTACTCGATCTTAGTGCTGCATTCCACAATATAGATAATGATCTCCTAGATTGCTTACAAAATTACATCGGCATTCAGGGACAGGCATTAAGCTCGTTTAAATCCTACCTGTCTGATCGTTACCATTTTGTAGACTTAAATGAAGAGCTATCTAGGTTATTGCAAGTAAATTATGGCATGCCACAAGGTTCAGTTCTAGGACCCCTGCTTTTCACAATATATATGCTTCCATTAGAAAATATTATTAGAAAACATGGGATTAGCGATCACTGTTACGCTGATGATACAAAGCTACATATCTCATCAAAACCAGACGATACAGCTCAAGTGGCTCGGATTACTGAGTGTTAAACAATTAGGAGACTGGATGACTCATAACTCATAACGGAGATTTTGCTTATCGGCCCAAAAACCAGAATACAGAAGCTCCAGCATTTCAACCTGCATTTAGACGGATGTTCTGTAACTACTAGTTCAACAGTAAAAGACCTGGGAGTTATTTTAGACAGCAACTTGTCTTTTAAAAATCATATTAACCAAGTTACAAAAACAGCCTTCTTCCACCTTAGAAATATTGCTAAGCTAAGAAACATGTTATCTATATCTGATGCAGAGAAGCTCGTCCATGCATTCATGACCTCCAGACTGGACTATTGTAATGTAATACTAGGTGGATGTCCTGCATCATTAATAAACAAGCTTCAGTTAGTCAAGAATGCAGCAGCCAGAGTTCTCACAAGGTCAAGAAAATATGACCATATAACCCCAATCTTATCATCCCTACACTGGCTACCTGTTAAGTTTCGAATCGACTACAAACTACTGCTGCTTACCTACAAAACACTAAATGGTTTAGCTCTCAATCATCTATCCGGTCTTCTAACACGCTGCAAACCGTCACGCTCCCTGGGATCTTAAAACTCCAGACTTCTAGTAGTTCCTAGAATAGCAAAGTCCACTAAAGGTGGTAAAGCATTCTCACATGTAGCTCCTAAACTTTGGAATAGTGTTCCTGATAGTGTTCGTGGCTCAGACACACTCTCCCAGTTTAAGTGCAGATTAAAAACTTATCTTTTTAGCAAAGCCTACACATAACACACATCACATCATAACTTTGTGCTTCAGTACATCTGATCAAATGCACATTATCAACTTGTGCTATTAATATCATGAACAGCAGCTACGCTAATTCCTCTCCACTGCTTCTCTTTCTCTCCCCATCCTGAGGCATCCTGAGGTTGCTCCAGCCCCAGTCACGTCCCAACCTTATGAAGATTGTGGACCTTTAAAAAAGTAGATGCCGACCCCGCAAACATCCCGAACTATCTAGAGACGTACCAGTGCCAATTGGATTCCACTTTATGTGGAGTTTGGACACTGGACCTCCTTGAGTGTTTTAAGGCTCTGGCATGGAGAAGCTGGTGTTGGATCTGTGATGATCGCAAAGGTTGAGCTATTTTATGATTTGCTCAGTAGCTCCTAGTTTTATAACCACAAATGACTGTAAAAAACTGTAGAAAGAACATTACTCATAAGTTACATTAGTTCTCACTCTGCAGTGTTCTGTATTCTGTAGTTTATGAACAACAATCACTAGTTCTCTCCTGCCTTCTCCTCTTTCCTTTTCGCAGCATTTACCTACCGTTCCGAAATATGTTTATTGATTGAAAAGTTTCTTTACCTACCACTATTGTTACGGTTGACATCCAGACTTCTGTTTAAGTTCAAGTGTGATTTAAATGTATTTGCTGAACATGTATGCCATTTTTCTTTCTGCTCTGTGATAACTATAGTGTGCCAGCGCTGCTGTATCCAACCTACACAGGTGTCAGGAGCACACAGGAGATTATGCTCGGTTAAATCTTAAAAAAAAAAAAAAAAAAAAAAAAAAAAACTTAAATACCACTCTGCACTTGACAGCTCAACTAGCTTTGTCTCTCCTTGTTGCACAATGTCTCCCTTTGTACCCAAACGTCGGCCTATTTGTCTTTTTAAAGGTACATTCACCCACTGCTTTCTTTCCGACTCCTGCATACATTTCACTGTAAATAGAAATAAGTACAGGCTGTTGAATAAGGGAAGGTAGATGAATTGCAGAGCTTTCCATTTTTTCCCCCCAGGTGTCACTGTACTGGTACAATTATTTTAATACGGTTGGGGGTTGTAAGGTAGGCGTGACAATTTTGTGCTGTTCCATGCATTGCTATGGATACGCATGGATGCAGCTGCTGGATATTTTAATATGAAGAATTGGTATTTTCATTCGATGGATCAAAGAAAGAAAGAAAGGACGGACGGATGGACGAGGACCAGAGTGGGATAAGGGCTTTGCTTAAGGACCCAACAATGGCAGTTTGGCTAAACTGGGGTTTAAACCCTCGAACGTTAAGCAAAGTTAAAAACATTTAATATAACTGGTTGTTTGTTGAGCCTGTGCCCATTGTAACTCTTGCTCTTTCACATGTTGTACATTCTGACATGTTTTTTTGCTTACCATGGGTATAAAGACTGGCTATAAGTGTTACCTATAGCCTTCCTGTCCACTTGAACGTGTCGGTCTTGTGAGTCTTCTCTGAACTCTCTTGTTAACTGTCATGCAAAACGAGGATCGGCGCTGCAAGTACAGATGTTTTTAATTACGGTACAAATATCCGAAACAAAGACAAAATAACAGGAAGCATGAACAAGAGGAAACCAAAACCGAAGCACAGACAAGATACAGCGATAACCAAGAACCAGAACGGTAACCATGAAAGTGAGAAAGAGAGTCGGCTGTGATGAGGCTCTATATGTGTCTCTATATACATTTTCCCTTCACTTGAACTAAGACACCTGAACCTGTTCCATGTCATTGCCACTGTGCACAAAACAATGAGTTTGAGTGGAAGATCTTAGGGGCTCTGACCTTAAACCACTTGTACACCTCTGGAATGAATTGAAATGCTGACTGCACCCCAGACCTCCTCACCTCACTTTCATCAGGATATAATTTTATTAACATTTTTGGTGGGTACATTATCTTTTCAGAAGTATGCCATCTTTTATAGCAGCTATTGGGGACTATATGTGGAATAGGATGTTCGAAAATCACATATGAACATATGTTTAGATGTCCACAAATTTTTGTAAATTTACTGTAATTATATTAGGTTGCAGAATTATGATACTGTACATATTTTATACTGTTTGGGTCCAAATCCATATGTGTTTCCACTTAGTTAATCTGGTCTTCATTGTGCATCACTAAACTGTAAGCTAGACTGACACTATTAGTCATGTTCAAAATTCATAAAATAAAAAGTAAAAGTTTGTCATGACAAACATGAAAATTTGCTCGACGAAGGCAGCCTGAAAGCATGAAAAGGTTTTATATGCTTGTGGTTAGTTTGAATAGTCAAAAGACAAAGAAAGACAGACAGTTACTTGTGGAAAGATAGATGGCAGAATGATATAAGTAGAAAGTCAGATGGATTGAAAGAGTAATAAAGGTTGATTGATAGAAAAAAAAATATCAATGGAGCATGTGTGCCACTTTATATTCCCTCAGTGTACGTCTATGGAAGTTTGGAGGATTTTTTTGATCAATTGCTGCAGAAAAACCATTAAACAAAAAAAGACGCTTGGCTGTTCTGAGTTTGGTGAATGAAGGAAAGATTTTCAAACCATCCAAACTATTTAATGGTTTTTAAAAAATGTAATCATGATAAATTCGTACAGTTAGAGCACACTAAAAGACACAATAGGCTAAAGGACTGTGGTAAGTTTTGCAGATGTTGCATTAAAGTTTATGGAGGATTAACCTACAGAATATTCTGGTTGTATTATAATAATAATAATAATAATAATAATAATAATAATAATAATAATAATAATAATAATGACAATAATAATAATAATAATAATGATAACACTAAGATTATGTATAATTATAATCGGCTTGCAGTTACAGAGCATTTCCCATTTCTTTGTTTGTTGTCATAGCCATATGTGTATGGGTTCCCCCCCCCCCCCCCAAATAATATCTCCACACCTTTCTCATCATTGGTCCGTTTTTTCACATGTCTCATTCACAATTGTTTTGTCCTCCTTGTTTGAGTCATGCCTGTGTATATATATATATATATATATATATATATATATATATATATATATATATATATATATATATATACACACACACACACACACACACACACACACACACACACACACACATCTGTGCGTGCATTTGCATAGTAATGCATAGAATTTATATTTGTTTATTGACAAATTTTTTTTTTTCTCTCATTCCTTTTTTTTCTCTCTCTCATTCCTTGTTGTTCCAAAGTAGTTTGCTGTAGTCTACGCTGTTTGCCAATCGCCAAATCTTGGCCCGTTTTTGAGTCTGCCTGCTGTTTTGGATTTGTTTGCCTTATGTTTATTAAAACCTTCTTACTCAGCACTTGCATCCGCCACCATTATCATGTGTACTGTATTCGCAATAGTAAGTAAGTAATAAGTCAAACTGTCCTGTGAATGCATAAAGTGTTGGCACTTTAATTATGACTGGCCTTATTATTATTTTATATATTTATTTGGGAATATGATAACCATTTGAAATGGTTTACTTATTAGACATATTATTTATGATGTATTTTAAACACTAGGGAAGACGAAGAAATGTTTTGCAATTTGCCATTAAAATGATGAATGCGAGTATAATTGCCACTGTTGCCATTAGCTAGAGGAGTTTTTCAACGGCTGTCACCATCTGCTTTCATAGTGCTGCAATGCTGAAATCTACTCATTGTATTCTCACTGGCAAGGTGACATTCTTTTGTTTTTCACTTACACATACCTGGGAAGGCCCACTTCTGGCAAAAAACAAAACAAAAAAAAAACACCACCAGTGGCACACGCACATATTCGCTTGCGCCATTAATTCTTGATTGGCACTTAGCTGTAATAACACGCTGTCAAAATTTGTCAGTATCCCTTTTGTAATACTTCTCTCACTAGCTCTACTTTCACCTTGTCTATCTTCTAAAAAAAAGTTTTTTGTATTCTTTTGTTAAAAAAAAAAAGAATCCCACCACCCCCGATCGTACCGAAGCCTTAGCATGCAAAACCAAGAGAATGAAAGAAAAAAAAGTGAAAACATGTCAACATTGTAATTCTGTCTATCTTATCCTACTTCTAGCTGTCATTATGGCCAATGCATTATCGGAAAGATTAGATGTTAATGCGCTAAAAAAAAATCTTTCACTTAAACTTGATTCTAGCTTTTGCTCTTCTTGTTCCTTTTCCTTCTTTCCATAGGTTTAACCTGCAAATAGGTGGCAAATGGAGTCCTCTCTGCTTCATTACACTAAAAAGGAAAAACATCCTTCCTGCTCCTGCTATTCAAAGTGCTCTGCCAGTGATTAAATATCAAAGAGCTATCAAGAGCTATAAAAAATAACAAATGGTCCAAATGTTTTATTTATTTGAACAGTTTACACCCCCTCTCTCTTTCTTTCTCTCTCCCTCTCTCTTTGTATTTGATGTCTCTATAATAAATATTTCGTATTTCAAAATCTTATACACTTTGTCACCGTGACGAGAAAAATAGTGCATTCCTTATATGACCTTTTATTAAGAACAGCTCAAGGTTTATTTAATCTGGTGGCAGTAGGACAAAGCATAAAATTGCACAGATACAATTCAATAGCTTGGAAAAGTGTGACTGGGGGCATAGTGGTGAGGAACTGGTTTGAGGATTTTAGAAAATGCTGATCTCCAGAGATTTTCACACACAATAGACTATAGAATTGTGCTCAACACAAACAAAAAAAACTAAACATTCTGTAAATGGCAGTAAATGCCAGGAGTGGAAACTGAGCACGGTGAGAGGAGAATGGTCATGAAGCTGACAGGAAGGCAACGGTATTTTAAACAATTACATTTTGACCTGAAAATGTGTTTCAGGATGCACAAGATAAAGATTCAGGATGATGGGTGACAAAAGTAGAAGACTTCCACTCCTGTCATTCAGAATCTGAGGGCACACTGGGCTTCACCCCAAATGGAAGATTTGAAAAAAAGTCCAGGCTTGTGAGTGTGCAGTATATTCATGGGTCAGAGTGTAAGATATTAAGTGGTCTGCTATAGGGCTCTGACCTTATCCGCAGTGAACACATTTGGGAAGAATGTAAACACTAAGTGCACCCCAGGCTGGTGTAGGTGAGGTAAGGAGGCCTGTAACAACCTTGTGGCTTATAGAACACAAATTGTCCCACCAGAGAGTAGGTTATTATAACATGGAATGGGATGTCCACAAATATTTTTTCAGATATTCTGTATAATGATGAGGAATGAATGAATAACTGCCAAAGAAATAATAAAATCAGGCACATAAAAAATAAATAAGGAAATTAATACATTTCTAAAGACAACAGTATTCAGGATTATGCCTAGGGACTATATTACCCAGCTATGTTACACAGCTATTGCCTTGTTTTGTCACATGTCACTGATCACTCACACTCACCATGATTAGCACTTGTGTATATAGTTTTTGGTTTCTTTGTTCATGTTTCAAGTTATTTTATGTTTTGTGCACTTGTATCACCTGATCCTTGGGTAACATTAAATAAATAACAATCATATAAAAAACAATTAAAAGAAGCACTAATTAAAAAAAATGAGAGGATCGGGCAGCAGTCGAAGGCGGGGGCCTCGACAACCCGATCCCTGGACACGGAAGCTAGCTCTAGGGACGTGGAATGTCACCTCGCTGGCGGGGAAGGAGCCTGAGATTGTGCGTGAGGTCGAGAGGTTCCGACTAGAGATAGTCGGGATCACCTCTACGCACGGCTTGGGCTCTGGAACCACACTCCTCGAGAGAGAGGATGGACTCTTCACCACTCTGGAGTTGCCCATGGTAAACGGCGGCGGGCTGGTGTGGGTTTGCTTATAGCCCCCCAGCTCAGCCGCCATGTGTTGGAGTTTACCCCGGTGAATGAGAGGGTCGTTTCCCTGCGCCTACGGGTCGGGGATAGGTCTCTCACTGTCGTGTGTGCCTACGGGCCAAACGGCAGTGTAGAGTACCCAGCCTTTTTGGGGTCTTTGGGAGGGGTGCTGGACAGTGGTCCGACTGGGGACTCTGTCTTTCTACTGGGAGACTTCAATGCCCACGTGGGCAGTGACAGTGACACCTGGAGGAGCGTGATTGGGAGGAACGCCCCCCCTGAGCCCGAGCGGTGTTCAGTTATTAGACTTCTGTGCTAGTTACAGTTTGTCCATAACGAACACCATGTTCAAGCATAAGGGTGTCCATCAGTGCACGTGGCACCAGGACACCCTAGGCCATAGGTCGATGATCGACTTTGTGGTCGTTTTGACCTGCGGCCGTATGTCTTGGACACTCGGATAAAGAGAGGGGCGGAGCTGTCAACTGATCACCACCTGGTGGTGAGTTGGATCCGATGGTGGGGGAGGAAGCTGGACAGACTCGGCAGACCCAAGCGTACTGTGAGGGTCTGCTGGGAACGTTTGCCCGAGTCCCCTGTCAGAGAGATCTTCAACTCCCACCTCCGGCGGAGCTTTGACCGGATCCCGAGGGAGGCCGGAGATATTAAGTCCGAGTGGACCATGTTCTCCACCTTCATTGTTGAAGCGGCCGCTCGGAGCTGTGGCCGTAAGGTCTCCGGCGCCTGTCGAGGCGGCAATCCCCGAACCCGGTGGTGGCAACCGGAAGTAAGGGATGCCGTCAAGCTGAAGAAGGAGTCCTATCGGGCCTGGTTGGCTTGTGGGACTCCTGAGGCCGCCGACGGGTACCGGCAGGCCAAGCGAACTGCAGCCCGGGTGGTTGTGGAGGCAAAAACTCGGGCCTGGGAGGAGTTCGGTGAGGCCATGGAGAAGGACTATTGGCTGGCCTCGAAGAGATTCTGGCAAACCGTCCGGCGCCTCAGGAGAGGGAAGCAGTGCCCTATCAATGCTGTTTACAGTGGAGGTGGGGAGCTGTTGACCTTAACTGGGGATGTCGTTGGACGGAAGGAATACTTCGAGGATCTCCTCAATCCCGCCGTCACGTCTTCCATTGAGAAAGCAGAGGCTGAGGGCTCAGAGGTGGACTCGTCCATCACCCAAGCTAAAGTCACCGAGGTAGTAAAGAAACTCCTCGATGGCAAGGCACCGGGGGTGGATGAGATCCGCCCTGAGTACCTCAAGTTTCTGGATGTTGTGGGGCTGTCTTGGCTGACACACCTCTGCAGCATCGCGTGGCGGTCGGGGACAGTGCCTCTGGAATGGCAGACCGGGGTGGTGGTCCCTCTTTTTAAGAAGGGGGACTGGAGGGTGTGTTCCAACTATAGGGGGATCACACTTCTCAGCCTACCTGGGAAAGTCTATGCCAGGGTACTGGAGAGGATAATACGGCCGATAGTAGAACCTCGGATTCAGGAGGAACAGTGTGGTTTTCATCCAGGCCGTGGAACACTGGACCAGCTCTATACCCTCTACAGGGTGCTGGAGGGTTCATGGGAGTTTGCCCAATCAGTCCACATGTGTTTTGTGGATTTGGAAAAGGTCCACTGTATGACCGAAGCAGGAGCTTGGTTCGCATTGCCGGCAGTAAGTCAAACTTGTTCCCAGTGCATGTTGGACTCCGGCAGGCTGCCCTTTGTCACCGGTTCTGTTCATAATTTTTATGGACAGAATTTCTAGGCGCAGCCAGGGGCCGGAGGGTGTCTGGTTTGGTGACAACACGATTTCGTCTCTGCTCTTTGCAGATGATGTTGTCGTGTTGGCTTCATCAGACCAGGACCTTCAGCACGCACTGGGACGGTTTGCAGCCGAGTGTGAAGCGGCTGGGATGAGAATCAGCACCTCCAAATCCGAGGCCATGGTCCTCAGTCGGAAAAGGGTGGCTTGCCCACTTCAGGTTGGTGGAGAGTTCCTGCCGCAAGTGGAGGAGTTTAAGTATCTTGGGGTTTTGTTCACGAGTGAGGGAAGGGTGGAACGGGAGATTGACAGACGGATCGGTGCAGCTTCTGCAGTAATGCGGTCGATGTACCGGTCTGTCATGGTAAAGAAAGAGCTGAGCCGCAAGGCGAAACTCTCGATTTACCGGTCAATCTATGTTCCTACTCTCACCTATGGTCAGGAGCTCTGGGTCATGACCGAAAGGACAAGATCCTGGATACAGGCGGCCAAAATGTGCTTTCTCCGCAGGGTGGCTGGGCAATCACTTAGAGATAGGGTGAGAAGCTCGGTCATTTGGGAGGAGCTCAGAGTAGAGCCGCTGCTCCTCCACATCGAGAGGGGTCAGCTGAGGTGGCTCGGGCATCTGTTCCAGATGCCTCCTGGACGCCTTCCTGGGAAGGTGTTCCAGGCGCGTCCCACTGGGAGGAGACCCCGGGGAAGACCTAGGACACGCTGGAGAGACTATGTCTCCCGGCTGGCCTGGGAACGCCTCGGTGTCCCCCCGGAAGAGCTGGAAGAAGTGTCTAGGGAGAGGGAAGTCTGGGCATCTCTGCTTAGACTGCTGCCCCCGCGACCCGGCCTCGCATAAGCGGGAGAAGATGGATGGGATGCACTTTTTTTTTTTTTAAATGTATGCATCACATTGTTAACTTTTATGCCCATGCACCATGTACCAATGTAAATCTGTGAATCTTACTATCCCTTTTCTGTGGACCCTTATTGTTCTTGAGGGGTTGGAGCTTTGTGAAAATGGTTTGTTGGGAATGGATTGGTGGCCTCAAGAAAAAATTATCATTAAAAAAATCAAAAACATGTTTTTAACAAAAAATATTGTCGGCTGCAACTTTGAATGTCCCGTGTTGAAGCACAATCGCTGTTTTCTTTCATTGCTTCTTTTCATCCGGTTTGATGCCAGTTTGTCATTTTTAGTTAAATCAAATAACCAAAGCTCATTAAGATCTACAGCCATGTATCTGACAGCAAATCAGATGGTCTTAATGTATCTATCTGGGTCACATTGAGTCGGACTGCCTTATATCAAACAGGATTTTCCCCTCTAGCTGGTACTAGAGGAAAATGCCATGGCTTTCCTCACCATTTCAATTAAGACCCTCCTCCCCTGCCAGATTAAAGTAATTTTCTTTCCTCTGAATAAACATTTCACTCATATGTGACCAGAGATTTAACCATAGAAGGTAGCAATAGGTAAAAAAAAAATAAAATCTTAATTGAGAATCCTTGGGAATATAAAAAAAAAAAAAGCTTAATTGCAACAAGAGCATATTGACAGTGAAGATATTATGACGTGAAAATCATTCTTTTGATATTTAGGAATGAAAAGCAAAGATCTATATAAAGCATTATCCAAGCTGTCAAAACATATTGCAGCTACTTGAAATGATAAAGTGAGAAAATGACTAATTACTAATAAGCATATATAAAACAAAAAATATATATGTTTGACCCAGACTCAAAATTTGTTAAGCTACCTGAACCGGTTTTATTTACTGTATCTCTGAATTAATAAATTATGATTAAAATCAATTGTTTTCAACTTCACTAACCTCTTTATCCTTCACATTTTTTTATAGCATCATCGTCGTTTTGCACTTTTAGCAATGGACTTTGTTTTATAGCAGCTTTGCAGAAATCATAGATTAAAATGATACATTTTAGCAATAGAAGTTAGTCCCTATATCCCTAAAGAGTGAGCTAGTGGCATCAGTGGCAAGCAAAAATATTATGAAATAGTATGAGGAAGAAACCTTGAGAGGAACCAGACTCAATCAGGAACTCATCCTTATCCAGGTGACACCAAATATCCTTTCATTTCCATCCATTCCTAAATGTCTATTCATGTTCCATCATTGTTGGTAATAGAGTGTTCACTAATGGACACTTAAATACAAACTTGGCAACTTTAGCCTTAAGCTGTTTCTGTTAATTATGGTCCAAATTCATCAATTAATCTTCCAATGTAACTTCATGCATCTTTAAGCTGTGCATGTTGAGCCATCTTTAACAGCAGTCACATGAAAAAAAAAAACTCAAATCAGAAGCACAATCAATCAGGCAGGGCTGAAAAAAAAGTGACAAGATCACTGTTACCTAACTGTAAACTTGGGATTATTTAAATATTCCGAAATAAGAATTCGTTCAATTTAAGTTACATGGTTGCAGAGGTACCAACCCAGCAAACACAGAACATGTTCCTAGTGTTAGCATTGGTTACTTTTTGGTCTCATGAGCTCATTTTTAGGTTCTTGTTCATAACCTAATTTTCCCAAAATGTTTGGGGAATTAAAAATTGTTCACTTATAAGCTCCACTAATCTCAGCTCATTACTATGCTATTGTATGCTGCTTCTAGCTCTTCCATGAACTCCCTGATGCCTGCTGATTTTGCTTTGATTATATCACAGACAAGCTTGCCTTTCATTGTCTAGTGGGCATTTGCAATCACACCGGGTGCACACTTAACTTTGCAGTCCTGGTTGCCTAATCAAAGCCCTGGTAGCAGGTAGCCTGTGAACATGTACCTCCACATCATAATTAAGAGTTAAAAAAATAAAAATAAAAAGGCTGTGTAAGTCTTGTTGAAAATGTTTTTTTGCATTGATTTTGGAGTCTGGAATCTACTTCCCCTGCTCTTAGAATCGTAGAATAACAAAGTCTTAGTCCATTGCATACTCTTTAGTGTTTCGTTCTGGATGTAACCTGATGTGACTGTGCATATTTATGAACACTGTGAATAATACATCAATATAATCACAATGACTAATAATGATAATGCCAAATTGTCAATAGTTTATCTATTATATACCAAAAAGCTGGTGATATGTCTTGTTAAAGTTATTAGTAGTAAATAGTTTTGGCTGTTTTCCCATGTTTTGTCCTTTGGGATACAATTACATAGAACCAATTAGCTGTTAGTAAAAAGCCAAAAGTTTTTTTTTGTTTTGTTTTTTGGACAGTGAATTTTTGGTAAATGGATTTGTCATTATACTGTGGTTGTATGGTAAGACATTGCACCTGAATGCTAGCTGATGTACTAACATCATGTATCACACAGTCTCTGTTTACATTCTACTCTTTCAGAAGCCAGTTCAAACTCCAGTCAGTATAAAGTCTTGCCAAATGTAATGTGAAGTTTGAGGGTTCAAATCCCAGCATCACTTTTGTTGCCACTTCTGTGTCCATAAGTAAGGCATTTAATCTTCAACTGTGTTGTTGTATAAATAAGACTATTGTAAGAAAATCAATAGCCAGGTTAGATCAAGAGGTCGTAACTGCTGTCATAACTCCTCCCAATAACAGTTTATTTGGATTCAACAATTGCCCAGTCTGGTTCAAATTTTTTTAATTGTTACTTAAAGTTTCTCGTTTATATGAAATCCGAATAATGAGACACTAACTGGTAATTAACTTTCATTTTTACAAGGTACTGTGAAAATGTCCATAGAGTGTCTTGTGCCCTTTTCAGTCTGGAAAAAAGACAATTATTGAGACAGCCCATTGTCTATGACCTGACATGAAACAGCCAAAATAGTGGTTGTATCATCTGGTGTTTTTTTTTTTTCCCCAACAACTATACATTACCTTGATACATTCATCATTCATTCATTTTCTCCCGCTTATCCGCAATTCGGGTCGCGGGGGCAGCAGTCTAAGCGGGCCCCCGCCTTTGACTGCTGCCCAATCCTCACAGCACCGTCCCTTATGTTCCCTCCTGCAGGTGGTGAGCCCACGGGAAGGTGGCCCCACGTCACTCCGACGTCACGGACCTTGATATTTCCCCTCGTAAGGGACCCCCGGAGCATAGAGGGTTAAGGGCCTTGCTCAAGGGCCCAAGAGTGGCAGCTTGACGATACCGGGGCTCGAACCCCCGACCTTCCGATCGGCAACCCAGCGCCTTAACCGCTGGAGCCACCACTCCCCCAACCTTGATACAATTTGATAAAATCGATCCAAAATGGTAACAATACTCAAGTAAACAGATCTAAAAATCTAGCTGCCTTCACTTTATCACAGGCATTGAAAATAACAAAAGACAAAAGATTCATTTCTTTTCTTTTGAGCAAATTACTGTCCACCAATGCAGGGCTCACTCTTAAAGAGAAGAAGGGTTTCCCTTCTGCACTCAAGGCTGAGATCATGCCTTATGAACTATACACATACGTAGCTATTTGTCAAGTTGACAGCTCTGCCTGTAGCTGGAGCACATGAGGTTGATTAATGGATTTTAAAGCAGACACATTGTTTAATGACTTCTGTAGGTGGTGTTTTTGTGGAGCTTCTGTTCCAAGTGAGTGATGTAGACAGTTGAGAAGTTGGAGAAAGTAATTTGCTAAATCATTTATAAGCATTATTTCTGATAACTTGTCCTAGCTTGAAATAGGTATGCAATAAAAACTGTGGTGGTGTGTGTGTGTGTGTATGTATGTATGTGTATATATATATATATATATATATAAAATAAGAAATCAAAACACTTTTCACACCACTGTGTGTGTGTATATATTTTGATTTTTGTGTTTTGATTTTTTTTTTTTTTTGCATGTTTGTCACAAATGAAACAGAAAGTAATTGAGATCTTTCAGTCTGGAAAAGATTATAAAGCCATTTCTAAAGCTTTGGGTCTCCAGCGAACCACAGAGCCATTATTCACAAATAGCAAAAACATGGAACAGTAGAGAACCTTTCCAGAAGTAGCCAGCTGACCAAAATGACCCCAAGAGCACAGCGACGACTCATCCAAGAGGTCACAAAAGACCCCACAACAACCTCCAAAGAACTGCAGGCCTCACTTGCCTCAGTTAAGGTCAGTGTTCATGACTCCACCATAAGAAAGAGACTGGGCAAAAATGGTCTGCATGGCAGAGTACAAAGATGAAAACCACTGCTTAACAAAAAGAACATCAAGATGTTTTCTGGCAAAACTGAGTCAAGCCTTTATGATCACCAAGACATTTGGAAAAATACTCTGTGGATTGACGAGAAGAGTTTTGGAAGGTGTGTGTCCCATTATGTCTGCCATAAAAGTAACACTGCAATTTAGAAAAAGAACATCATACCAACAGTAAAATATGGTGGTGGTAGTTTGATGGTCTGGGGCTGTTTTACTGTTTCAGGACCTGGAAGTCTTGCTGTGATAAATGGAACTATGAATTCTGCTGTTCACCAAAAAATCCTGAAGGAGAATGTCCGGCCATCTGTTTGTGACCTCAACTGAAGCAAACTTTGGTTCTGTAGCAGGACAATGATCCAAAACACACCAGCAAGTGGCCTAGTCAAAGTCCTGACCTGAATCCTATTGGGATACTGTGGCATGACCTTAAAAGGTGGTTCATGCTCGAAAACCCCTGCAATGTGGCTGAATTACAACCATTCTGCATAGATGAGTGGACCAAAATTCCTCCACAGCGCTGCAACAGACTTTTTGCAAGTTATCGCAAAGGCTTGATTGCAGTTGTTGCTGCTAAGGGTGGCTCAACCAGTTATTAGGTTATTAGTTTTTTTTTTTTTTTTTTTTTTTTAGGTTATTAGGCTTTTTCACACAGGGACATGTAGTTTTGGATTTTGTTTTCCCTCAATAATAAAAACCTTTATTTAAAAACTGCATGTTGTGTTCACTTGCATTAAAGTGTGACAAACATGCAAAAAAATAAGAAACCAGGAAGGCGGCAAACACTTTTTCACACCACTGTATATATATATATATATATATATATATTAGGGCTGTTAATCGATTAAAATATTTAATCGTGTTTAATCGCATGATTGTCATGAGTTAACTTATGATTAATCGCAACTTAATTGCACATTTTTATCCCTTCTAAATGTACCTTAAATTAATACCTTTCACGTGTTTAATAATCTAATCAACATGGGCATCTGCAAATATGGATGCCTTATGTAAATGTTTTTTTATTATTAGTGAAACCAATCTTAAAATAGAGCATGAAGACAAAATACTCTTACAAAATGTTTTAAAGTAATTATGGTGTTTTAAATGACGTAAATCATCAGGACACCAAATGGAACTTTTGCTATGTTTCTACATGGATGGTTTTAATTGCTGGATGTGTACTTTGGCAGATTTTGGTGCTTGATTTGAGACTTGGCGCATCAGTCATGTTTAGTGATTAAAAATAATTTTTTTGTTTTTTAAATATATATATATATATATATATATATATATATATATATATATATATATATATATATATATATTATATCTGAGTAAAGAAAGGAGGTCGTGAATAAATGTTTTTATAAATATGTATAATTTATGAATTTGTGTGTTTGTGTGTGTGTGTGTGTGTGTGTGTGTATATATATATATATTTTACTTCTCATGATCACACTATGCAGGATAACACAAATATACAAGTATTTAAGGTGATACATAGAGTATAGTGCAAGTTGAAGCTATACACATGCGCTAATTCTATTTAAATGGGATTCAGGTGCAGAAAACTTATTATGTATGTATGTATGTATGTATGTATATATACAAAAAGAACCCACAATGCAATCTGGGCTTTTATGGAGATTTAAATGCATGTTGATGTTAGGTCTATTAGGAGATGAAGGTTTTATATAAAAAACAAAAAAACAAAAAAACAAAAAAAAAACAAAAAAAAAACAAAAAACAAAAACAAAAAAAAAATATATATATATATATATATATATATATATATATATATATATATATATATATATATATATATATATATATATGGTCACAACTCGACATTGGTGGCATGTCACCTGGACAAAAGATTTGACTTGTTGGAAAAAGTTTAGACATGTTTCCGCACATGTATGTCAGTTATGTTGGGCTTATGTGGCTGCTTTGAGCAACTGTCTTCAGAAAAGTGACAAAATTGCATTAACCTCCTGATACTTAGAAATATCTCAAAATTTGCTTTTTATATGACTCACACAAATTAACTTGTAAAAGAAAAGACATGTCTGGCCACCACAGATTTGGATTTCTGATCATGAAGAAAAAATAAAAACCTTCATCTCCTAATAGACCTAACATCAACATGCATTTAAATCTTCATAAAAGCCCAGATTGCATTGTGGTTTTTTTTTTTTTTGTTATACAAAGGGCTGCATACATTGTTTCTATTTTATATTGTTCCATTGAGCCAGTATTTACAATATCTTCAGCAACATGCATGGCATTCTTTTTGTGTTTAAAGTGATGTCACAGAGCCAGAGCTTTCGCCTGCTCAGCCAAGCGTGGAAGCACATGGTCGCTCAGGGAGCAGGCACTATTAATAGAATCTGTGCAGCCCAGTCAGTCATCATTATTGGCTTATTAGGTTCCACTGGTAGATGCAGGCACTAAATCACTTTCTGTAATAAGCTGGAGAATGCCAGTGGCACATTTACATTCACAATGCTACCTCAGAGGTGTGCACCTCGGGTTTGTGCGACCTACATGACTGACAAATCCGTATCAGTATCTGATATCAAAATTATGTGATAAAAAAAACATGTTACATAGAACGTCTTATGTTTATTGAGGAATTATAGAAGATAATAGTTCTGTTGGACAAAAAAAAATAAAATCTGATTATACTTATGTTAAAATGTCATGTTATAAATGAAACTATTGTGTATTTAGTTTACTTGAGACATTGAATCGACCAAATATTTAGCTATAAATAATGCTAGCCCTACCAAAAACATCTATATGCTGACAAAGCTCGTGGACACCTGACCATATATTCCCTTCTGTTTTTACTTTGCCGTTTTAGGATACTAAGTGTAGATTAATGAGAAAAAAATCAATTTGAACAATTGTAGTAGATAAATTAAAAGTTGAACGTAGCTGCTTATCTGCATGATTTACATCCATTCCTCATAAAGGTCGCATCACAGGACTAAAACAGTAATAGTTAAAGTAATCTAAATGGCAAGTCTTTGCTTGTATTATTTAACTTTAAAGGCACTTTTGCATACTAATCATTACAATATTGCATTAAGGTAGAAAGTTAAATAAATTGAGTCAGGTTTAAACTAGAAAAGACTAAAGTGTTAACGGTGTTAATAGTGATTTGTCTCTGCATATTAAAGTAAAGTTTGGTTCTCCACTATCTTCTTTTCTAGAGCCACACTTTTCCTATATGTGCTACCACTGGATTAAGATAGACTTAACATTGCATCAGCATCATTTCTGCTTTGCTGATGACACAGAGTTGTATGTTAGCTGCGTGATAGATGCCAAATAAACGTGTTTATATTTAAATCATTATTAGCAGCTGTGAAAAACTGAGCCATACAGCTGTCTGTCATCATATCCGATGACAAAGAAGCTTAATGATGTTGAAGGATATAAAAATGTCTTTGACACTAGCTGCTGAGTTTCTTTCTCTGACTTCTTTCCAAAAAAGCAGAAGCACTTCGGTGCTTTCTGATTATGTAGTAACTTATGATTGCCTTTCAGTTACATTATGTGCAGTAGTAAAAAACCCTTGTTGGGATGATTGAGGTTTGGTCATGCCTTGCTATCACCATGTTCCAGTACAAACAAGCTTCAGTTTGTCTCAAATGAACCAGCTCGTGCTGTTATACAAATAAGAACAGTATTTTTTAGTCAAAATTCGACATTATTCCACAAACTAAAATACAATATTCTAAAATAAAACACTAAATAGACCTGGCCCATAGTTCCACTGTGAACAATTTTATTTTTACTATCATTTGACTTGCCTTTATCAATTGGCTCTATTTCAGCACTTGGTTTACAGGGCCTTAAGTTTACATTGTGTGTAAATGGCAGTCATTTAACAACACACACATCCAACACCATCTATGAGCCATATTTCATATTTTTATTATATACATTTATTTATACATTTAATGTTAAATAGATTTTTATAGTTTATATGTGTTCTTACTGTGCATGTTCCACTAACATCCTGTTATAGCTCTTGGGCTATAAATGCTGGAGGCACATGAATTAACATGTACAACCCCATTTAAAAAATTTTTTAGGACACTGTGTAATGTAAATAAAAACAGAATGCAATGATTTGTAAATCTAACAAACGACTTCCTTCCCCTTAAAATGTTACATATTGTCACTTCAAACATCCAATATGCTTATTTGCTTTATTGTGAATAGAATATATATATTAAAGAGATTTGGGAATTATTGCATTCTGTGCGGTCAAAAAAGATAAATAAGATTTGCACCAAAACTTGTGGACTCAATATAAGACAATCACATATTCTATACACTTTAAGCCTTAAGCAGTTCAGCAAGTATCATTAGCATGGGAAGAAAATGAAAGCAATATACTTTGTTTTCTGTCATTGTTAGTTTTACCTGTTCCTAGGAGTTTGCTTGCTTTTAATAGTTATTAAGGAGGTCTGAATGCAATTTTTTTGTGTGTTTACATCTCTCTCTCATATATATATATATATATATATATATATATATATATATATATATATATATATATATATATATATATATATATATATACACACACACACGTGTGTGTGTGTGTGTGTGTGTGTGTGTGTGTGTGTGTGTGTATGTATGTATGTATGTATATATATATATATATATATATATATATATATATATATATATATATATATATATATATATATATATAATTTACACACACAAACGCACAAAAAAAAGGAAAATGTGCACAGACCTTCACTATATTAAATTTTATGTTGCAGCCTTACACTACAATTGTTCAAATACACTTTTTACTTTGATTATGGGGTACTAACCGAAATCTAGAAATGTCTGTAAATTTAAAATATCACGTCCATAAGTATTCATGCACGAGGCAACAAGCATTTGCACATCTGGACTGGGGGACTTTCTGCCATTGTGCCACCTTGGTCTTTTCGGTTCGGTTCATTTTCGGTACAGTTAGAGGGAAGAAATACAAAACATTAAATTGCTTGTCATTTTTTTATTAATGCAGTTTATTATTATTAACATCTGTGATGTGATGTTTACATTTTTAAAACTATTTTAAATAAAATGCCTGCTTGGTTAAATTATATAAGATAATATTTTATAATTTGATCAAAAATAAAGAGTGAGTGAGTGAGTGAGTGAGTGAGTGTGTGAGAAAGAGGGAGAGAGAGTTTGGTACAGTTCATTTTTGTGTGTTGAAATGCCTGATGGTTTGGGGGAAAAACTGTTGCAGGGTGTTTCAGGGATGGGCTCCAGATTCTCTATGGCCTTAAACAGAATATAATTCATTCATTCCTCTTCAAGATTTGCTATAATGTGTCTAAGCTTGGATAATGTCATAGGGTGTATCCTACTGCTATCTGTAAAATAAGTTTTATACCATATTTTTGTTCAGTTGAATTTTACTGCTCTTTTTGTTTCTTTTTTTAATATTGATGGGCCACTAGGTCTTTTAATTAGCAAAAAAGCCTTGCTTTTTGGTTGTTTATTTATTTACTCTCCAGTTTGACAACCAGCAGTTCATTATGAGATTTACGGGGTTATTTCTGGTCTAATTGAAATCTCTTGATGGAACTACTTTTTTATGAATATGATTATAAAACAATAGTTTGCTGAGTTTGGATACAACAGTTTCTATTAGCATATATCTATTACAATATCTATTAAGTGGTATTCTCTTGCAATGACAAATATATTTGTTAAAGACTCATAGCAGCACAGCAGAGCTACAAACCCGGAGTAGAACATCTCAATATATTTTTTTGCAGTAATTAGCAATTCTTGATGCTGGTGTCATGCACAGGTGCGTGGTTGGATTTGGCAGTGATATTGGGCAAGAGCCTGTGATTCATAGCCTTGCTGATGATTTGTGGCAGAGTTGTTAACTTCTTGTCATGACTCCATAGCTAACTGAAGCTGTTTAGGGGCAAAGTTCATGCTTGGAGAGAGAATTTGATGAGGCTTTTTACGCACACTCCTGCTCTTTTTACAACAAGGACTTAAAGAACAAAAAGCGTTTTCGAAAGCCACGTATTCTTCCACACCACAAACCTGCCCGTTTAGAATTTGCAAGGGAGCACCAAACACGGGACATTGAAAGATAAAATAAAGTTTTATTCTCGTTTGAGAAAAAATGTAACCTGGATGGTTCTGATTGCTTCCACCGACACTGGCATGACAAGGAGATCCCACTGCAGATGTTTTCTACATGGCAGAGTGGAGGAGGCACCATCATGATCTGGGGTGTGTTTTCCATTAATGGGAAAAATTTTGCTTCAGGTTGTACAGGGGTGTCAAACGGTGGTTGGCTATGTCTTGACTGAGGGCCCTCATCTGTGTGGTAATGACTTTCAACAGGACAATGCTGCAGTTCACAACGCACGAGTGTTTTAAGTTATAAACAAGAACGGTGAGGCTACTCACTACTGAATCCTTTTTTGATACTTTTAGTTCTGTTGTGAGGATTTTTGGGCTATGGTCTTTAACTTTTTTGATCAGCCTGTTTGAGTTCAAATGCAGTTTTCAATAAATTGCCAATCTGGTTTTTTTTTTGTCTCCTTTCTCTTTTTTTTGACATTTTAAAGAAGTCCTTACAACCTGGTTATGATCCACCAGCGCAAAATGCAAATATTAAAATGTTTCCCCTGGTCTTAAGATTTTGTTCAGGAGTGAGCATACGTACATACAATTTACAATTTATATATATATTATATATATATATATATACACACACACACACACACACACACACACACACACACACACACACACACACACACACACACACTCACCGGCCACTTTATTAGGTACACCTGTCCAACTGCTCGTTAACGCAAATTTCTAATCAGCCAATCACATGGCAGCAACTCAATGCATTTAGGCATGTAGACATGGTCAAGACAACCTGCTGCAGTTCAAACCGAGCGTCAGAATGGGGAAGAAAGGTGATTTAAGTGACATTGAACGTGGCATGGTTGTTGGTGCCAGACGGGCTGGTCTGAGTATTTCAGAAACTGCTGATCTACTGGAATTTTCACACACAACCATCTCTAGGGTTTACAGAAAATGGTCCGAAAAAAAGAAAATATTCAGTGAGCAGCAGTTCTGTGGGCGCAAATGCATTGTTGATGCCAGAGGTCAGAGGAGAATGGCCAGACTGGTTCGAGCTGATAGAAAGGCAACAGTAACTCAAATAACAGCCAAGGTATGCAAAAGGGCATCTCTGAACACACAACACATTGAACCTTGAGGCGGATGGGCTACAGCAGCAGAAGACCACACCGGATGCCACTCCTGACAGCTAAGAACAGGAAACTGAGGCTAAAATTCGCACAGGCTCAACAAAATTGGATAATAGAAGATTGGAAAAACGTTGCCTGGTCTGATGAGTCGCAATTTCTGCTGCGACATTCGGATGGTAGGGTCAGAATTTGGCGTCAACAACATGAAAGCATGAATCCATCCTGCCTTGTATCAACGGTTCAGGCTGGTGGTGGTGATGTAATGGTGTGGGGGATATTTTCTTGGCACACTTTGGGCCCATTAGTACCAATTGAGCATCGTGTCAATGCCACAGCCTACCTGAGTATTGTTGCTGACCATGTCCATCCCTTTATGACCAAAGTGTACCCATCTTCTGATGGCTACTTCCAGCAGGATAACGCGCCATGTCATAAAGCGCGAATCATCTCAGACTGGTTTCTTAAACATGACAATGAGTTCACTGTACTCAAATGGCCTCCACAGTCACCAGATCTCAATCCAATAAGAGCACCTTTGGGATGTGGTGGAACGGGAGATTCACATCATGGATGTGCAGCCGACAAATCTGCAGCAACTGCGTGATGCTATCATGTCAATATGGACCAAAATCTCTGAGGAATGTTTCCAGTACCTTGTTAAATCTATGCCAAATAGATTTGGCATATATATATATATATATATATATATATATATATATATATATATATATATATATATATATATATATACAGTGAGGAAAATAAGTATTTGAACACCCTGCTATTTTGCAAGTTCTCCCACTTAGAAATCATGGAGGGGTTTGAAATTGTCATCGTAGGTGCATGTCCACTGTGAGAGACATAATCTAAAAAACAAATCCAGAAATCACAATGTATGATTTTTAACAATTTATTTGTATGATACAGCTGCAAATAAGTATTTGAACACCTGTCTATCAGCTAGAATTCTGACCCTCAAAGACCTGTTAGTCTGCCTTTAAAATGTCCACCTCCACTACATTTATTATCCTAAATTAGATGCACCTGTTTGAGGTCGTTAGCTGCATAAAGACACCTGTCCACCCCATACAATCAGTAAGAATCCAACTACTAACATGGCCAAGACCAAAGAGCTGTCCAAAGACACTAGAGACAAAATTGTACACCTCCACAAGGCTGGAAAGGGCTACAGGGAAATTGCCAAGCAGCTTGGTGAAAAAACGTCCACTGTTGGAGCAATCATTAGAAAATAGAAGAAGCTAAACATGACTGTCAATCTCCCTCGGACTGGGGCTGCATGCAAGCTCTCACCTCGTGGGGTCTCAATGATCCTAAGGAAGGTGTGAAATCAGCCCAGAACTACACGGGAGGAGCTGGTCAATAACCTGAAAAGAGCTGGGACCACCGTTTCCAAGGTTACTGTTGGTAATACACTAAGATGTCATGGTTTGAAATCATGCATGGTACGGAAGGTTCCCCTGCTTAAACCAGCACATGTCCAGGCATGTCTTAAGTTTGCCAATGACCATTTGGATGATCCAGAGGAGTCATGAGAGAAAGTCATGTGGTCAGATGAGACCAAAATAGAACTTTTGGGTCATAATTCACCTAAACGTGTTTGGAGGAAGAAGAATGATGAGTACCATCCCAAGAACACCACCCCTACTGTGAAGTATGGGGGTGGTAGCATCATGCTTTGGGGTGTTTTTCTGCACATGGGACAAGGCGACTGCACTGTATTAAGGAGAGGATGACCGGGGCCATGTATTGCAAAATTTTGGGGAACAACCTCCTACCCTCAGTTAGAGCATTGAAGATGGGTCGAGGCTGGGTCTTCAAACATGACAAAGACCCGAAGCACACATCCAGGATAACCAAGGAGTGGCTCTGTAAGAAGCATATCAAGGTTCTGGCGTGGCCTAGCCAGTCTCCAGACCTAAACCCAATAGAGAATCTTTGGAGGGAGCTCAAACTCCGTGTTTCTCAGCGACAGGCCAGAAACCTGACTGATCTAGAGAAGATCTGTGTGGAGGAGTGGGCCAAAATCCCTCCTGCAGTGTGTTTAAACCTGGTGAAAAATTACAGGAAACGTTTGACCTCTGTAATTGCAAACAAAGGCTACTGTACCAAATATTAACATTGACTTTCTCAGGTGTTCAAATACTTATTTGCAGCTGTATCATACAAATGAATAGTTTAAAAAATCACACATTGTGATTTCTGGATTTTTTTTTAGATTATGTCTCTCACAGTGGACATGCACCTACGATGACAATTTCAGACCCCTCCATGATTTCTAAGTGGGAAAACTTGCAAAATAGCAGGGTGTTCAAATACTTATTTTCCTCACTGTATATATATATATATATATAATACACACACACAAAAAAGTCTGTCTGTCTAAAGTGGCTAATGTTTCCGATTCAGACTCTGGGCCACCCCCTGCTGGGCCCTTAAGCAAGGCCTCTCAACTCTCATTCGCTCTGGATAAGGGTATAAAAAGTAAATGTAATTGTAGTCGACTACAGTAGATTATTATAATTCTCAACATTTAAACTGCTTTGATAGGAACACCTGTACATCCATAATATATTACATATATTTAGTCAGTAAGCAGCAACGCAGTGTATAAACTAATGTAGATTCTCATAAAGAGATGATTTAAGCTCAGTGACTGTCCAGTTTTCTTTTGCCTTTTTTTTATTTCTTCTTCAATCTGTGAATATGATACTTAAAAATATTCGAAGTAACCATGGCAGCCAGAGAAAAGCAGGTGCGAAGCCACTTATTTTCCATGGAGACTCCACACTCTACACTACTAAGTCATGGGATCTAAATTACTGTGTAATTTTGAATGACATGCCCATCATACAACTAGTTAGTTAAACTCACTTGCTCTTATCTCTCACTACTGCAAAGCACATTTGCTTTTTACCTGTATAACACGAGATTAATTTTCCCTAATCTCTACTGCTCTAGACACAGATTAGCTGATCATTGCTTCTTTTTCAGTGCAGCACAACACCCTTTAAGCAGTCTCACTGAGGATTCTAATCATTATTTTTCTGTATATATGATTATAGCTGGATGGGTCTTATGCACTTGACCTTGCTATAAAAAAAAGGTGTTCATTGGCCAAAAAGTTTTCAAAATGACTCATACAAACCTAATTATTGCTGTGGATAAAAAAAAAAATTTCTTACACCAATAACATAACGGTAACATGCCATTGATGGCACAAGGAGGAAATTGAAATTGACCCAGTTGATAATCTTTATTGGAATCAATGAGAAAATGACAGCTATTTATTAGAGCCGCTGTTCTTTCTTAAGAAAGTGCAGTCAGGAGTAATAAGCCACATGCAGGGATGCTGAGGAGATGCTGCATCATATTTGTTTCTATTTCACACAGCAGTGGCACTTTTGTGTGAACTAGATTGATATAATTCATAAGTAGTGTTCAGAGACAGACATAGCTTAAGTCATAACGATCTTTCCTGAAGCATAAGGATTCTAAAACCCTCCTTATAAAAAATCAATGCTAGGTTATTTTAATGTTGCTTGCTATGCGCTTAGAACCACAGAAGGTGTCTGGATCAAATGGAAAGGACATACTATTATTGATCTGTGTCTAATCTTTGGACAGACAACTAAAGAATGCTATTTAAAAAAACCAAAAAAGAATTCAATAGTTTATATAAAATAAGCATCAAATATAATAATTTTTCTACCTAAACAGTCTTAGATTTCCAAACAAAACAGGTTCTTAAAAAAGAAACTTATACAAAGTTATTGTATAAGTGATGTGCAGATAACCAGATTTAACCTTTAAAAATCTGAAGGTTGTGGCCAAGAAAGTGTGCGATGTATACTAGATGATCTCAAGGGTGGAACATCTAAAAGACTAGTGTGCACCCAATGCTAAATATAACACACGTACCTCCATAGTACTATGTGGCATTGAAAAAAAAAATATAGTGATCAAGCCATTCTTACTGTGTGCTCATGTTTCTCTAGCAACTTATATAATATCCTGCATAAAAAAAAAGACCTATTTCTTAGAAAAGTGTGTGTAGTCTTGCTTAATGTTTTTAGAAGGTGGATGAAAACCCCGAAGCCACTAGACAGTAACCAAAGCTCAAACCAGGGACTACTCCCTGCACTGCTGTCTTCACCCTCTCAGTTTTAGAATCAAAATCATTTCCAAAACACACCTTATGATGCCAAATCAATAATTTGAAAGATTCTGAAAGATTCAATGAAAGATCTCACCAAATGTAATGCATGAGTCAAACTGGAAAAACATGTGAATGTAATCATAGTACAACAAAAGCAACAGGAAAAGATATGGACTGAACACAAGGCAAAGCATTACTACACACTGTTAATCGTATTGAAATAAGAATGACGCGTGTGGATTGTTGGGGTCTGGGGATTCTTTCAAAGATTGGTGGAATTGTGAATAATACCAAGTACATTAAAATATAAATCTGGATTATAAATGACTTGGTGGAAATGGATCTTTTAAAAATAAATAAATAAATACTATCCCATATCTTTTTTCAAAATCAATGTTTTTGCAATGGCCCACCTCAGGCTGTGAATTTGAACCATATATTGTAAACCGGTAGGCCTAAAAATATGAAAGAGCTTTTATTGTCTTGCAGGAGGTGGTGTTCCAGTATCAGTCTACTAGATCTCATTGTTTTCTCATTCATACAGTTAAACAGCTATGGAGTTAAGGGTCCAGGAGGGGGGCCAGAAGTGGCAGCTTTGTGTGGTTTGGGTTGGAACTCACAACCTTTGACCAATCCAGAGCCCAATGCCTTAACCACCAAGCTCCCATCTCCCCAAATTTAAAGAGCTTCACTTTCATTAGATTTTTCATTAGTTTTTATTCAACAATTTCAACAGTTTCCCTATTGGATCAATAAAGTATTATGATTCTTGTTTACTCTCTATTTGTAATTTAATATTTTTGAAAAAAGGATGGAAAGGGTGTTTGACTATTTCTCCAGCAGTAATCTAAATGTAGATTATTAATAATAGTGACATTATGGAGGTTGTCTTAAAGTGAATGCCATTGAACTATCCTTGTGAAGAAAATGTCATTATATTCTCTACATGGTCTCTGGTTTCTCAACCTCCTTTAAGCGACAGGGTGGCGAAATGGCCATTTAAGTTTAAGTTCAAAGGTTTAAGTTTATTTCTATAGCGCTTTTCACAACAGACATTGTCTCAAAGCAGCTTTACGGAACCCAACAGTCAAGGTGAACGGTGTGCATTTATTACTGATGAGCAGCCATGGCGACTGTGGCAAGGAAAAACTCCCTTAGATGTAATGAGGAAGAAACCTTGAGAGGAACCAGACTCAAAAGGGGAACCCATCCTCATTTGGGTGACATCAAGAGTTTGATCATAAATCTTTAACAATACAGAACACTGAAGAGTGAGAACTAACATGAGTACTGGAGTATAAGATTATAAGTAATGTTCTTTCTACAGTCTTAATGGTTATAAAACTAGGAGCTACTGAGCTCAACATTTGTGATCATCACAGATCCAGCATCAGCTTCTCCATGCCAGAGCCTTTAAACACTCCAGGAGGTCCAATGTCAAACTCCACACATGTAGTGCGATACAATTGGCACTGGTACGTCCCTAGATGGTTTGGGATGTTTGCGAGTTCGGCATCTACTTCTTCAAAGGTTCATAATCTTCATGAGGTGGGACGTGACTGGAGCTGGCCAAACCTCAGGATGCCTCGGGATGAGGAGCGAAAGAGAAGCAGTGGAGAGGAACTAGCGTAGCTGCTGTTTATGATATTAACACAAAAGTTGATAATGTGCATGTGATCAGATGTACAGGAGCACAAAGTTATGATGTGATGTGTGTTATGTGTAGGCTTTGCTAAAAAGATATGTTTTTAATCTGCAATTACACTGGGAGAGTGTGTCTGAGCCCCGAACACTGTCAGGAAGACTGTTCCAAAGTTAGGAGCTAAATGTGAAAATGATCTACTGCCTTTAGTGGACTTTGCTATTCTAGGAACTACTAGAAGCCCAGAGTTTTGAGATCTTGGGGAGCGTGGCAGATTGTAGCGTTTTAAAAGACTGGAGAAATGCATGGGAGCCAAACCATTTAGTGCTTTATAAGTAAGAAGTAGTAGTTTGAAGTCTATTCGAAACTTAACAGGAAGCCAGTGCAGGGATGATAAGATTGGGGTTATATGGTCATATTTTCTTGACCTTGTAAGAACTCTTGCTGCCGCATTCTGAACTAACTGAAGCTTGTTTATTAATGATGCAGGACATCCACCTAGTAATGCATTACAATAGTCTATTCTGGAGGTCATGAACGCATGGACGAGCTTCTCTGCATCGGATATGGATAACATGTTTCTTAGTTTAGAAATATTTATAAGGTGAAAAAAGGCTGTTTTTGTAACTTGGTTAATATGATTTTTAAAAGACAAGTTGCTGTCTAAAATAACTCCCAGGTCTTTTACTGTTGAACTAGTGGTTACAGAACATCCGTCTAAATGCAGGTTAAGATGCTGGAGCTTCTGTATACTGTTTTTTGGACCCATTAACAAAATCTCTGTCTAATCAGAATTTAACAGTAGTAAATTATGGGTCATCCAATCTCTTATTTCTTTAACACACTCAGTCATGCAAGCTAATTGTGCTGTATTGCCTGGTTTTGTTGAGATATATAGCTGGGTATCATTAGCATAACAATGGAAGCTAATTCCATGCCTTCTAATAATTATCCTAAGGGAAGCATGTATATTGGGAAAAGCAGGGGTCCTAGAACTGAACCTTGTGGCACACCATAATTTACTAGCATTAGCCTGGATAACTCTCCATTTAAGTCTACGAAATGGTAACACTCGAACAGGTAGGATTTAAACCAGCTTAATGCCTGTCCCTGAATGCTGATGTAATTCTGTAACCGATCTAGGAGGAGATTATCTTAAATAAATCTTAGACATAAATGGGAGATTTGAAATTGGTCTGTAATTCGATAGGGTGTTTGGATCCAGATTAGGTTTTTTTTAATGAGGGGCTTAATAACTGCTAACTTGAGGGATTTAGGGACGTGACCTAAAAATAATATTGAGAAGGGGTTTACCAGCTGTATATGACACTTCCTTCAATAGAGGAGTTGGAATGGGATCTAACTGACATGTTGTTGATTTAGCTTTGGTAATAACATTATACAGCTCTTCCTGTCCTATACTTGTAAAACAGTGTAGTTGTGGAGTTGAAG
Organism: Silurus aristotelis; assembly: GCF_946808225.1. Classification (NCBI taxonomy): domain Eukaryota; kingdom Metazoa; phylum Chordata; class Actinopteri; order Siluriformes; family Siluridae; genus Silurus; species Silurus aristotelis. Next base: position 12,662,950 of record NC_139600.1, on the reverse strand, counting down.
GCGAGATAATGTCAGGAGATGCTGTCAGAGGTTGTACCACCACAATTGTTTTTCTAATGTTATCTATTTTTTCAGTAAAGAAATTCATAAAGTCCTCACTACTAAACTGTGATGGAACACATTTTTCAGATCCCTGATTTGTAGTTAATTTAGCTACTGTACTGAAAAGCAACCTGGGATTGTTTTTGTTGTTTTCTATGAGGTTTGCTCAGGTGTTCAGCTCTTGCAGCTTTTAGCGCCTGTCTGTAGCTGAGCATACTGTCTTTATACGCAATTCTAAATACCTCCAATTTAGTTTTACTCCATTTTCTCTCCAGATTACAGGCTGTTCTCTTGAGGGCATGCGTATGACTATTATACCAAGGTGCAGGTGTTTGTTCTCTAACCTTTTTTAACCGGATGGGGGCAACAGTGTCTAATGTGCCAGTGAGGATAAGGTCTATGTTGTTAACCATTTCATCAAGATTATTAGCAGGTTATTTAAGAATCTGTCCTTAGTGGTCGGAACAATAGTCCTACCAAGTCGATAATGTGGTGAAACACGGCTAATCTGCTCTACCGGTAGTGTGTACAATATGAGATAATGGTCTGTGATGTCATCACTCTGAGGTAAAATATCTATATCAGTGACGTCTGCTCCGTCTAATATGTGGTTAAAGCGATGAGTCGGTCTGGTGACGTTTTGTTTAACCCCAAAAGAGTTTAATAAGTCCACAAATGATAATCCTAGAGCATCATTTACATCATCTACATGCATATTAAAATCTCCTACAAGCTGCACTTTATCAAAATTGATCAAGAGGTCTGAAAGAAAACAAGTAAACTCGAAGAAAATTAGCGTAGGGCCCTGGGGGTTTTAAGAACGAGCACTTGATTTAAAGCTGAATCCTAATCTCTGACTAACATTAAGAGAGGCACTATAAATGGTTGCTACACCCCCACCACGACCAGTTTGACGGGGCTCATGCTTATAAACATATCCTGATGGATAAGCTCTGATTTAAGCTCTACCTTTTAATGAGCTGTCTGAGTGAAAAGAAAAAATGGACGTCCCTAAAGGAAAACTGCCGGTTTTTAATCCAAACATTTTTAATTTCTCATCTCTTTATAGCCTGCTGGCCGGCTCATTCACAACACCAGCTGTTTCATCTCTTCATCCGTACACACAGACTGCCTCATCACAGCTTGGCCTCTTGTTCAGTGCAGCACAATAACCTTGTAAGCACTCATCATTCTCAATGGGGATTTCCTTCTTTTTTTTTCTTTCCATATACAGTGCATTCAAATCTCATTATGCAGGCTTGCTTCACCTGTGAAGGAAGAAATGTTGTAGAGATGTATTGCTCTTACAATTTCTTTTTTTAAATGGGGATTGATCTGGTCAAATGTGTAAAAGTATTCATTTGCAGCCATTTCTGGGATGATTTTGATGTCTGTTTATATTATTATTTTTAAAAGTTCCTGCAGCTGGCAAAAACTGTCATTTTTATATTACAATAATAATTTTGCCTATTCCTTTAAAGAATGGTAATCATTTAGTAATTCTTTATAAACTGGCGGAGATTTAGAACTGGCCAGAATTTCAATGTGTATTCTCCCAGCAGACACTTCAGCCTTTAAACATGGTTATCAGAAAGCTCACACACACACACACACACACACACACACACACACACAAACAATTCTAAGTCATCAAGCTCCTGGCAAGTCTGTTTCTATTTACACACCCAAAGTCATCACATGAAAGCACCCTAATACACTAAGAGCTCAGTTAGTCACTATCAAGCTTTTGTACGATCATTTGCCACTTTGACCTCCATCTGTTTTGTGTCACACTCTTGATTCTAACTTGTTTTGTGATATTCTGTTTGGTAAGCGACTGACCTTATGCTATTTTGCCATCATGGTTATTAAAACCGGCCTAAACCTATAAGTGCATCTGTCCAGCACCTTTCACATGGCAATATGTAAAGCCTTTTATGTTGGTGCATGCATGTTTTTTTTTTACTATATTGCAAAATCCAAAGAACTACTACAATACTTGATCAAAATGGACCCATCCATACAATGTACAAAGAAATTTGAATTGTTGAATGACAAGATTTCTGACTGAAAATCTACAGTATAATTGGTCAAATGCTTCTAGATGAAAGCATTAGGTCTCAACTCACGTCCAGTTTGAATACACTAAACATTTTACTACAGGAAAATGTAGCAAATCTTGAGTACACCTCTCCATCAATTCCTTTCTAAATGATTAAACAGCATATAGGATTCTGATTTATTTATTTATTTAAACCTCAGTGATGTTCCTTTTTGTGCACTTTTAACATAAACGCACATTCTTAATAAATGTAGAATTTCACACAAAAGCTAAATTACTCCTGGTGTTTTGGAGCTTAGACAGTTTTAATCTGAACTAATCACCATGATTTCCATTCTTGCCAGGGCTACCCTCATTTCAAATATTTTAAAGGAGTGCTCTCTGAAGCAATAAATTAAATCCAGCTTTAATTCTCAATCACATACTGCGTTCAGACCAGCAATGTAAATCCATACCTATTTCTCAAGCACACCATTAAATGCATGGCACAAAAGAAAAGTCTGGACAAGAAAGCAAATCGGTGCTCACAGCCTATTATTACACTGACTATTTATTCAGATGGAGAAGCAAATACGAGCTTATTAACATAGTTTAGCCGTATAATGTAGGGAACTGAATTATAATGATTTTTTTTATCAGTATATAAAGCATTTATTTTCAAAATATAACAAATGAGATTGTAAATTGAATAAAACTTTATAGATACTCATCAGCAGGAAAGTTTACTAAATAGGAATTGATTTAAAAGAAAACATAGTTAGACTTGGGAACATTAATACCGCTATTCATTCAAGGAAAAAAGTGATGCAATTTCCCATATGGAGACCTATTGTGTCATTAAGCACTGCTAACAACTATAAGAAACTGCAGAAGTGGGACATATAGCAAAATTTCAAAAACACATTTTTAATATTACAAAAAGAACAGCTGCTCATCAGCCACTGCATCATGGCATGACTGTCATGTCACTAATCACTTATTCTTCTTTGTATATAAGTCTTTCCATGCTTTTTATTTGCATCTTATGCTTCTGGTTTTGTTCCTGTTCAGGTTTGTTTTGTTCTTAAATTATGTTATTTTGTAGAGTGGAAAATATATATAAAAGCAAATATATATTTGTGCTACTAAATGTGGAATGTTCCAAAAGCACATACCAATGGTTAGGCCACAAACTTTTGTGCACTTCAGTCAGAGGCAAGTTCAGATCAAATTGTAGAGAAAGGTGGAATTGATAGAATACATTCACTTCAGTATCAGATTTTACGCATGAAAGCTACAGCTAATACGCAAACAGTACAAAAAAAAAGTTATGAAGGCAAGTTCACTAACCACTGTTTATAACCATTAGCAGAAAAGCACAATAATGCACACCAAGGCTTTTACTAGTGCCGAATCCCCAAGAGTGAGATAGGTGTAATATCTGTGTCAATAAAAAAGTTATATTCACTCGGTTGTAGTGTTTTTTTTATTGTAATTAAGAATTACATTATGATGATTTTTTATTTTATTATTATGGATACATTTTTTATTATTTTATTATTAAAGCTTTTAAAGATCATCCAGAAGATCATGATTGCATTGTGATCAGGAAAAGAGACAATGTAGATGGCCAACAACTTGATGATGATGATGATGATGATGATATGATGTGTGCACATCTTTCAAAATAGAATTTTGAAAAGAAATTTGTGTGCATGTGTTGTATATTTCTTGTCTTGATGGAGTGTAGCTGTTTCTTGGAATGAATCCTCTCCGACACCGATATATCTTTGTAAATAAAGTTTTTATTTAACACAGACATTCAGCATCTTTACGAGCCTCCTGGAACAGCTCGGAGCCACCGCTTTGACGATGACGACGACTCCCGAATCATAGCTCCAGACATGTTAAATACCTTTGCCCGATCTCTGGGTCCGCCTCTTAATGTATATGACCTAATTTCGCAACAATGTTTAACAAAGAGAAGTCTGTCTTTGTCCAGACTAAATGTATCCTAGATGTATCGGAGCTCCCTTCCCAGATCATTCATCTTAATTATCTAATGAACGGGTCAGAGGTCATCTACCAAAAGGACATGCATCCTGAATCATATTCTATACATCGACTCATACTGATTTAAGGACGACAGTCTCATTTTCCCAGGCATGGCTCTAAACACTAGGCCTTTCATACATGATGGCTTAACGAAACATCTGGTCTGCCTCCAGCAACACAGAACAAAGCCGAACACAGATACTATTACATGCCTTCTGGTTTTATAATTCATTTAAATAAAAAATTAATTAAAAAAAATCATGCCACTTTAGTTAACATTCACATTAGACATCAGAAAGTGTGATCTTAGTAAATTTAACCATGGCATTGTTGCTGATAGCAGGTGAGATGGTTTGAGAGTTTCAAAAACCGCTTATATTTTTGAGAAACTTTTTCAAAAACATGAGATTTTTACACAAGAGTTTACTTTAGCCCTCATTTTACTGAATTGTGTGAACAGTAAAATGAGGGCTAGTTCTGGGGTGGGATGAGCGAAATTATCACTTTTTATAACCAAGATGAGCAGAAAAGCATTTCAGAATGCACAACCAATGATCATGTCACGTTCCTCTTTTGTCAACCAAGAACAGAAATCTATGGCCATATCAGGCATCAGCTCAGGGCATTAAAAAAAATAAAATGGTCTGTGATTTTTTTTTCACTGACCGTTTCAGTCATCCAGATCATATTTTACTTAGGGTTTGTCCATTAGTGAAGTAGTTCTATATTGTAGAAATGATTATTATATTTTTTTTTATATATAATCTCATTATGGAAATGGAAACTGACTACACACTGGAGATGTACGGTAACGTGAAATTTGTAGACTGGGGGGGGGGTTATGAAGAAATAAATGAATAAACATGGGACACCAATTTCCCACTATGTAAATATACTCATGAAAATTCTATTATACAGGATATTCAATTTTGGGGAAATGAAAAGATTAAACCAATGGGAGATCTGTTCAGCTTGAATTCTGTGTTAAAATAAAGAAATTAATCCCATACAAGAACAAGAACAGCCCTAAAGCCTTTAAGAACGTCTTCCAACAATATATAGCCAAAGACCTATTTTATTGACCTTTTTTTTTTCCCCTCTTAAGGTCTTTGTGAGCACCCGATTGTGTCAGATTATAAGCAAAACCCAGGGGTTGGTGGAGCATTCAAAAGGAAAGATGGAACCCTTGGGGGTGAGGAGCCTGCTCGATTTCGCAAAATAGTTTAGCAATTCACTCTGCACCCCAGTGCTGAATTGGGACATGTTTCACATGAATAAAAGTGATGAGACTACATTAACGTATAATTGTATTGATTAAAAGATCTAACAGACAGTTTTGCCATCCAGAGCAACAGTCAGTTCTCTCGATCTCGCTCCCTCTCTAATATACACAATCCAATTTATTTTAATTAGAGAGCTTTTCATCAATATTCTCTAAGAACATTAACAATAAATGGAGAACTAAGGGTGATTGGGATTATTTTTTTTGTACCAAATTGTTGTGTCTGGCATGTTGTAAGCACAAATCTTTGCAAAAATGTCTAAATTGCTTGAAAATTCTATGTACATATTAAGAAATGGAAAATGCTTAGCCTATTTATTTGTGCTCCTACAACACAGCATTTACACAGACGTTGTTGCAACAGGAGAAGCTCCTTGTTGCATGGCATGAAAAAAAAATCTAATAGTATACAGTCAGTTTTGTTGCCACTGGTCCGGTAAAAGGATGGCACACACGATTTTGCAAGGACTGCTGCTGCCTTGGTGCAATCACAAATCTGATTACACTCTAGGCACATGAACAGGTGTTCAACCCCATTGATCTTACTGCCAGATACTGCAGCAGATTTCACTTCCTACCAGAGATGAGGAAGAAATGGAAAATTGTACTTGTGCTATTCCGGTTACAGATGATGCTTGTGGTCATTTACGATGTGTTAGAGTTTAATGGAATTAATCTGCTGTGAGCATTGGGATGTCTGCTTAATTTGCCTTATGACTGGCTGGATTCTCTTAAAATCTTTAGAAGTTAAATGAAAGCTTCCGAAGTTGTACATGTAACCACTTCCAGATCTGCCTGTACAAGAGCATTATACCTCATATATTTGACTGGTTTGTCCAAGTGTCAACTCAAAGTACCCCTGAAAAATAGTAGCAGCATGTTGGGTGTTCGTGAATTTGCTCCGGTGAAAAATGTCTGCTGAAATGTCCGATTCATCTTTAACTCTTCCACTTTCTGTATTCCACAGTGTGCTTTAGCTCCATCTTGAATCTACTCTCTTCTGGTCAGGTAGGATTCTAACTATGTATATCTATTTAACTCAGTTGATTCTAGTGTTGGTCTGTGCCTATTAGTTTGGTCAGGTGATTAATCAAGGGTAGTTTCAGTCTCACTTGAGGTGTGAATTGTGGGCAGGGCTTACTTACTTATATTGAAGGCGCTACAGACTTAGTCCAGACTGAGGTCGCCCCCCCTAAAACCAGTAACGCTTGGTGTTTATTTAGAGTTTCTTATTTGTACTTTTTTCTTTTTAAAACACATTAATCTCAAATTGGGAGATTAGTCATGTGCCTCAAGCCCATCTCTGTAGTCATCTCTTACAGACACAGGCATTCCCATCCACAGAACAGATGTCACATTGCCAGTGTGACATCTGTACACACCGTGGCTGTCAGAAGTTTTGCGCAGCAATCGAAGAGAACTCAGATCTGCAGAGAGAAAGTGGGAAAAAAATCACAACTGCGATGTAGACCTCGCATCTTACTGCGCACTCCTGACCAAATTTTCTTTGGAGGTGACTTTTGCCAAAACTGCCTTCTACCGCCTAAGCACAATGACTTTGCCTCCTTTTATGATGAGAAGATTAAGAAAATCTGCCAGACCTTCACTTCCTCCCCAACAATGACTACACAACACAGCCGATAATCCACTACATCTCTTTCAAGCTTCTCAACCTTAACAGAAGATGAGATACTGCAAGTCATCCAAACTTGCAATCCCACCACCTGTCCTCTGGATCCAATCCCTTCAACTATGATTCAGACCATCACACAAGATCTCCTGCCCTTCATCTCCACAATCATTAATGGGTCATTAACATCTGCCTATGTACCAACTACCTTTAAGCAAGCAAGGGTTCTTCCATCTTGAAGAAACGTGCTCTGGATCCATCAGACATCAACAACTACAGACCGGTATCACTTCTCTCCTTTCTTTCTAAATCTCTGGAACACACTGTTTTTAACCAACTGTCTGTCTATCTCTGACAGAACAACATCCATAATCCTAACCAGTCTGGATTCAAAGCGGCACATTCCACAGAGACGGTCCTTTTGGCTGTTTCTGAGAAACTGCATGCTGCTCGGTCAGCCAAGCTGTCATCTGTTCTTATCTTCCTGGACCTTTCAGCAGCATTTGACACAGTCAACCACAAGACACTTTTGTCAACCCTCATGAGCCTCGGTATCTGCGGAACAGCATGGAAATGGTTTGCTTCCTACCTGGAAGGTCGCTCAAACCAGGTAACATGGAGGGGATCCACATCTGCTTCGTGCAGACTCACCACTGGTGTCCCACAAGGCTCGGTACTTGGTCCCCTCCTTTTCTCCCTCTATACCCACTCCATTGGTGAAGTAATATCCTCACATGGGTTTTCTTATCACTGCTATACAGATTACACTCAACTAATCTTTTCTTTCCCTCCATCAGATTCCACAGCTTCCGCTCAGATCGCAGCATGCTTGACAGACATATTTTCATGGATGAGTGCTCACCAACTAAAACTCAACCCTAGCAAAACAGAACTGCTGGTCATCCCAGGTGATTAATCTCAAGGTCAAGATCTCCAAATCCAGGTGCTTGTTCAGTCTCTTGTTATTTCAAGACTCGACTACTGCAACTCTCCGCTGGCAGGTCTTCCCCTGAACGATATTCGTCCAATGCAAATGATCCACAATGCAGCTGCACGACTTGTGTTCAATATGCCCATGTTCTCCCACACCACCCCACTGCTGCGCTCCCTTTACTGGCTTCCAGTAGCTGCACGTATCAGATTCAAAACACTGATGCTTGCCTACAAGACCAAAAATGGACCAGCACCATCTTACCTCAGTGACCTCATCGCATCTCGCACTGCACCACGCTGTCTGAGATCCTTCAGCACTGCTCAACTGGTACCACCTTCTCTCAAAATGAGAGAGAAGTACACTTCAATGCTCTTCCCTGTTCTGGCACTGAGGTGGTGGAATGAACTTCCCCTAGATGTCCGTACAGCAGAGTCCCTGACTATCTTCAAGCGACGACTTAAGACCTACCTCTTCCTGAAATACTTAAATTAGCACTTTCCAAGTTTGTAGAATTCAAGGGTTATATTTATATTAAGTTTGTAATCTTGCGTACCAGTGTAGATTTATTGATTACTAGAGACTCAAAGCACTTTCGTACGTCGCTCTGGATAAGGGCGCCTGCTAAATGCCGCAAATGTAAATGTATCTTCTGCTCTGCATTTCAGGTTTTTAAGCTTATCCTGATGTTTTGTCTCATAGTGTCGTCTTAGATTGAATTCCTCAATTACATCCACATTAGCTCCACAAATAAGACACATTGGTTTACCAGCAATGTCAGCAAACATATACTCAGCCTTTTCATCGGTTTTGAAAGGCTGTTTTCAGAATCAACTTTTCTCTTCACCATTGTGAGGGGCTAGCTTCGCAATAACATTTACAATAGTGTTGTATACATCAACAGAAGCTTGACTTGATTGATGCTGGAATAACAATAATAATAGGTGTTTATAAAATGATCTTGCGGGCCAGATATAATTGTACATCAGGCGAGATGTGGCCCAGGGGCTTTGAGTTTGACACATATTACAGGACATGGCTAACATTTGTTGAAAGTCATCAGTCTTTTTATCATGAGAGAAGGCACTGCTATTTGTAATTTTTGTATTTGCATCTAATGTAGCCACTATGTTGCATTATGGGGTGGCTGGATAATCAGAAGATAACTTCTGTAGGTGCTATGTGGTTTTAGTTGCAGCCAGAAATGAGGAATGTTCGAGTCAATGCTGAAGTATGTCTTGTAACTCTTATGGGAAGATGTTCCACTAGATTTTAAATGTGCTGGTGAAGATCTGTGCTCATTCATCTACAAGGGTGTTAGTAAAGTCAGGTACTGATGTAGGTGAGGAGGCCTGGGGTTCAGTCAGTGTTCCAATTCATCCAAAGTTGTTCATTAGGTCAGCGCTCTATATAAGGCCAAGAACAGATCTTTCACTCCAACCTTTGTAAACTTGTGCTAGTTCAAGTGAAGAAAGGATTCTCTACAAATGTCGTCTTCTTTGTGCTTAGAGTTTGGGAAAGAACCACATATGGCTGGAAAAGGCAGGTATTCCAATACTTTTGTCTATATAGTGTATTTCTATCACTCGGTTATTTATTTTATATATATATATATATATATATATTAACTTTAAGATCCCTTTGTTATCTTGACCTCCTTAAAAGATCTTTTTCCAAAAGCAAAAGTTCATCAGTCAAGTAAGAAACTTGCTCAACGTAAAATTTCGATTTTATATTATTTGAATTTTAAATCAATGACAAACACCCCCCCCCCCAAAAAAAAAAAAAAAAAAAACACAATGTCTAGCCCATTGCCATGCATTTAATATTTAATCTTTCAAAAAACTGCCATTGTTATAAATTCAGAGAACAATGATACTAGTGTTGAAAATACTTGACATTGGATAGAAAAGAAAATAAGTCCCTATTGGAAGTATCTATCAAAGTCGAGGCTCATCTTCTTGCCGATGAACTCCAATAATGAGGAGTAATTGCTATTTCTCAGTGAATACCTAAAGGTGTTGGTGCAGACAAGCTTTAGTCATGTCCTCCAATTTTACAGACATAGAAAGTAATCAATTCTGACTCCCATTAACTAGTGACATTTTCACCAGCATTTAAATGCTGTCACTGAAGAAGTCTCTTTCTCCAATTGGAATGAGTTGAGGCTGATAATGTGGCTGAATGTGGGGGTTTTGTTGGGTAAGGGTGCTCGGGCCTTTTGGGTTAGGCTGACAATTTATTCTGATACTGTACATCATTATGGATGTCACAGGCATTCACTGAAAATGTCTACCAGTTGATTTAGCTCATTCTTTTTGTACAGTTCTTTAGTGAATATTTTGATTCATATGTTGCACTTAGGCAGCAATATTAGCACGGTCACAGACGATAGTTGTATAGCTAGTCTGCTTGCTTTCTTAATTGCCATAATGGATAAAATAAAAAAAATCTCTCAATTTTTATTGCACATTCAGAGGGTTAAAACTGACAGCTTCCAACATTGCTCAGATATGCAATAAATTATTTATCTGTGGGATAAATAAACTATTCTAAAATAAAAAATAGTATGTTCTTTTTTAAGAAATTTATAGTTATTATTATATGAAAGAAATGGAATAAAATAATACATTGTGTATCTATATTTGGTTCTTACTCAAACTGTTACCACAATGTGGTAAAAATTTTCCCTTTACTTAAACCAGGAACCTGTTTCCAGAATGACAATGTCCCTCTGCAGAAACTCCATGAAGCTGTGCTTTTCATGGATTAGAGTTTAAGATCTTGAGTGACCTGCTTATACAGCTATACAGGCCTCCTCACCCTACATCAATACTTTATTTCTATTAATAATGTAGCTGAATGAGCACAACTTTCCATAAGCACACTCCAAAATCTGGTGGAACATCTTCAGTTGAGGTTATTATAACAGCCAATAAACTGCTAGCAGTTTAAGTTAATTATCTGAACAGCAGATCGCGTCTTATTCTTCTGCTTTGACTATTGCTGCTGCTGCTGCGTCGTCTTCTTTCGGCTTCTCCCATTAGGGATCGCCACAGCGGATCATCTGTCTCCATACACCCCTGTCCTCTACACCTGCTGCTTTCAACCCAAGTACCTGCATGTATTCCCTCACCACATCCATAAACTGCCTCTCCTTGGCCTTCCTCTTTTCCTCCTTCCTGCTGGCTCCATCCTCAGCATTCTCCTACTGATATAACCCATGTCTTTCCTCTGCACATGTCCAAACCATCTCAATCTCACCTCCCTTACCTTGTCTCCAAAACGTCCTACATATGCTAGCCCTCTAATAAACTAATTTCTAATCCTGTCCATCAGCTCTGCTACCTCCTGTCTTTCACTCAATGCCACTGTCTCTAAACCATACAACATTGCAGGTCTCACAAAAGTCCTATACATTTTTCCTTTTACTCTTGCAGATACCCTTCTATCACAAATCACTCCTGCCACTATTCTCCACCCACTCCACCCTGCCTGCACTCTTTTCTTCACTTCTCCAACACACTCTCCATTTGCACTGTTGACCCCAGGTACCTGAGCTTCTCCACCTTCTCCATGCAACCGCACCCCTCCACTGGCCTCCCTCTCATTCACACACATGTACTCCGTCCTACTCCTACTGACTTTCATTCCCCTTCTCTCCAGCTCGTACCTCCACCTCTCCAAGCTCTAATCAACCTGCTCCCTACTCTCACCACCAATCACAATATCATCTGCAAACATCATAGTCCAGGGAGACTCCTGTCTGACCTCGTCAGTCAACCTGTCCATTACCACTGCAAACAGGAAAGGGCTCAGAGCCGATCCTTGATGACGTCCAACCTCCACCTTGAACAAGTCTATCATTCCTACTGCACACTTTACTGCTTTCACACTGCCCTCATACATGTCCTGCACCACCCTCACATACTTCTCTAACACACCTGACTTTCTCATACAGTACCACAATTCCTCTCTCGGCACCCTGTCGTTCGCTTTCTTTAAATCAACAAACACACAATGCAACTTCTTTTGACCTTCTCTATACTTCTCCATCAACATTCTCACAGCAAATAATGCATCTGCGGTGCTCTTTCACAGCATAAAACCATACTGTTGCTCACAGATGGTCACCTCTTCTCTCACCATCACTTCCACTACTCTTTCCCATAACTTCATGGTGTGACTGATCAACTAAGTTTCCCTGTAGTTACTGGAGGTCTGCACATCTCCCTTATTCTTAAAGATTGGTTCTAGCCAACTCCTTCATTCCTCAGGCATCTTCTAACCTTCCAGAATCTTGTTAAAAACTCCACTGCCATCTTTCCTAAACATCTCCATGCTTCTACCGGTATGTCATCTGGTCCAACCGACTTTCCACTCTTCATCCTCTTAATCACTGCTCTCACCTCCTCCATACTTATCCTATCCACTTCCTGCTTCACCATCTCCACACCATCCAACCTTCTCTCTCTCTCTGATTTTCATCATTCATCAGCTGCTCAAAATACCCCCTTCATCTTCAAAACATTCTACTCACTACCATCTCCATCCTTTATTGCTCTAACTTGCAGCACATCCTTCCCAGCTCTGCCTGGCCAACCGGTACAAATCCTTTTCTCCCTCCTTAGTGTCCAACTTCTCATACATCTCCTCATATACCTTTTCCTTGGCTTTCACCACATCCTTTTTTGCCTGCTGCTGCATCTCCTTGTACTCCTGCCTACTTTTCACATCACTCTGTCAATCCCAATTCGGTTTTGGCAAACTCTTTTTCCTTAGGCTGTCCTGCACTTCCTCATTCCACCACCACATTTCATTACTACATTACTGTACTCTTCCTTCAGAATCACCCTACACCATTTCTATTTCCATCCACACCATGATAGAACAGTTTAAACCCACCTCCAATGTTCGTGGCCTTACTCCCTTTCCACTTGGTCTCCTGAACACACAACATATCTACCTTTCTTCTCTCAATCAAATCAGATAACTCTTTCCCTACACCAGTCAAACCAAGATTTCATGTACCAACCTCCACTCTCCTACACTTCTTTCCCTGCTGTCTCTGTAGAAGTCCACCTCCTCTCCTTTGGCCAACACTAGCCCAATTTCTACCGGTACCCTGTTGCCTAATGATACCTGTGGCATTAGTAACCCGGGCCTCGACCGATCCGGTATGAATTTCTCTTTTGTGATCCGCATATTTGATTTGGCACGTTTTATGTTGGATGCTTTTCCTAACGCAACCCTCCCCATTTATCCGGGCTTGGGACCGGCACCAAGAGTGCACTGGCTTGTGCAACCCTAATGGCTGGGTTAAAAAGCAGATTAAGTATGAAATAAAAATATATTAAGCTCCAGTAAAAAGCCATATTCTAATCTTTAAAACTTGACAGAGTTTGATCAACATATTCATTAAATAATGTATTCACCATGAGGTCTGTGGGACACACGACTTAGTGTACCTCAGTAAGAGGGGGAGAAAAAAAATGACTACCCTCTTTAAGACAAAGTGTCCAGTAATACTCAGCAATGCCATTTATATTCCTGTTTAACATACATCTGTCTTTTTTCTTTCAACCAACCACATGCTCAATCCAGTCATCTATCAAACAACCATCATTGCCACATTTGTCAACTTATAGTAATAGTACAGAGCTGAGAAATGTCATAATTTCTTCACCTGCATCCATAAAGATGGCACATCATTTTCTTGTTTTACAACATACACTTTTTTTTCTTTAATTAGTCTTGGAGACCCTGAGAAATTGAATCATCTATGGGACAATTGTTATATTTCATAATTACAGTTTTAGTCTACATGCCAGATCAAGGCCATGTCCAGACATTTTCATTTGAAAACACTTTTCTCTCAGTTTTATCCTTCTGTCTATATTGAGATGACTTTTATTTAAATAAAAATGTAGCTTTTTGAAAACGCTCTCTGAAATGGATAACTGAAATGGAGCAGGTCGAAGCATCTTAGGTTTTTCTCATATGCGGTACCGGGAAGTAAGTGTTTTAGATGTTTGTGTGGATGAGCAACTTTTGGGAATCGATTAAAAACAAAAGTAGGGATGCAGAGAATCCTTAATTTATAAGACCAATTTGTGCAAAATGACACGCTCTATCAAAACAGCAAGCTAAACAACTTATATGTGCGTGGAAAATGGTGTTCTAGGGACGATTCGATAGCAAGTGTATTCTTTATATACATTATTGTTCAAAATAATAGCAGTACAATGTGACTAACCAGAATAATCCAGGTTTTTAGTATATTTACTCAGAAAACAAACAAGACCCAGCATTCATGATATGCATGCTCGTAAGGCTGTGCAATTGGGCAATTAGTTGAAAGGGGTGTGTTAAAAAAAAAAAAAGCAGTGTGGCATTCAATCACTGAGGTCATCAATTTTGTGAAAAAACAGGTGTGAATCAGGTGGCCCCTATTTAAGGATGAAGCCAGCACTTGTTGAACATGCATTTGAAAGCCTGAGGAAAATGGGTCATTCAAGACATTGTTCAGAAGAACAGCGTACTTTGATTAAAAAGTTGATTGGAGAGGGGAAAACCTATAAAGAGGTGCAAAAAATTATAGGCTGTTCAGCTAAAATGATCTCCAATGCCTTAAAATGGAGAGCAAAACCATAGAGATGTGGAAGAAAACGGAAGACAACCATCAAAATGAATCGAAGAATAACCAGAATGGCAAAGGCTCAGCCAATGACCAGCTCCAGGATGATCAAAGACAGTCTGGAGTTACCTGTAAGTACTGTGAAAGTAAGAAGACGTCTGTGTGAAGCTAATCTATTTTCAAGAATCCCCCGCAAAGTCCCTCTTGTTAAAAAAACAAAAAAAAAAGCATGTGCAGAAGAGGTTACAATTTGCCAAAGAACACATCAACTGACCTAAAGAGAAATGGAGGAACATTTTGTGGACTGAAAATTGTTCTTTTTGGGTCCAAGGGCCACAGACAGTTTATAAAACGACCCCCAAACTCTGAAATCAAGCCTCAGTACACAGTGAAGCATCATGATATGGGCATGTTTCTCCTACTATGGTGTTGGGCCTATTTATCGCATTCCAGGGATCATGGATCAGTTTGCATATGTCAAAATACTTGAAGAGGTCATGTTGCCTTATGCTGAAGAGGACATGCCCTTGAAATGGTTGTTTAAACAAGACAATGACCCCAAACACAAACAAAGTCTTGGTTCCAAACCAACAAAAATGTTAATGTTATGGAGTGGCCAGCCCAATCCCCGGACCTTAATCCAATCGAGAACTTGTGGGTCGAAATCAAAAATGCTGTTTTTGAAGCAAAACCAAGAAATGTAAATTAATTGTGGAATAATGTTAAAGAATCATGGAGTGGAATAACAGCTGAGAGGTGCCAAAAGTTGGTTGACTCCATGCCACACAGATGTGAAGCAGTTTTAAAAAACTGTGGTCATACAACTAAATATTAGTTTAGTGATTCACAAGATTGCTAAATCCTAGAAACAAAAATGTTTGTACAAAATATTTTTGAGTTTGTACAGTCAACGGCATACACTGCTATTTTTTTTTTTAACACACCCCTTTCAACTAATTGCCCAATTGCACAGCCTTAAGAGTGTGCATATCATGAATGCTGGGTCTTGTTTCTTTTCTGAGAATCTACTGCTCCAACTGGTAACTTGTTTGCCACGTGGCATTAAAAATATACTAAAAACCTGGATTATTCTGGTTAGTCGCATTGTACTGCTATTATTTTGAACAATACTGTGTGTGTGTGTATATATATATATATATTTTTTTTTTTACCAAAAGAACAAAACCATTGTCCACTAAGGTCTATAATGTATTGTATTAAAGTAATTTATAATATTTGTTATTACATTAGTATTTTACAGTAATTCTTTTTTACATTGTGTGACTTTGCAATAGACTACTGCTTTATACAATTGTGTGTGTTTACTCCCGATTTATAAGGACCCAATATGGCGATTGTATCTTAGCAGCAATCTATTGTGTTACAATACGTGTGTGTTTACTCATGATTTATGAGGGCATGATTTGCTTTATGAGGACCAAATATGGCTATTGTATGTGACTTGGCAGTAGATTATTGTTTTTTTTAACACTATGTTTGTGTTTGTTTCCACAGTGTATGGTAGGCTTTGCTCACTGTTCAATCAATAAACCCACCTGTATGTTGCTCAATGTAACTACGAGTCTGTTTTAAGTAATATATTGTTAATCAATTAAACACACACACGTTATAATGCATACAGTGTCACTTATGTATTTTAAGAAAGTAGCCTACAGCAGTATCCACCGGTTTCCTGAAGTGAACAGACTGAAAAGTGCTATGGACAATTCCATGGAAAGTTTATAATTGATTTTTTATTTTTTTTTTACAAAAAGAATAAAACCCTTTTAAAGTTGTCCTCTAAGGTTTTTAATGTAATGTCTTACTGTAATCTAGAATATTGTGGTATTATATTACAATAATAACTTATTTATTTATTAATTTCTTACTTTACAGTGTGTGACTTGACAATAGACTATTGCTTATAACACTTGAGGACAATTGTGTGTGTCTACTTATGGTTTATGAGGGCAGGATATGGTTTATGAGGACAGGTATGGCTATTGTATGTGACTTAGCAGTAAACTATTGCTTTTTAACACCACGTTTGTGTACGATTACTCTGTCTGCTAGGCTTTGCGTACTGCATCAATAAATCAACCTAAGGGCAATTACATGGAAAGCTTATTCGTACCATAATTGTTTTTTCTTCGTAGAAAAAAACAAAAAAAAGGAAAGCTTTTTTACACACACCCCACAACAAAAACACACACACACTCCACAACAACACACCACAACAAAACATACACCACCCCACTACAACAAAACACACACATCCACTACAACAAAACACACACACACCCACCTACACACACACCACAAACACACCACACACC